>NC_081558.1:147687052-148006909 GCF_022355385.1 Mustela nigripes | reverse complement strand
CACAAAACAAACTGAGGGTTGCTGGGGGGAGGGGGTTTGGGAGAAGGGGGTGAGGTTATGGACATTTGGGAGGGTATGTGCTTTGGTGAGTGCTGTGAAGTGTGTAAACCTGTTAATTCACAGACCTGTACCCCTGGGGATAAAAATATATGTTTATAAAAAATAAAAAATTAAAAAAATAATAATAATAAAAAAAGTTTAAAAGTTTTGCCTTTCACAATTTGGTCTTTAATCCACAGGGGTTTTTGCTTATATATGGAGGAATACAGAGACAAAATTCTTTTTGCATATGAATAACCAATTACTCCAGCACCATTTTCTGTACTTTTCCCAGTTGAGTATTCTATCCCAGCATCACACCACACTGTCTTAAACCTTATAATAAATATTAATATCTTGTAAGGTAAAAAACAAAACAAAAAAAAAAAAAAAACACAATGAAACATTACCTCACACCTGTCAGAATGGCCAAAATCAAAAGCACAAGAAACAACAAGTCTTGACCAAGCATGTGCAGAAAAAGGAACATTCTTGAACTGTTCGTGGGAATGCAAACTGGTACAGCCACTGTGGAAAACATAATGGAGTTTCCTCCATTACATTAAAATGGAGGAAATTAAAAGTATAATTAAATTAAAATTAAAAGTATAATTACCCTTTGACCCCAGTAATTCCACTACCACATATTTATCCAAAGAGTATGAAAACATCAATTCAAAAAGACAAATACACCCCAGGGACGCCTGGGTGGCTCACTCATTTCAGTGACAGACTTGATTTCAGCTCAAGCAATGATATCAGGGTTGTGAGATCAAGCCCCATGTTGGATTCTACACTGGGTGGGGAGACTGCTTAAGATTCTCTCTTATCTCCCCATCTGCCCCTCACACCTTCTAATAAACAAAAAAGAAATATATATACACCCCCATCTTTATTGAAGCGTTATTTACAATAGCCACATTATGGATGTCCATTGATAAATGAGTGGATAAAGATGATGTGAGATATATATCTATATATATCGATATATCAACACACACACACACACATTACACAGACACACACAAGAGTATTATTTAGTTATAATGACAATGAAATCTTGCTATTTGTAACAACATGGACAGATCCAGAAGGTGTTGATGTCAAGTGAAATAAGTCTGTCAGAGAACAAAAAGTACCATATGATTTCATTCATGTGGAATTTAAGAAACCAAACAAACAATGAAAAAAAAAGACAAACAGAAAAATAGATGCAAATATAGACTCAAATATAGAAAACAATTTGGTGGTTACCAGAGGGGAGGTAACGGTTGGAGGATGGTTGTAACAGATGAAGGAAATTAATAGTATACTTGCAGTGATGAGTAGTATATAGAATGCTGAACAACTGTACTACACTGAAACTAATGTAACACATGTTAATTATATTGGAACTTTTAAAAAATGCAGAATGAGATCTATAAATACAGAAACTGATTTCTGCCAAAAGGGAGGACAGTGGGTGTTAAGCAAAATTGGTGAAGAGAAGAGGAAGATAAAGGTTTCCAGTTATGGAATGAGTAAGCCTTGGGAATAAAAGGCATAAAATAAGGAATATAGTCAATGGCATTGTAATAGCAATGTAATGGGATAGGTGGTAGCTTCACTAGTGGTAAAACAGCATAAGGTATGAACTTGTCAAATCACTAAGTTATATACCTGAAAGCAAGTAACACTGGGTGTCATCTATACTCAAAAAAAAAAAAAAATTCAATCTACAAACTTCCAGTTATAAATAAATCAGAGATAAAACATACTATATAGGGAATATAGTCAATAATATTGTAATAATGTATGGTGACAGTGATTATACTTATTGTGGTGAGCACTGACTAATACATGGAATTGTTGAATTGATATGTTGTGCACCTGAAACTAATATAACATTGTATCTTAATTATATTTCAATTAAAAAATTAATTTCAAAAAAATCCACCTGGGGCACCCGGGTGGCTCAGTGGTTTAAGCCTCTGCCTTCAGCTCGGGTCATGGTCTCAGGGTCCTGGGATCGAGCCCCGCATCGGACTCTCTGCTCTGCCGGGAACCTGCCTCCCCCTCTCTCTCTGCCTGCCTCTCTGCCTACTTGTGATCTCTGTCTGATAAATAAATAAAATCTTAAAAAAAAAATCCACCTAAAATAATCCTTATATCCAAGGGACACATTTTGGGGTAGCAAAAATCTACTTCCCTAGAACAGCTAATAATTGGTCTTCCAGGGGAAGAATACATATTTAACCAACAAATGTTCTTACCATTCATTAAAAATAAAGGGGCTGAATAAAGCATATATGTGCAGACAACTAAATTAATTCAAGAGAGGACTTTCTGCCAAAAGAAGGGCAAAATACTAAAATTGACTATTAAAGTACAGTGGCTCTCTTTCTCTGGAGGGCTTTGTTTTGTTTTGTATTACCTAATATATCTTATAGTATCACACATTGCTGATATACTTAATTCATTATCTCTCTAATACTTGTTTTGGTGTCCTGGCCACTGTCTGATGCCCAGTTTTCCAGGATATACTATTTGTAGTCACTTAATTTAATAGGTATCTGTGCCAATTTTTAATAGGAAGAATTATCAAAAAGTTGAAGCCTTTTAGATGTCACCTTTCCAGCTACTTCCTATAGATCATTGCCATAACTTTTCCCCTTACCAAATTGAGTCATTCACTGGCAATAATCTGATTGCATTCAGCGTGGTGTCTGCAGAAACATCTCTGTTTTCTGAACTTTTCTATTGTGTTCATCTTTTTTAGATTGCATCCAGTTTCATTAAGGAACTTTGCTACCATGTTTCATTCAGACTACAAATTGGGGGGGGGGGATAAAAAGCAAAATGCCAAACTTATCTTGAGAGACTTCAAAAACATCAGTTTAAATCTGTTACATCTTGAAGTACATTTCAAAAAGACCAGTGAAAAGAAAAGATGACAGGAAGTTGTTTTCCCATAAGATACAACTTTCTTGGCATGCACAAATCACTGAGCCTTTCTGAACTGTATTCTCACCTAACAAATAGGAATCAAAAATACATAAGGGAAAGATATATAGAAGCTGTAAAGTGTTCTTCAGATAGAACGCAAATATCTGTTAGTCTCTACAGCATGGAACAGCAATGAATTTATATAAGCTTTTAAATCCTAATCTTACTGACAGCTTCCCACATCTATACAGGTACAAGTGATGGGTGGTTAGTTAGAAGCCCCCACTGGATCCTATTCTTTCCCAAACCCCTTCGCTTCCAATTACTCTAAGAAAAATCTCCTTTCTTTTTTCTCTTTCCTCTTTTCTGTGGCTATCTTTAAGTATTCCCTCTAGTCATTTTTGTGCTGCTAAAACTATATTTTATTTTGGCAGAAATTTGAACTAGGATCCCAAGAAATTCTGCCCTATACTCCAGTACCTATACTCTAATACTGCCCGCACTCCTCATAAGAACCCCTTTTGTAACAAGAGCTCCTTTAGCCTCTCTAGAGACATCAAAAATTTTATGGTAGCTCTGGAACAGCTCATACTGATTCTTCAGAATGAATTATTCAATTTCAGGACTTTGGGGAGCCAACTGTTAAACATGAACATTAACAGAAATTAAACCATATGAACTGCACTAAAGTAAATTACATTGAAAACATGGGCACTGAATAGCCCAAATTTTTACTTCTTAATAATTTTACTATATTTACTGGTTTGGTTGTTTTTTTTTTTTTTTGTTTAAGATTTTACTTATTTATTTGCCACAGAGAAGGAAATCAGAAGCAGAGGGAATGGGAAAGGAAGAAGCAATCTCCCTGCTGAACAGGGAGCCCAAAGAGAGGCTTCATCCCAGGACCCTGAGATCATGACCTGAGCTGAAGGCAGAGGCATAACCAACTGAGCCACCCAGGTGCCCCTACATTTATTATTATCCATCCCGTTGTTCTTTGTAGCTATTGCATCTATATGTTAGAAATACTATATAATGCCATGCTATATGCATAACTTCCCAGCCCCACATTCAATGATATGAGGTTAGTAACTTCAAATCATCCACGGTGAGAGTGGTGTGTTGGTAAATGACTAACAAGTAGTTCTTTGGAAGAAAAAAAAAGATTTGTAGTTTGTCAATTGCTGTGGTGCAAATATTCCCACAATAGCTAACCAGCTTATAAAACTCCTGAAAAATTTGGCTATTTCCTCTAGTAAACTTATTGGAGTTGGCTCATTGGCTCAATAAAGCACTGAGTTTTGGGCACCAGAAATAATAAAGTTGGCAAACATTGACAAACAGGTTTTTGTTGTTTTGTTTCTTCTTATTATTACTACTACTGCTGCTGCTGCTGCTTTTTCTTCTTCTTCTTCCTTCCTCTCCTTCCTCTCCTTTCTCTTCTTCTCCTTCTCCTTCTCTTTCTTCTTCTTCTTATTGTTTTTTAAGGCAATTATTAAGCATAATGTCAGATTGAATTTCTGAGGCCCGGGCTTCTTTTCTGCCTTCAGCTTGGATGGTTTTCACAAGCTTGTACCCACCAGCCATTTTTCCACATTTTTTTCTCAAGCTTTTCTTTCCAGCTTATCTTTAACTTAGAAGACCCAACAAGCATAGCATCCAATGACAGAAACCAAATTTTCTCTTCAAGCAGTAACAACTGTTCTGACAAACAGCTCCAGCTGGCCCATACCAACCAGACTAATCTGAGTTTAACCCCCCACTCACATCTCCACAGAATGGACTGTGGAATGACCAACGATTTAACCAACAGTTACCTTTATGTCATTATAATACTGGAATCTCTGCCCAAGGAGGAGCACAAGCCTCACTTATATAACATACAATGTATGCACAGGACTGTTTCCTTAAGGCAGATGGGAAACCTTATGCCTACCTCTACATATGATGACAAAATTCCCCTTTCTGAATATGTATCCTAACCCTAAATAAAAGGAAATTATTCACCCATGCTCTGGGAGTCATAGCTTTAGATGTTAGTTCTTGTGGTAAATTTGGTTGCTACAAATAAAGTTTCCTTTGTGTGACCCTATCTGTTACAGTTTCTACTTGTAACTCAACAAGGAGTGAAGTTAATCCATTACCAGTTGCCTCATTATTTTTCTTCATTCATTTCATTCATTTACTTATTAGGAAGTACAATTCTGACACTGGAATATGGTGCTGAGTGAAACAGAGACAAACCCACTCAAAGGAATGTCCAACTCCTGGTTCTAGATGTCTGCATCAATTTAACTGTAATTTTGACTCCAGTCTGTGAGAAAGCAGACTATCTTTCTAAAAATCCTCTCTGTGACCTAACCTGTTGTGAAATAAATTAGGTTCCATACCAATTTATTTATACCATTATAATTATATAAAATATGATCATATAATTAGTTATAATTATATATTAATATTGACATATTCTGTTTAAAATATATATTAATATATATCTATTATAGAATGTGTGCTATATTTTATGTATATATGGAATCTATATTATATACACATATATGTATAATTTATATATTATGTATAATTTATATAAGTATATGTACATTTTGATTATATATAATTTGTGTTATTTTATTTTACATATAATTTTAAATGTAAGTGTATATTTTATTATACATATAATTTATGTTTTATTATTTCAACCATGTATGTTCTTCTGTTATTGAATTTCTTAATCTAAAATAATTTTACTCCTTTTATATCTTGAAACAAACAATTTATCTTTGGGAATGCTAGTTAAGAAATGTTTCAGCTCTACAAAGTAAGGGCAACTACAGACTCTCACTAATAACTTAAAATTCGAAATCCCTAAAGATGGGCTAAATTCATCATAACAATATGAAAATAAAGCTTACATTCCTTTTTTTCTAAAATTATTTATAATTTTTAAATATATACAACCTGCCTAGAAGTTTATTATGCCATTATCCTGTGAATTTATTTCATTTTTATATGCAGATTTTAATGCACAGATAGTTTTCATTTGTAAGGTATCTTCCACGCTCTGTAGGGTTTTCCACTATAAGTTAAATAAGTTTTATCTAAACTCACCCAAGATTATAGGGGGAAAAAAAAAGCAACTTTGATAGGGAGGCGAAGAGGAGGAGTGGGAATGATGGGCAGTGATGGATGGCCAAATAGCGTTTCCTGCTTCCATTTCATTAACCTTAAACTGTATTGAATTGCACTTACAATGCAGTTAACTCTTCCATGGTAGCTTCCAGGTGACTGCTTAGGAGCTCAACTACTGAAAGGTTTTACCAGTGACATGTCATTTTGTACTTTGACATACAGAATTTGATTTTTCAATCAACTTAGTGCAGAAGACTTGTCTAAAAAATTGCTCACGATTCTGATTTATTTCCATGGGTTAGCAACTGCCTATTTCTTTGCTTCCTGCTGTGTAGCATCCTTCTTAAATTTATTTAATCTAGGAATATGCTTTTCTGGCTCCTTCAGTTCTTTCTTGTCAATCTGAATTCTTTTCCAAAGTCCTATAATAGTAGTCCTGTCCTGAAACAATAATCCCCTTTGTTCACACTGCTTTCCCATCCCAGAGCTCTTAAACCATTATTTAAAACATTTAGCACATGTTGCTTGCAGAACCTTGAAAAAAATTTTTCCGTGCATTTTTATCTTCACAAATAGATTTCAATTCTTTAAACACCATGAATCATGATTTATACTAATTGTAGTCTCCTGTATCTCATAAGCTCATGTGGACATTAACTACATAGGTAGGAGAAAAAATAATTTTCCTTCTATACTTCTGAGTAGCTGAGACTACTGTAATAAAAGACATACTAACAGACAAAAATAGAAGTTTATTAACATGCATATTTTATGTTTACATGAGAAATATCCAGAGAAAAATGAGTAACTCAAAGAGGTGGCTTAGAATTCAAACTTAAATACCATTTTAATTAGGGCAAAAAGAGATCCTCATTAAAAAATAAACGACTTCAGGAAGGATGACTAGGCCCTTAGAAGAATAAATGAGAGGTATGATAGTTTGTGACACAGCCTGTCTGATTGGTTGTTGATTCTAACCTCCTTTTTTGTGTTGAGTCAGTCTTGCCTGGTAGATAAAACTCCCTGGGAAGGAATCTATGACAACTGAGTTCCTTTTTTAAGGTCTGTCTTTAGGAAAATAAGAGGAGTTCAAAGAAAGGCTGTCCCTGCTTTTGCTGCTTTTTAATTGCCTATAGTTCAAAATAATCAATATGCCAACATGGCATATTTTAGGGTGGCATATTCTGTAACTCTTCACATACTTCATGAATGAGTAAGATCACTATCTTTGAAACATGGTTTCCAAATATTCTATTTAAGAAATTCCATTCAGTCATTTGAATGTTCTTAATTAGCCCACAAAAATTATTCTGGTACTCATTTTATATACATGAGAGTCTTAGAGTACACATAGCAAAAAGGAAAAGCTATGAATTATAACCAGAGTTATAATAGGATGGCAGAGGTAGAACTGTTTGATGCATTATATTCTTAATACCATTATGTGTATTTCTTTGTTATAACATTTTAAAAATTATTTTGTAAATTAATATACAGGAAACTCAGAAATCCTATTGTTTAGTAAATACATTTAAATACTTCGCTGAGCAAAATTTCAAAGTATATATAAACACAAATGCACAAAGAGAGATGTCTACTTTTAAAACTTCCTGACTGGCCATAATCCTCAATATATTTTTGAGAAATATTTAATGAGGCCAAAAGGAAGGCCGTTTTTATTTTAAAGAATAATGATTAAATAATGACATTCTACTCTCAGCATAAACAACCCAACATACACACAAATCATATATTTGGAGATGCAAAAATATCTAGTAGGAACAATATCAGGTAAACTGGTCATTTTACAAATAAAACAAAAAAGAATCAATAAATGTGTTTTGTCTAATGTTATTCAGATATAGGGCTAAAACTAGAAACCGTATGTCCTTATTCAGAGAGTTCCCTATTGCTCTTTATCTCTGTCCCTCTCTCTTTTCTTTCTCCTTTTTTACCTTAATGAATAAAAGTGAACACTACATGTGTCATCGGAAATATAGAATTCATAAAATACAGAGTACTGTTCTATCATATATAAAATATACAATATACAGTAACTAAAGATGTTATTAAAGTCAAGCTTATTCAATGAATAAGACGACAGAATGAAAAAATTATCTAACGTCAGCCAATGATTTGATTTTTTAATCCTCCTGAGAAGCAAGTTTTACCTATTGAACACACATATGAATAGGCAACTTAATTTTTAAACTATTTGTTAAGAGGAAAAATAAAGGCTGTACCACCACGGAAGTTATTTAACTAATTTTAACCTGGCATAAAATTTTCTGACATTTATTGAATTATTTCTAGATTGAATGAAAGGAAATTATCCAAGGGGAAAATTCATTTGTGAGCCTCTCTGAACAGAAATGTTTTCTGCATTTAGGAAACAAGCTTGACAGTATGGCAAGTATTTTTTTTTTTTTTTTAATGTGGACATCTGTCTCTCTATTCTGAAGAACATAAATACAGCCCACATGATACGTTCCAGATGGTGAGCTTTTTCAGTTACCATGGCCCAAATACACGGCTGAGGTGAAACACCATCCTCTTCCTGCTGAATACTATAGGAAGTGAGCAGCTGAAACTTTCACAATTCTATACGAATGACAAAGAGATGTCGTGTTTACATTTTCCAAATGTTTGGGATGTTTTCTCTTTATATAATATGTTATATTTAAAATCTGTCCATATTTAAAATGCAACTATTAGTTGCTATGGATGGCACATTTTCTTGCATAATATCCCTTCATTCCCTTGATGTTTTCCAACTAAATAAGAGATAATTTTCAAGCATATGGATTCTAATCTTATAGCAACATTTGGCATTTTGGAAAGCCATATCATAATTTGTTAAATGAAAATGAATCACCAAATTTATACAGTAATTGGAGTAAAGTATTAAAATCTGCATCATCTAAAAATGCCTTCCTTAAGAAATACCTAACTTTTTACAGAAAACTAGTCAAGTTTATCCATAATCGAATGAGGAAGGACATTTACGGGAAAAATGCCTTGCAAAGCATTTTGTTCATGTTGCTAACATTCATGGGTTCTATCGAGGGTTCTACTTCCTTTGAAATTTCTAGGTTTCGAGTTTAAGCATCATTGATCCAAGAGGAGGCTCAAAGAAATAATGCACCAGCAATTACCTGCTACATTCACCTCATACAGGTGAGGATATGGTCCTTCTAAACAGAGGTGAGGCAGGTAGGTCTTTTGCAGGAAAGAATTGTGAAGTAGGTACATAGTGTACTATTATCCCTGATTATAATACATGGTTTCTGTCTATTTAAAATTCTCCATCTATCCTCTAAAGAAAAAAGTATATTACCATAGTGAGGCTACTGACAAAAGAAACTTGTTTGGAAATAAAATTGTGGTCAGGAACTTGAATGTTCAAAAAGGTAATTTTCTTCAGATTATCAATATTTGAAATGAGAGAAAACTATATGTAAAAGAGTATGCCTATATGCATTCGGATTTAATGCCATAAATATATTCACCCTGCACCATAAGTTTATAAAATATTCTATGGGTTTATATTGTTTTTTAAATGAATTAGAAATCTTATTTATAAAAAAGTCCAAAATATTTATCTCTATATATACTGTTACCGACCTAGCTAGTTAAAATGCAATTATTTAGACTTTAGGTTAATAATTTCTATGATATCTTTAGACTAAAATTTGAATAAAATCTGGAGAATACTTTTGAAAAAGAATTCTGAAACTCCTTGATGCAAAATTTGTATTCACTTTAGGACTGCTTAGCTTGATGATTCTTGCATTGCAAGGCTTAATATTTGTCCAAAATGTGCTTCAATTTAAACCCATATTGCAAACCTAATAGACTTCTAATGATATGCCACACTATAGATTCCCAGGTAATCTAAAAAACAAACCAACTTCTAGAACTAATAAGTGAATTCAACAAGGTCACAAAATGTCAGATAAGCATTCAAAAAATCAATTGTATTTTTATATTGTAGCAATGATAATATGGGCACCAAAATAAAAATATAGTACTATTTACAATTGTTCAAAAAAGTATATAGGTATAAATCTAACAAAACTTGTTTAGGATACTTATGCTGAAAGCTATAAAACACTGACAAAAGACATAAAAAAATGTCCAAATAAATGGACAGAAATAATCTTTCATGGATTGGAAGACTCAACATAGTAAAGATGCCAATTTTCCCAAATTGATACATTGGTTTAAAGTGATTCTTATCAAATGCCCAACAAGATTTTTTTTATATAGATGAACTTTTACAAAAATTTATATATAAAGTCAAAGGTACTAGAATAGCTAAAACAATTTTGAAAAGTAAGAAAATGAGGGAAATACCTTTACACAATTTCAAGTCCTATTATAAAACTATAGTAATCAAGACTTTGAGAATGGTGAATGGATAGACACATATATCAATAGAGTGATGTACAGGTATCCCTTACTCATCAAAAGTTTGTATTATGTCATTTCACTTTTACAAAAGACCTACATTGCTATCCGTTTTCACCAACCAAAAGAAATCTGAAGAGGATATTCACTTTTATAAGACAAAAAAGCAGTGATAGTATTCAGCATTTGTTTTGCAGTAAACGGGTGTGGGGCAGCAGGTACCCTAAGCAGGGAGAGGTGCCCCGCCCAGCTCTTTCCTGGGACCTACACTCAGCATCTCAGCATCAAGCTACTATAGCTTTGAACTGTGTCTGTGAGCATCTGTGCTTTATCTACACTTATTTTGTGCATCTGTTAGCAAGATGTTTCCTAAGCTATCAGAAAAGCTTAAGAGGAGTTATTTTCGGGTCAGGGAACACTCAAAAATTTTTTTCTTCTTAATAATATTTGCTTCTTGGCTTGATATCATTTCAGCTTATGAAAAATTTCATAGGAATGCTCTACTTTTGGATAGCAGGGGAAACTTGTAGAGAATGTAATTAGAAACTAACACAAACCTGCCAAACTGATTTTGACATAGATGAAAAGCAATCCAATGCAGGAATGAGAGCTTTTGAACAAATGGTGCTTGATAAATTATATAACTATAAACAGAAGAGAAAGAGAGAGGGAGGAAGAGAGAGAGAGAGAGAGAGAGGGAGGGAGGGGGGTAATGATGGAAAGAGGGGAAGGAAGGAAAGAAGGAAGAGAGGAAGGTGGCAGATATATAGGCAGGCAGATATTTCATTATATTTTGGAATGATAAATGGGCGAGAAATCTGATAGCAAAATTAATATAAAAATATGCACATATATACATAGAGACAGATACAAGTTGAATATTTTTATATTTACCTGTATTTTGCATATGAAGAATACATAGAAAGAACTGGACTAGTAGAATCAGGAGCAAGAACTGGAGGACAGTGCTTTGAAACCATGCAGGTAAGATTATCAGAAAGAGAACTGTGGCATTTTTAAAGACGCAATCCACTATAGCCAGCTGTCCATATAAATTTATTATGATTGAATGAGAGATTCCGCTAAAGCTAATACTGTTTTGCTGTTTTATCAGTCCCTCCCAACACTTGATCTCAAATTGACCTTCAGATCCTACCCACATTTGTTTCCTAAACTTTTAAAGTTGACTTTTTAAGTTGCTAGTGACAGAAAGGCTACTCAAGTCAGCTTAAGTAAAAAAGAGAACCTCGATGGTTCCATAATGGAAGGTAAACTTTGTTTCCAGTATCATGGGTCCTCTTTCTCTCCACTTGTGTTTAATCTGGGTTATGGTCACGATCTCCTAACAGAGATGGTTCTTCTTCAAATGGCTAAAGGAGTTAGTGACACAGAAGAGAGAACTTTCATTTCAGGTAAGGTCTCTGGTCCGATATGGAAACAATGCCTATGCTTTTTTTTAACTTTTTTAAAGATTTTAAAGTAATCCCTACACCCAACATGGGACTCAAACTTAAAACCCTGAAATCAAAAGTCACATGTTCTTCCAACTGAGGCAGTTAGGAACCCCACAATGCTTATGCATTTTGACACAAGATTTGACTAATGGCCATGAGATATCATTGGTCCAGATCCTAGGGCTAAAGAGCTGTCCAAAGAAGTGAGGAGGAGAGGACTGCTGTGTTGTTCTTCCCCATTGGTTGTACATCTTTGCCTCTCCATTCTGGTGTCTAGCTTGGCCCACAGTTTTCTTCAACTTAGGACTCATCATGACACTAATCATTAAGGGCTATGATAATAAATAACAGAATTAAATATTTGTTGAATTGAATCAGAATTTATGAGTGTAGCTCACAACTGGTCCATCTCCGCAGGAAGCATATCACTAGGAGATGGCACCAAAATTTTATATATTATATATATTACATTTAACTTAACGTTTTCCCCCAACAGGTGCTTAAAAAGATAACATGACAAATAACTAATAAATTGTTTGCTTATTCACATTGCTATTAAAAATTGACTCTTCAATCTTTTTTTGTTTGTTTATGCAAAATGTATGGAATAGAATTCACACATGTTCTATATATGAACTTTTTATGGCCTTGAAATTAAGCAACTCCTTTTTGTAAGTGGTAAATTACTCTTTATAATTTTAGGAATCTGTTCAATTTAGTGCTGACATGTCTCAGAACCATGCTGAGTTCTGGAAAAAGAAGATCATATATACATTGATCAAAATTTAGTAGCACAACTAAGAAGCATATATAGTTAAAATGGTTGAAAAATGGTTGAAAAACTCTGTTGTGTAAAATACAGGACTCTGTATCAATGGATACCCTGGGGGGTGTGGCATTTTAGACCCGCAGAAACTAAATATACCTTAACTTGAAATAGATTTTAAAATAGAAACCTTCCTTCAATGAGTCTTTGTGTATTCACCTCTCTTCCTTAATTCCTATACTTCCCTTAGGACTATGTTAAGAATAGAATATCTCACTTTCCAATGAATTGCTTGGCTTACGACTGCAAAAGTATAGGTATAAAGACACTCACTTCACTGGATATTTTTCCTGCTTTGTCAAAAACTAGCTGACCATAGAGTTGAGGGTCCATATCTGGGCTCTCTATTCTATTCCATTGATCTATATCTCTGTTTTTGTGTTAGTAATATGCTGCCGTGGTGATCATAGCTTGTAATATAGCTTGAAATCAGGCAATGTGATGCCTCCAACTTTTTCTTTTTCAATATTTCCTTGGTGATTCAGGATCTTTTCTAGTTCCATACAAATTTTAGGATTGTTTGTTCTAGCACTTTGAAAAATGTCATTGGTATTTTGATTGGGATGGCACTGAAAGTATAGATTGCTATGGGCAGCATAGACATTTTAACAATGTTTATTCTTCTGATCCATGAGCATGGAATGTTTTTTCCATCTTTTTGTATCTTTTTCAATTTCTTACATAAGTGCTCTGTAGTTTCTAGAGTATAGATCCCTCACCTCTTTGGTCTTACAGTAAATGGAATTGATTCCCTAATTTCTCTTTCTATGGTTATATTGTTAGTGTAGAGGAAAGCAACTGATTTCTGTGCATTGATTTTTTTATCCTGCCACATTACTGAACTGCTGTATAAGTTTAATGGAAAAAAAGACAGTCTCTACAATAAATGGTGCTGGAAAAATTGGACAGCTATATACAGAAGAATGAAACCTGAACATTCTCTTACATTATATACATAGATAAACTCTAAATGGCTAAAAGATTTCAATGTGAGGAATCCCTCAAAATCTAGAGAACATAGGCAGCAACCTCTTTGACACTGGCCAGAGCAACTTCTTTCAAGACACATCTCCAAAGGGAAACAGAAGGGAAAATGAACTTCTGGGACTTCGTCAAGATCAAAAGCTTTTGCAGAGCAAAGGAAACAGTCAACAAAACAAAGAGGCAACCCACAGAATGGGAGAAGATATGTGCAAATGACACTAATGATAAAGGGCTGTTAATCAAGATCTATAAAGAACTTCTCAAACTCAACACCCAAAAAACAAATAATTAAGTTAAAAAATGGGCAGAAAATATGAGCAGATACTTTGCCAAAGAAGACATACAAATGGCTAACAGACACATGAAAAAAATGTTCATCATAATTAGACTACAGGGAAATTCAGATCAAAAACAAATTGAGGTAACACCTTACACCAGTTAGAATGGCAAAAATTGACAAGGCAAGAAACAAATGTTGGCAAGGATGTGGAGAAAGGGGAACTCTCTTACACTGTTGGTGGGAATGGAAGCTGATACAACCACTTTGGAAAACAGAGTGGAGGTTCCTCAAAAATTTAAAAAATAGAGCTACCCTATGACCCAGCAATTGCACTACCAGGCATTTACCCCAAAGATACAGATGAGTGAAAAGAAGGGCCACATGCACAGCAGCAATGTCTACAATAGCCAAACTATGGAAAGAGTTGAGTGAGATGCCCTTCAACAGACAAATGGATAAAGAAGATATGGCTCATATATACAATGGACTATTACTCAGACATCAGAAATGATGAACACCTAACTTTTGCAACAACATGGATGGAACTGGAAGAGAGTATGCTAAGTGAAATAAGTCAAGCAGAGAAAGTCAATTATCATATGCTTTCACTTATTTATGAAACATAAGGAGTAGCATGGAGGACATTAGGAAAAGGAAGGGGAAAATGAAGGCGGGGAGGGCGGAATGGGAGGGGAAATGAGCCATAAGAGACTATGGACACTGGGAAACAAACTGAGGGTTTTAGAGGGGAGGAGGGTTGGGGGGTGAATGGGTTAGCACAGTGATGGGTATTAAGGAGGGCATGTATTGCATGGAGCACTAGGTATTATACAGAAACAATGAATCATGAAACACTACATCAAAAACTAATGATGTACTGTATGGTGACTAACATAATAACAAGTGCACAAAAATTTTTAAAAAATAAAAATAATAATTTAAAATAAAAATGATACCCACTTCAACTTAGCAGCAGGAATCAGGCATAAAATGTAAATATCTCAAAAGGCAGACTGTCAACATAGCTATTTTAGAGTATCTGGAAAAAAATCTGTTACTGTTATTGTCTTTCAAAATGGGGACAAGTATATTTAAAATTTAATGTATTTGTTTAATGATTTTTAAAATTACACTGTTGTCTTTCTACTTCCCTCTATTTCTTCCTTTTCTCCCATAATCTGTTAATTTTCTTTCTTCTCATTTCAGTGTTTCATCACTCATTTTGTATGGGGAAGGTTTTAAATATTAACCAAGTCAAATTGTTATATGTGACTGATGATTAGTTAGAAAATTAATTCTTTACAGATTTGTCTCCCCACAAATCCCTCATGATAATTAAGTCTCAATTATCAAATACTGTCAATGAGTAAATCATGGCATCAAGAATTTGAAAATTACTCAATATAGAAATCATTATTTCATATTACTTTCCTGTGATACCTTTCCTGTGTAATGGATTTTTATGGCTTGTTAATGTACATAAAATATGACTAGCACTTTTAGGATAGATCATAGACAGCTAGAATGTAAACTTTACTTAAGTAATCCAAAACCTGGGGCACCTGGGTGGCTCAGTGGGTTAAGCCGCTGCCTTCAGCTCAGGTCATGATCTCAGGGTGCTGGGATCGAGTCCCGCATCGGGCTCTCTGCTCAGCAGGGAGCCTGCTTCCCTCTGTCTCTCTCTGCCTGCCTCTCCATCTACTTGTGATTTCTCTCTGTCAAATAAATAAATAAATAAAATCTTTAAAAAAAAAAAAAAGTAATCCAAAACCTCATGTGAAAGTTTCTGGTTAATATTTGAATTGGTTACTCATAATTTTGCATAAATTATGAATATTGTTTAAATTAACATAACCACTATTTAAACTTATCAAAAACACAAATATATCTAACTATAATCATAGTAGTGATAAATTTGGGACATCAGAGCCAAGTGGAAAAAAAAATAAGGTGAATATTTATTAATGATTTATTATACACTAAATGCTACTCTTTGTATATTATATATATTACTACATTTAACATGATGTTGTAAGGCAGGGAGTATTTGATCCCATTTTACACATGAGAAAACCTGAGAAGCTGTGTAAACTAACCAAAGAAAGTTAAAGTTAGTGAATAATAAAAACAAGATTACAACACAGAGTCCGGCTTCCACAGCCTGCTCTATGCTATCAGTTCTACTGACAGTTACATATATGAAAATGTTCAGCCTCTTAAAAAGAATAATCATTTATTAAAATTGATTAAATTAATAATTCAGTTGCTGCTGAATTATTTAAGTTAATAATTATTAAATGAATAATTTATGTATTATTTCTAGATGATCCAAGTCTTTATTTAAAATCAATCAATACAGTGTGTAGCTTTTGCTGTTTTCTAGTTAATCAATTGATTTACTAATTATACTTTTTGAATTATACATGCTTATACAATGCATGTATAGCCACATTGAAAAATGCCTTTTTCCCCATTTTTTAATCATCAGCTTTTAACTTATTTATTGTATGCATGTGATTATTAGAATATTCATATGAGAATTTGTTGGGGGAGCTCATCTTTCTAACTGATAAATTTTGACTACTTAAATCTCCATTAGAAGAAAGTAAACTTCTGTTATGTCCTCAAAAGTCAATACATTTTGACTTTTTTATAATTCCAAGTTTGAGGTTAATTGCAATGGCCACATGGGAATTATTTCTACATCTGTTCAAACTTATAGTAGAGTAAAATAAATTATTTCGAAACATTTTTTCTATCTTTAGTTTATGTATATTTCCAAATCTCTAATCCAAACATTTTACTTCTCTTTGTCACATGTTTTGCACTGCTCGTTTTAAATGCCTAAGACCACTGTTTGGCAATTTAATAACAACATATTCATTTTTTCTCAAATAATTTATTTTATTATAAATATAAATCATGACCAAAGCCTTAAAACTGGTAGTAAAGCAAGCAGATAAGCAAGAAACTTGTTTACTAAATCTTATTATTTGTCTAGAATTGTTAAAATCAACAATTAAAATCATTTTCATCTTTATAATTTTATTTTATAAAAATAATTTTAATACATTTTATGAGTAAGTCAATATTTATTAAAAATTTCTCAGACACAGGCTAGGAGCTGAGAACACAGAAATGGCAAAATATAACCCTAACTTAGAAGAATCTAGAAGAACTTCTTCAATGTAGTAGTGAAACAAAAAGGACAAGATTTATTACAGTTTCACTGAATGGGAGATAAAACAAGAAATGCATAAAGTATTAGTAAAGCACATACATTTCTGTTTAAATGTGTGGAAAGTATCTTATGAGCAGTCTTTGAAAAGGACAGACAGATTCCTACTGGAAACTGTGCTCAGGTATTCACAACAGAGAATTAAGCTTAGTCAGTGTTCATATATGCTAATCCTTCATCAAGACCATTGGCTTTCTTTAAATAGCCTATATAAGTGTGACCTGGATGAGAGTTAATGAACTTACTCATTGTTGTCTGCCATGGCTATCTATCAGCTTTCAGGATACTGAAGTAGAATGTTTGTTGTTACATGTGTGCAGATATATTCACACCACACACACATACATACAAGCACAAAGACTCACATTTTTAGGTCCTGTGATTTGATTTTGTTTATTGTATTAAACAAGGCAAAATGAATGAAAACAAACCAGACTGAGTTTTGCTTGTAAACACATAAGCACCCATTGTAATTAACTTACATGGAGATAGAGACAGATTTTCCCTTTGATACATATGTAAATCAAGCAAAAATTAGCCACAATAATAGAATCCATTCCTTAACATTCATATGTAAATTTAAAAATCGAGGATTTAATTAGAAATCATTTTAATATAAAGCAAATATTACTGGCATTGAGAACTTTCTAGAGAATTAATGTTTAGAAATAGCCTGAAAGCAAGTACCAAGCTGCTCTTTAATTAAATGGAGGAGTTAAAGGAAGGAGTTTGAAAGCATTATATTCATAAATGACTTCATGAGATAAATTATTGGTAATCTTGGATGAATAATTAAAGGAGGAAAAGCCAACTAATATAACAACAATATGCAAAAGCATCCAAGTTTCTTTCTTACTTTCTTCACTACTATCTGCAAATTTACAATCCAAGATAAAAAAACAACTTTGTCACAATAGAATAATACCGAGAAGAGCTTATTATTTTGATCAACTGCTCTAAAAAGGTAACAGAAAAAAATTAGAGTTTCATTGTAATAGCAGATGAATGACAGTTTCATGAAGTTTATAAAAATGATCATATTGGCTATAATAATATGTGTTTGGACATTATATTTGGAAAATACGTAAATGTATCTGGATACAAATAAATATACAGTTGTTATTAAACAATTTCAATAAAATTTCATACATTTAATAAAGTTATATTGTCTGATATTGTAAAATGTGTAGAAGCATCTACACATATATCTAAGTCATGGTCATAGATGGTCATAGAATCTGAATATCAGTGCAGGAGTTGTCTAATTTGCATAACTGTAAAAACTTAACTGATATGTGACAACAGAAGAATCATAATATGTGTCTTTTTAAAAAATATTTATTTATTTGACAGAGAAAGAGAGAGATCACAAGTAGGCAGACAGGCTGGCAGAGAGAGAGGGGGAAGCAGCCTCCCTGCTGAGCAGACAGCCTGATACAGGCCTCCATCCCAAGACCTTGAGATCATGACTTGAGCCAAAGGCAGAGGCTTAACCCACTGAGCCACCCAGGTGCCTCTCATTCCATGTGTCAAGCATATTTTGGAACATATTTACAGCCAGTCACAGTAAAGGCGTGAAAAGCAATACTCTTTGGAAAACCAACCATTAAAAAGGTACCCGTCCCTACAGAATTTAAAACTCTTAGCTTTCATGGTCCTATGTCACCTGCTGTCACTGAAGATGTGTAAAAGGGGCCTCCTCCTCTCTCAACCAGAAGGCTGAGTCTCAATCTGAGGCAGAGCAATATCCTTGATGGCATGTCCTCAACATTGGTAGCACAGTGTTCAAAGTGAGAAAAAGATCATGTATATTATTAAGCTAACTAAAGGACTAGAAATCCACCTAGGAATGAGTGTATAAAAACAGGATCAGGGGCGCCTGGGTGGCTCAGTGGATTAAGCCTCTGCCTTCGGCTCAGGTCATGATCCCAGGGTCCTGGGATCGAGCCCCGCATCAGGATCTCTGCTCATCAGGGAGCCTGCTTCCTCCTCTCTCTCTCTGCCTGCCTCTCTGCCTACTTGTGATCTGTCTGTCAAATAGATAAATAAAATCTTTAAAAAATAATAATAATAAAATTTACATGTAACTTGCCAAGACTTAAAATACACAAAACAAATTTTAAGAGATTAATGAAGCCGGAACTTTCACAGTATCTAATTTTAAGAGTTACTATAAAAGTACGATCAAGAGAGTGTTATTGGTAAATTGTTAGGTAGATCGATAGGCCAGCATAGAGTACAGAATTAATTCCAAACATATCTAGTCAATTGATATTTGATGTAATGCCAAAGTAATCTAATAGGGAAAGGGGAGGTTTTTTGTTTTTTTGTTTTTTTGTTTTGTTTTTTTTTGTTTTCCCAACAAAAAGTACTGGGAAATTAGTTTTATATAAAAGAATGAATCTTGATCCTTTACCCATACTATAATAAAAAATTTACCTCAAAATGTATCCTAGAACTAAATGTAAGAGTTAAGACTATCATACTTCTGGAGGAAGATAATAGCAGAAAACATTTCTAACCATTACTTAGGCAAAGATTTCTTACAACAGAAACTTATAGGATGTTATGGAAATAAAGGACAAAATAAGCAATATAAAAACTAAAAACTTCTCCACACACAAAAATAGACTCAAAATGGATGAAGGACCTCAATGTGAGAAAGGAATCCATCAAAATCCTTGAGGAGAACACAGGCAGCAACCCCTTCGACCTCAGCCGCAGCAACATCTTCCTAGGAACATCGCTAAAGGCAAGGGAACCAAGGGCAAAAATGAACTATTGGGATTTCAAGATCAAAAGCTTATGCACAGCAAAGGAAACAGTTCACAAAATCAAAAGACAACTGACAGAATGGGAGAAGATATTTGCAAACGACATATCAGATAAAGGACTAGTGTCCAGAATCTATAAAGAACTTAGCAAACTCAACACCCAAAGAACAAATAATCCAATCAAGAAATGGGCAGAGGACATGAACAGACATTTCTGCAAAGAAGACATCCAGATGGCGAACAGACACATGAAAAAGTGCTCCATATCACTCGGCATCAGGGAAATACAAATCAAAACCACAATGAGATATCACCTCACACCAGTCAGAATGGCTAAAATCAACAAGTCAGGAAATGACAGATGCTGGTGAGGATGCGGAGAAAGGGGAACCCTCCTACACTGTTGGTGGGAATGCAAGCTGGTGCAGCCACTCTGGAAAACAGCATGGAGGTTCCTCAAAATGTTGAAAATAGAACTGCCCTATGACCCAGCAATTGCACTATTGGGTATTTACCCTAAAGATACAAATGTAGTGATCCAAAGGGACACGTGCACCCGAATGTTTATAGCAGCAATGTCCACAATAGCCAAACTATGGAAAGAACCTAGATGTCCATCAACAGATGAATGGATCAAGAAGATGTGGTATATATACACAATGGAATACTATGCAGCCATCAAAAGAAATGAAATCTTGCCATTTGCGACAACATGGATGGAACTAGAGCATATCATGTTTAGCGAAATAAGTCAAGCAGAGGAAGACAACTATCATATGATCTCCCTGATATGAGGAAGTGGTGATGCAACATGGGGGCTTAAGTGGGTAGGAGAAGAATAAATGAAACAAGATGGGATTGGGAGGGAGACAAACCATAAGTGACTCTTAATCTCACAAAACAAACTGAGGGTTGCCGGGGGGAGGGGGTTTGGGAGAAGGGGGTGGGATTATGGACATTGGGGAGGGTATGTGCTTTGGTGAGTGCTGTGAAGTGTGTAAACCTGGTGATTCACAGACCTGTACCCCTGGGGATAAAAATATATGTTTATAAAAAATAAAAAATTAATAAAAAAAAAAAACCACAATGAGATATCACCTCACACCAGTCAGAATGGCTAAAATCAACAAGTCAGGAAATGACAGATGCTGGCAAGGATGCAGACAAAGGGGAACCCTCCTACACTGTTGGTGGGAATGCAAGCTGGTGCAACCACTCTGGAAAACAGCATGGAGGTTCCTCAAAATGTTGAAAATAGAACTGCCCTATGACCCAGCAATTGCACTACTGGGTATTTACCCTAAAGATACAAACGTAGTGATCCAAAGGGGCACGTGCACCCGAATGTTTATAGCAGCAATGAACTATGGAAAGAACCTAGATGTCCATCAACAGATGAATGGATAAAGAAGAGGTGGTATATATACACAATGGAATACTATGCAGCCATCAAAAGAAATGAAATTTTGCCATTTGCGACAACATGGATGGAACTAGAGCGTATCATGCTTAGTGAAATAAGTCAAGCAGAGAAAGACAACTATCATATGATCTCCCTGATATGAGGAAGTGGTGATGCAACATGGGGGCTTAAGTGGATAGGAGAAGAATCAATGAAACAAGATGGGATTGGGAGGGAGACAAACCATAAGTGACTCTTAATCTCACAAAACAAACTCAGGGTTGCTGGGGGGAGGGCGTTTGGGAGAAGGGGGTGGGGTTATGGACATTGGGGAGGGTATGTGCTTTGGTGAGTGCTGTGAAGTGTGTAAACCTGGTGATTCACAGACCTGTACCCCTGGGGATAAAAATATATGTTTATAAAAAATAAAAAATTAAAAAAAAAACTAAAAACTTCTGTTCTTAAAGATATTATTAAGTTTTTGAAAAAAGTAGCAACTAGACAAAGTATTGTGTGATTTTATTTACATAACATTCTGGAAAATTAAATTTACTGGTGCAGAACAGGAGTTGGAGGTAAGAATTAACCATAAAGGTGTCACAGAAGGAAATTTTTAGGGTGATGCTATTGTTTTGGATAATGGTGGTAGATAATAACTCTAGCCTAGCCCTAGGTCTGACTGTATATTTGTCAAAAATCATGGAATTGTTGGTCACAAACAATAAACTTTGCTGCATAAAAATTAAAAACAAATCATTCAGGGGTATAACAAGAAGGGCTGGATATTATGACAATGAATCTAATTATATTGCAAATATATTATAAACTCCATCAAAAGTTAGGAATTAAGTAGCTGACCTAAGTAACTCCAAAAAAACAGTGTTTTAACTGGACACTCTGAGATGAAAGTTTTTTACTGAAAAGAAATTATATTCTAGGTTTGTTTTGTTTTCCTAAGCAGTACTAGTTAGTAATTAAGAAACAATCTGACTAATGTAGTAGGGTTAAATACATGAATACAGAAAGGTGTAAATATTATGAGCCAGGCATTTCACTGTCTGAGAAAGAAGTTAGAAAGCTTACAGGCGGGAAAGTTAGAATAAACCTTGTGGTACTGGATCAGAATAGAAGATATCAATATCCACTCATGTTTATCTTAAAATCTCTGGAAATGTAGAGACACAAAATTAAATGCAGTATTTTTTATGCAAGACCATCCACACAGGTTATTTCCTAGTTCAGTGTCTGGAGATGGAATGGGAACAGTCACACCCCAGGAGCAACAGGCACACCCACTGTCCAGATCTTACCTTCCAAACACTGTGAGCGACCAGAAGGACCCAAAGCTCTAAAGACTAATGTCCACTTTTAGGGCTGGAGAAAAGGAAATACAGGATAACCCCAAAGCTTCTTGCAGCACCAAAAAGTCAGGAAGTACATAAAAGTAAAATTGGGGCAATGTCAAATGACACAGAAACTAACTTGAAAGAGCTCCTAATGGACCTAACCTAATGTGGGGGGATCTGGCCCCACTTGCAATAGACATACTAAGAATGCCTAGTTTTAAAAATCTACCAGAAACACTTAAAAAGAATTAGGTATGAATTGAAAATATAAAAGTTGCAAGTCTGTGGTGTATATGTATACTATAAATATTAGTTTAGTTTATAGCTATCAATCACTTAGCCCTACTGGCTAATGCATGGACCTGTACTGAACTCCTTGATACATGATAAAGTTCCCTGTCTTCTCCCACAAAATCCCCTATAGTGCCTTAAAAAAAGGGAAGTTGGCGCCTGGGTGGTTCAGTGGGTTAAGCCTCTGCCTTTGGCTCAGGTCATAATCTCAGGCTCCTGGGATCGAGTCCCACATCGGGCTCTCTGCTCAGCGGGGAGCCTGCTTCCCCCTCTCTCTCTGCCTGCTGCTCTGCCTACTTGTGTTCTCTCTCTCTCTGTGAAATAAATAAACAAAATCTTTTAAAAAGGTGGGGAGAAAATGACAGTTTATTTTTGCATGTTCTACAGAAAATCTAGATTATTTTATAAACTTATTTGCCTGCTCAGTGAGGAAATGTCACATAAGAATTAAAAGAAACTGTAGAAGTTAAGTTTAATCATATATATAATACATAAGTATACTTTAGTATATAGTGCATTATTCAGGTTCTCCTTAAACATTGCATAATAATCTTTTTCTAATTATTAGTGGATATTAATGTATGTTTTATTTATCTTATCATTATATACATTTTAATTAATTTGAGTTTTATTTAAGGAAAAATGCAGATACTTGTCCAAATTCTCACTTTGTTTGGTACCATATAAATATAATACTTATAACACAAAATATTTTATAAAGTGTTTTCATACATTTGATTTCATCTAGTCTTTATTTTTATTATGAAAAAAAAACCTTTAAATATTAACCACTGTAAAGTTTAAAAGAATCATTTTTACTTTTTAAAATATTTTATTTATGTATATGAGAGAGAGAGACAGAGATTGTGTCAGAGAGCACAAGTGGGGAGGAGAGGGAGAAGCAGGCTTCCCGCTGAGCAGGGAGCCCAGTGTGGGGTTCAATCCCAGGACCCTGAGATCATGACCTGAGCCAAAGGCATATGCTTAACCCACTGAGCCACCCAGGTACCCAAAATAATAATTTTAAAGGCCTTCTATTGACAAAGGTTTTATTACTGCTGTCTCTCCTCCTCTCCCCTCCCCTTTCACCCCACAACACAGACTTACTCTGGTTTCTGTTTAGTATTACAGTGCTCCTTGTCAACACAAATTAACTCAGGAGGTGAACTGTTTTTTGTTTTGACCTCTTGGGGCAATAAATAAAAACCCAGAATAAATAAAATCTGAAATACTTATGCTGGCAGGTCTATTGCCATGATTTATGATCAAGGTAGATTCTCCTCTTATAGTAAAGTCTTATGTCAGAAATATTTTGTCAATAACAATATTACATAAAACACAATCATAGTGATATTACTGGAAAAATGTATGGGTGTATAGAAGCAGACTTTGGTTCATCAAGGAATATTATTATAAAACAGCTTTGGTAAAGAACGTTTTATCTTCATGTTTGTCAAAGGGAAGGGAGAACTATCTGAGGCTCAACATTTTCCTATTAGCACACATGTATTTTATGCTCTTTGTTATGCTGGCTTTCCATTAAATTTATTTATGCTCCATTGCTCTTAGGAGAAAATAATACAAATTCATGCAGAATTTTAGTTGCTTTTACTCTAACAAATAGCATTGTTTTTCCTTCTTTAGTGACTTTCCCATGTCACTGCTTTCCTCGTAGATAAGAAATAGTTGTAAAACCACTGATTAGATTTTGACTTTTTATATTACTTATCAATAGTATTTTAACAGTGTTATTGAGGTACAATTGATGTACAATAAAAGGCAATATTTAATGTGTACAATTTTACTTGTTTTAATGTACATTTATGGAACCATTACAGTAATCAAGATAATGGACATATCTGTCACTTCTAAAATTTCCTTGTGTGCTTTTTTAATCCTCTCTTTGGTTGTCTCGTTTCTTCAGGAAAACACTAATCTACTTTGAGTGACTATACATTAGTTTCCTAAGTTCATATTTTTAAAAATGGATCCATATTATATAGACTTGCCTTTGCCTGGCTTCTTTCACTCAACATTTGGAGATCAGCACGAATCATTATGTCTTGCATCAATAGTTTCTTTTTGTTGCTGAGTAGTTTTCCATTATATATACACATACCATAATTTGTTTCTTTAGTGACATGTTAATGGACATCCAGGTTGATTCCAGTTTTTTGCCATATGAACTAAATCTTTCTATGAATATCTATTATTTCTCTTCCTAGGCCAATATCCATGAATGAAATAGTAAGATTACGTTGTAGGGGGGCACCTGGGTGGCTCAGTGGGTTAAAGCCTCTGCCTTCGGCTCAGGTCATGATCCCAGGGTCCTGGGATCAAGCCCCACATCGGGCTAGTCTGCTCAGCAGGGAGCCTGCATCTTCCTCTCTCTCTCTCTCTGCCTACCTCTCTGCCTACTTGTGATCTCTGTCTGTCAAATAAATAAATAAATAAATAATCTTAAAAAAGAAAAAAAAAGGTTACATTGTAGGTACATGTTTAATTTTTAACAAACTGCCAGTGTATTCATGAAGGCTGTAAAGAAATTTAAGGAGAAATTGATATAGTCATCATGATGGCTACAATACCTGTTGAAACTCTATATCTTTTTATGTAACAGAAAGGTGAGAAATTCATCATTTAAGAGAAGAATGGCTATATCTCTTTAGTAATAAATACAGCATTGTTTGGTTGGAACCAACAATGGTAGGGAACCAAACAAGGAACCAAACAATGGTTCCTTACCATCACCATTGGTAAGGAAGTTCCAATGGTGATTAAAAAAAAAAAAAAAAAAGATGTACATGGAAAGTGAGAAGCCAAATTAGCAATTTATTACCTCTCAGCTCTTAATTCATTCTGATTTGCCTCCTCTATCGTAACAAAGATATAGTTTGTTAAAACTTCTACTTTATCACCTGGTACAATGTTAATCCTGGTCAATAGAGGACAAACATGAAGGAAGAAAAGTCATTTTCTTCCTGGCTCCTATGTATCTTGGTCACTCATGAGGCTCCCGGAAGAAGACCTGGGAGATCCTCTGTCTTGCTTACCAGGCTCCTGGGAGCACCCTTTCTCCAATTGCCATCTCCAATGCTCATCTGATTTATCTTGCACTAGATCTCTACAGATTAGATTTTTCCAGTGCTTGATTCCAGAGTGCATGCTCCTATCTTTATACTCGACCTTATATCTGGCAGAATCTAATCAAGGATCTGGCTCATCTGACCTTCAAAATATACATCAACATTGAATAAATAACTTAAAAATTCAACATTAGAAAGCTTTCAGGGATTTTTAATCACTAGAAGATGGCCCAGTTTGCACAAATGAATAATATCATGTTTTCATTTTTAAACTCCATATATGTTATCTCTTATAAACTATTGTAAAAATGGTATATGTTGTAAGTAAGCATACAATTAATGTTAGTATCTATGACCAGCAATTTGCAACAAGTCAGACAGTTGGTTATTAGTATTAAAGAACATGGTCACCTTCTTGGTTTAAATGAGAATCAATTCTGTTATTTTCATTATACTGAGAGTACTTTCTGTGAGAAACATCAATTTTAGAAAAGTAAGAAAAGAAACAAGAAGACATGTTAGAAGGCCACTGAAGATGTCTTGTTACAAGCTAATGGTGGCTTAGTCTATGTTGTACATATCATAACAAAAAAATTGATGAAATACATATTTTTAAAAGTAGAATCATGCATGTTGGATGTTGGATAGGTTATAAAAAATGAGGGAAATAAGACAGAGCTAACTCAGATCTGTGGCTCAAGGAAATATGTAACTGACAAGAATGGCGAACACAGGAAGAGGGGTATGTTTGAGTGGGACAGGAGTTCAAGATTTCCATTTTAGCTTTGTTGTCAACTTTTTGTTAAGTTGTGAACTTTGTTAAGATGGCTAAAACACATCCGTGTGAAAATATCACAATGCAGTTGGAAATACCAAAGCAGTTCTCAGAGTTGATATGAGTTGCGAGAATACTCTTGAAGCTGAGACATTTACTGCTCACCAAAACTCTATCTGCTCTCCTGATTTGCCAGCCCTCTTGGATTTAGGCAGGCCCAAGGTGATTAGTTATGCTGAAGGGCTGTGATTGAAAAGCATGTGTATAATTTTTAGACCAAATCACTTAAGAGCCAATGTGTGACCATTTATCTCATTTGTCCCGCCGACTTAGATGGCTAAGTTTTTATACGATGCATTAAAATATGATAGACTGTTCACCAGTCTATTTTCCTGAATGACTACTGGGTTTTATAATGTCTATTAGAATCAAACTGATACCATCAAGAGACTACCTGAATGTATGCCTAGAGTTCAGAATAGAGGTCCATTCTAAAGATATACATTTGGTAATCATAAACATGTTTTTAAGTGCTAATAAATATTCTTTGATCAAACTTCAGTCAACCTCCTAAATTTTCTGGACCTGTCCGCATGCTTCCTTGTAAATCTCGTTTTAGCAAAACCCTACTAATTCAGTTTAACCAGAACCCCCCATTTTCAATATCTTATTACCCTGTTTATCAGCTTTGGTCCCTCATTCTTCACCAACCCCCAGATTATATCTGACCACCCTGGTCTGTCCTCAGCAAGAATCCTGTCAGGGAGGGTTAGCCAAAACCCCCCTTATCTCTGATGTTTCCCCTTAGGAATTTTCTATCCATTGACCTCCACCCTACTCCTAAGCTATAAATTTCTACCTGCCCATGCTCTATTCAGAATTGACCTCAATCTCTCTCCCCCAAAATAAAATCTCATTGCAGTGGTCCCTGTACCTATCATAAGGGTCCTGAATAAAGTCTGTCTTACCAACTTTAACAAATAACACTGAATATCCAAAATGAATCTGATCAGAAAGTAAATAGAGAAAATAGATGCTATAAGAACTGAGCACAGAAAAACTGGAAAGAGCCAAGACAAAGGGGATGTATAATTAAGGAGCCTGAGAAAGAATAGGATTTGGCCTAAGAGAAAAAACCAAGAGGATAGTATTCTGAAAGCTACACATAGAAAATATTTTAAAGGAGAAGTCAGCCTATCACTCTATATTGTTTATCTACCAAGTAAAATTTCGATCTGTATTGGCTATTGCATTTAGGAACATGGAGGAAGTTTGTGACTCTGAGACAAAAGTTTGGAAGAGCAATTAGTGTATAAAACTAATTATAGGGAATTTTAGAAAGAAGGGGAAGAGAGAAATTATTTTCAAAGATTGAAGATAATAATTTTAGAAGATTTTTTCCCCCCAAAATAGAATAGACAAGTGGATTATTATGATGGGAATGGGGAAATTTGGACTTAACAAACATTCTTTTGGACTATAGAGAGTTCATGTACAGAAACAGGAGAGAAGGCAAATTAGAATGCCACAGATGCATTTTGGCATAGAGGTAGTAGGATCACATTATCTTCTAACAGTTTCTATTTTCTCAGCAACAGAAAAAGTAAGTCCATCAGCTGAAAATGAAGAAAGTCAAGGAAATACCAGAGAAAGACAGGAGAGGAGAAGCTAGATACTAACTACTTTAAGAAGCTGAGAGCATATGAGTATTCTATGGGAATGCAATAGAGTAGCTTGGAAACATTGCTCAAAAAAGACCATAGATTCTGATTATAGAGTAAACTATCATTTACTTTGCCATCACAAGAAAGAAGGAAAGGCTTTATCACCATAAGAGCTAGAGATCACACCATCTCAATCAGGAAAAAAAGGACAGTGTTGTAATAACAAAGTATCACCTATATTTTAATTGTAACAATAGTTTATATCTAATTAGCCTAGTCAAAAACATGTGATAAAGGGTTTTATTCCATGTATTCCTCCATAGATTAAGCTGACGAATGCATTTACAACAGAATACATATATCTTTATGCTGTTCATCAGAGAAAGAAACAGACTATAAAATGACATGATGGTTCTTAAATGTTTTAGCCTGTACGTGATATATGCCACTTCACACATAGTTCATAGGCTAGAACTAGTCACAGGTTTCTGACTAACTGTAAGAGAGAAATGTAGAAAAGCCCAAAGATAATCAATGAGTAATAAATGTCTTTGACCCAATGTTTCAGTTAATGTAACAAAATTATGACCTTCTTGTGTACAGAAGTACAACTTAAAGACAACTGAGAGAATTTACATGAATATTTAGTGCACATGCCAGCAACTGGAAAAGAAACATCATATTCCCAACAAAATATGGATCCTCATTGATTTAACAGACATTTTGAAGCCATTCAAAAGCACGTTATTACCACTCCTACCTAAGTGTTCAAGTCTTTTCTGAGTTAAAGTCCTCAAAATATTAGAAATAGGGATTTGAGCTAGATAATTTCAATAAGGAGAGATGATGTATAGCATCGTCTGACAACATGAATTTCAAATATAGGGATGGAGAGTGAATACTCAGAAAGTGGCAATGAGGTACAAAGAGAACACCCATTCCCTCCCAAAAACCAGTGGTAGAGAATCAGTGAAAAGAATGAAGCACCCACTCTTGAGAGGGTTATTGGAAGAGTACAACTTGTTGAAAATCTTTCACCTAAAGCAACCGATGAAAGGATCACTCAGAAATAAGTTGTAGAACAAGAGAATGTTAATAATGACTAAGAGTTACTGAAGGCACAGCAGAGGGTCATAGGGATCAGAAGAGAAGGCATACAGAATCAACGAGGCTTACAGTGAGAAGGAGTGTGAAAGACCTGAGAGTCCTGGGGATTTCTGGTGGTGACTCAATTAAACAAGAATGAAGAATCTAATGTGAATACTTTGGGTAAGGCTGTGAGGGTTGGTAGAGCAGGAGAAGTGGGGATTCTTGCCTGAAACATAGTGCCCACTTTCCAATTTGGCCAATTGTTGAGTGGATTTATCGTCTTAATTAAAATGGTTAGCATTCAGAAGTTGTTCCAGGCTATTATAAATGGAGGCTAAAGATGTGTAAGTGACTTTATTTCCCCCGCTGAGAAAGTGTAATATTTATTAAGGCGATAGAACACTTGAGAATACAGCTTTTAAAAAGAGCTAAAGAAGCCAACCATGACAAACAAAACAAAGGATATAGTCAAGTGAGGTAGAGAAAACTAAAACTGGGATGTCACAGAAAGGAATCAGATACCAACAATGTTTAAAGCAAAGAGTGTCAGGGTGCCTGGGTGAAGCAGTTGGTTAAGTGTTGGAACTCTTAACTGGCTCAGATTATGATCTCAGGGTCAAGAAATCAAGCCCCAAGTGGGTTCTAGGCTCAGCATGGAGTCTGCTTGATTCTCTCTCCCTCTTCCTCTGCCCCTCCTGCCTGGGCTCTCACTCTCTCTCTCAAATAAATAAATAAAATCTTTAAAAAAAAGAAAGTGTGGTAAACTGCTAAAATGATGCTGAGAGGACCTGTGTGTTTGTGTTCATATACATGTTCATTCAGGGTTTTTTGGTTTGTTTGTTTGTTTGTTTGTTTGTTTTTGGCTATGATAGATTCTAAAGTGACTATTGTCTTTACTAGGGAAAGACATATTTTTTTCATGATTCATTTATTTAGTCATATTTTGAAATATATGTATATATATTGGGGGGGCAGAGAGAGAACAAGAGTAAACACACATATTATCTTTTAAGTATTATTCAAGGCTCCAAAATAAGAGAACAGTACAAAATTCCTTGTCCTCACAATTTACTTCTGGTGTTTTTTTGTTCACCATGCTAAGCACTAATTATGAAAGATCTGTCTTCTTCCCAAAAATTGTTCTTGGCTAAAATAGAGAAACAGAAGAAACTCAAAATCAACAACTAATTTGGTTGTTGATACTTATAATCAAGGTAAGAAACTTCATGAAAAAGAATTCATAATGAATGTGTGGATTAAATAGGATCCTAATTAATGACTGTTAATGCATCTTTTTTACAATAGATATTATCTAGTATTTGGTCTTTATTTGGAACATTATTATAAAAATTTGTTTTGAAACACAATGAATGGCAATGCATTTGAAAGACATGGAGTATTCTTTCAAATTAAAGTACAGTTGTTATAATTACATAGAACATACTTTTAACATATTAATATTAATGGGATTTCAAATTTGAAATTTGTAAGATTTACATAGATGGTTGCTGTATAAAATGGCTCTGCTGTCTTCTGTAACAAAGCATGAATTGGTTTGATATTAGGTTTCATAGCATTATAACTGTCTATGCTAAACTATATCTGGCTCTATTTATGATAAACAGGAACAACCCTTAAGAAATTGTTTAAAAAAATCTTACCTCTTCTTTCTCTTAGAATGTTTGGCACAATAAAATATATATATATGGGGGGTACTTACAAATATATTCATTTGTTTAGAAAATGTCTTTTCCTTACATCTAAGACATCTAAAATCAGACTCACATTAAATTTTAGGAAAATATAGGTGGAATCTGTTTTAGGTAACATAATTGACAATTTTTCCTGACATCCACAATTGATAGAAGACAATACTATATAATATGATGTTTATGAAAAAAACTATTATAAGAGATTAGACTTTCACAATTTTGAGAGGCAAATATAAATTGAATTTAAGTCTGTTTGAAGAAGCACTATGTTTTGAGGTTATCCTCAACTTGATTATTATTATAACAATAAATAAAGATACTGTGCATACTTACTACACACAAGAGAACAATGGGACAGTCAATGCGATGTATATTGCAGTCTTACAAGTTATCTACTACACTTGCTTCATAAAGGAAGAACTGAGACTTCAAATATTAAATAAATAGCCCAAGACCAGAATTGAATTGAAACCTGGCTTCCTGGATATCAACTCTTTCTTCATTTTGCTGTATGACACTGTGTTGTTTCTTTGGATGTGCTATTCTAGGAAGATAAAATACAAGTTGATACCAACTTGACTTGAACCTGGAACTTTGATTCTTTATTATTTTAGATTCCCTGTCTCCTAAATCTAAGATTAGAGCTTAGACTTCCACACCCAGGACTATATATAATATGAAAACCGTGATTTTAATAACTCCAATATTACTGACTTTCTCTATAGAAGAACTGGCTCTGGCTGGAGAGGGTGGCAAGTTTTATTTTGAAGACAAGTATCCATAAGACTAACTGAAGACACTGAGCCAGCCTGTCTGAGCTTAGATGAGCCTGAGATCAAGTCTTTTTCTGGGTATGATGCCATGTAAAGAAAGGGATGATGAGGAAAATCACTGAAGACTCAAAAGTATGTCACAATTTATTCTACTCTGGTGTTCAAGAGGATTCTCAACTTCCTGTCCTCTGACATTATTCTGATTCTCAAGATTCTCCCAGCTACCCTGACTTTCACTTAAGTATATAACCAAAGCAAAAAAAAAAAAAAAAAAAAAAGCTTCAATGCAATGGTATGACAAGAACAATTTGTACTATGCACTATGTTCTTGTCATAAATTGTACTACACTTTCAAAAAGAGTCACATGTCTCTATTTTTAGTAAATTGTAAGTAATTGAGTCAGATTTTATATACCAGGGTTGAACTTCAAAAAAAATCCATATAGAGAATATCTTGGAGACTGGTTTCTGAAAATGCTTTTTATCCAGTGTGCTCAGAGATTACAAGAGAAACATGATGTATTCTAAAGAGAACACACACACACACACACACACACTTTTTTTTTTTTTTTTTTTTTTGGTCTCCTGGTTTGGAGGGATAATAAAGAGGCAAAAATCAAGCAATCAAAACAAAACTCAAAACAGGTCAGTACTTTCTACAATTTAAATATGATAGCCATTGCTATGGTTCACAAATTATACATGATGGGTGCTTTTACATAATTAACTCTTTGCCATCTAAGAAAATTTGGAAGAGATTTTCAGAATTTTTCACTAAATTAAAACAATACATATTAAAAGCAAAATTTGTTAGGAGGAGTAAGTAGTTTATAGCAGTTAATGCTACAATCTAAATTCTCTAAGTTGAAGAATTTCAAGAAAGGGCTACATTGTATTTGTTGTGTTCTTGTCTTTAAGTTTTACTAATATGGAAGATTTTTTGATAAAAATAAATCCTCAAGGAACTGTTCAATAAAGTAGATATAATTAAGTTTCCTTTGCAATTGACAGATGTTTTGCCTTTCTCCCCTATAGGAAAGAAATATATAGAAATTTATATTTTAGTGCCAAGAAAAGCATAAATAAAACTAGAGAAAACATCACAGAAACTTTCTAAGCTTCTGTGTGTATTTTTCCAAAGATTGATTTTATTTATTTATCCATTCATTCAGAGAGAGGGAGAGATTGTGACCCAAGATCACAATCTCAGCCAAAATCAAGAGTCCAGGGCTTAAACAACTGAGCCACCCAGGGACACCAGCAGATTGCATTTTTTAAATATAGCTCCAATTTTCCCAACCTACCAGCTCTTTTATCAAAAACTACAATCCGTTACCCCTCCCCTTGAATACTGGGGTGCCTTTGTGGCCACCTCAACTAGTAACATAATGTGCGGGGAATAATACTATATGGCTCTAAGAAAACCTTGCCCCAACCAACTTCTGCCTGCAAAAACACGAGACTCAAAGCAAGAACACTGAATAAGCCCAACTGCCAGAAATCATGATAGAAACTCAAGTTTGCTATAGCTTTAAGTTAGGTTGGGGGTGTTTTGTTCTATAGCAATAGATACCTGGAGCAACCTTTCTAACTTTATCCCAACTGTAAACAAACGCACAGAATTTATAGAAGTGGTCGCATTTCAAACTCTGCTGATGTTCAAGTTCAAAACTACATATTTATGGGCATTTATTTTTATTCACTTTTCAGATATGGCCAAAGAACTCTATTTAACATTTTTTTTTTATTGTGGTAAAACACACATAACATAAAATTTATCATTTTAACCATCTTGAAGCATACAGAGGCATTAAAGATATTAACAGTGTTGTATAACCACCACCACTATCCAGTTGAGTAATTCATCAGCCCACAGGGAAAGCACAAACCCAGTAAGTGGTCCCTCCCATCTTCCTCACCCCAAGCCCCTGGCAACCACAATCTACTTTCTGTCTCTATGGATTTGTAAATTCTGGATATTTCATATGAATACAACTACATTTTTAGGTAGCTTATCAAGTGATCTCAATAAAGACCAGAACTTGTTAGCTGATGTCTATTTTAGGAACGGTGTATTAACTATTTACAATGATAAAATTCCTTCCAGGCTAATGTATATCTAGTCTAGTGTTCTGTTCCCTATCCAAGGGTTAAGTGCATGTTTTTCCTTCTAGTGGGTGCCATAAAATAACGAGTTTATTTTTAGGTTCTATAATCTTGCTCAGAATGAACATAAAATTCTTCAGTTTGTAATTTGCACAATCTAGCTTCCTTCTTATTTAGACCATCACAACAGACCATTAGAGTGAATTAGGGTTTAATCCCAGACCCACCACTGATTTCCATGTTTCATCAGAATACAACTGTGGTTCAAAGAATCACAAATTACTTGGCTACATTCATTTTGTCAGGCCAGATATCTGGGCTCTAGGAACCCCATGAATCTCATTGCAAAATATTTTTTTTTTTAAGATTTTTATTTATTTGTCAGAGACCGAGGGAGAGAGAGTGAGCGAGCACAGGCAGACAGAGAGGCAGGCAGAGGCAGAGGGAGAAGCAGGCTCCCTGCCAAGCAAGGAGGCCAATGTGGGACTCCATCCCAGGACCCTGGGATGATGACCTGAACCGAAGGCAGCTGCTTAACCAACTGAGCCACCCAGGCATCCCATCATTGCAAAATATTTTTGTCTCTTTTATGTTCTATTTTACAAAATAAAAAAAAAACTTTTATAATTAATACTTTTTAAAAATTATTATCACACTTGAGTGTGTTACATGTAACTTTCTTTTTGACTTTCTCTTTTTTTATGTTATTTTCAAGTTCACACATGAGACTTTTTCCTCATGCTTTTCTATGTATTCCATATATTTATTCCCAATAACAAGACGGTTTTAAAGTAAATTTTTTTTGTTTTGTTTAAAAAAAATTCTGAAAAAAGAACCCAAACAAGTAAGCAATATTTTGTTACTGTTACGCTTTTGAGGCTTTTGTTACATATACATAAGTTTAAGTTTAAGTTTACATATACATAACATCTAAAACTCAAGGGCTTTAGTTTGGATAAAAAGTTTTTTAGTCTAATTTTCTTTAAATGCTTAAAGTGTTTTAAGTTTAGTTTTAGTTGTTGTTGTTGTTGATTTTTAATTGGCTTTTAAGAAAAGCCTTTGTCAACCCCACCCTGAACTTAATCTTTTACATAAGTAAATGTAGTAGTCTGCAACATGGCTCCCCAAAATTTCCTAATTCCTGGAACCTGTGACTAGGTTATTTTAAGTTGCAAAAGGAACTTTCAAGATATAATTAAGTTGGGGCACCTGGGTGGCTCAGTGGGTTAAAGCCTCTGCCTGCAGCTCAGGTCATGATCTCAGGGTCCTGGGATCGAACCCCGCTTTGAGCTCTCTGCTCAGTGGGGAGCGTGCTTCCCCCTCTCTCTCTCTGCCTGTCTCTCTGTCTACTTGTGATTTCCATATGTCAAATAAATAAATAAAATCTTTAAAAAAAAAGACATAATTAAGTTAAGGACCATGAAATAGAGAAATTATCTTGGTTTATTTGGATGGATTCTATGATGTAATCACTAAGGTCCTCATGAGAAGGAGCAAGAGGGTCAGAAAAGAAAGAGAAATTGGAAAATGCTATGCTTCTGGCTTTCAAGATAGAGGATGGGTCTATCAGCCAAGAAAGGTAGGCATCCTCCAAAAGTGAGAAAAGGCAAGGAAACGAGATTTCCCTCTGGAGTTTCAGAAGGGTCACACCTTTACTAAGCTCTTGATTGTAGCCCCGTGATACCGAATTAAGAGTTCTGACTCCCAGAAATGTAAGATGATAAACCTATTTGTTTTAACCTACTAAGTTCGTGGTGATTTCTTTCAGCAGTAATAGTAAAAGAAACTTAAGTGATATTCTCTGATCATTCTTGGTAATTCTCCCAAAAATATGTGCCATCATTGACAGAAACAATAATTCTATCACTGATATTTTTAAAAAATCATTTTTCAGAATGGATATTCTGGAGATACCTTTAATCAAATATGGTACCAACTAGCTCTCTTCTACAAATAACTGTTGGCAAATCAAAGAAATCATTATCTAGATCACTGATTGACATTTTCTACTTTTTTAAGTCTAAAAGTCTAACTTCTAAGCAGATATCTGTCATTCAAATATACAGAATTATTCTTACTTCTTACAGATTAAAAGCTCATTTTTAGAGAACCATAGGTAATTAGGATAATAGAATATTGTTACTAATATTCAAAACAGAAACTATCAATCCCAATTTTTAAAATATGGCTAGAGTTGCATCTTCTGTGGCTAATAATTGTAACATTGATTACTGAGGTAATTTGTCCAAATGAATGAGTAATAGAGAACAGATGTACAATAGAGGAATATTCCATGATACTATATTAATACTGTTTATAAGATCTGTTTAATAAACATATTAATTTCTATGGGGTCTTACAGCAAATAAGTTTACAGGATTGCTATGGTCTGTTAGTGTCCTCCCAAAATCCATGTTGAGTCCTAAACTCCAGTGTGACAGTGTTTGGAGGTGAGGCCTTGGAGAGATAATTAGGTCTTGAGGGTGGAGCCATCATGACTAGGATTAATGTCCCTATAAGGGAGTCTGAGAGAACTTCTTTACCCCTTCAGTCACTTGAAGATGCAATGAAAGAAAGCCCTAGGAAGCAGATTCTCACTAGACATCTAATCAGCCTAGACCTAGATCTTGAACTGGAACTGTGAGAAATAAATTAAACTAAAATTACACTATTGGGACTACACCAAAATAAAAAGCTTCTGTACAGTGAAGGAAACCATCAACAAAACTAAAAGACAACCTACTGAATGGGAGGATATTTGCAAATGACATATCTGATAAAGGATAATATCCAAAATATTCAAAGAACTTATATAATTAAGCACCAACCCCCCCCCAAATAACCCAATTAAAAGGGCAAAAGAACTGAATAGACATTTTTCCCGAAGAAGACATACAGATAGCCAAAAGACACATGAAAAGATGTTCAACATCACCAATCATCAGGGAAATGCAAAATTTAAAAACCACAATGAGCTATCACCTTATTCTTGTCAGAATGGCTAAGATCAAAAACATAAGAAACAATAGGTGTTGACAAGGAAATAGAGAAAAAGGAACCCTCAATCATTGTTGGTGAGAAGCACACTGATACAGCCACTAGGGAAAACAGTATGGAATTTCCTCAAAAAGTTAAATTTAGAATTACTATATGATCCACTAACTCAATTGCTGGCTATTTACCCAAAGAAAATGAAAACCAATTCAAAAAGATATATGCACCTCTATGTTTATTGCAACATTATTTACAATAGCCAAAATACAGTAACAATCCAAGTGTCCATCAATAGATAAATGGATAGAAAAGATGAGATAATGTATATTATATTACATGTATAATATATTTATATATATATATTTAATATAATGAGTTGTTACTCAACCATTAGAAAAAGAAACTTTACCATGTGCAACAACATGGACGGACCTAAAGGGTATAATGCTAAGTGAAATAAGTCAGCAAGAGAAAGATAAATACAATATTATTTTACTTGAGTGGAATTTAAGAAACAAAGCAATGCAAAAGAAAGAAAGGAAAATAAAGAAGGAAAAGGGAAGGGAGAAAGAAAAAGAGAACGAGAGGAAGGAAGGGAGAGAGGGAGGAAGGAAGAAAGGAAGAAAGGAGGAAAGGAAGAAAGAGTCTTAAATACAGAAAACAAACCAGTGGCTGCCAGAAGGGAGGTCCGTGGGGGTATGGGGGAATTATACACAGGGACTTAAGAGTACATTTACCTTGATGAGCACTGAGAAATGTACAGAATTTTTGAATCTATCAAAAAAACAATCCATTTGTTGTTTAAAGCTATTCAGTTCATGGTTTTTCTGTTATAGAAGCCAAATCAACTAAGACAAGGATATGAAACTTTTATTTTATTTTATAGATAAACAAACAGGATTAAAATTGAAAGGAGAAAGGAACATTAGAATTACTATATGATTGTGGGTAATGGGGCAAAGAATTAAGAATTAAGAATTAGGATTCCTAGAGCCATATAATAGATAGTTCTACCTTTTTTTTTTTTTTTCATGTTTGTTTGACAGAGAGGTCACAAGTAGGCAGAGAGAGAGGGGGAAGCAGGCTCCCCACTGAGCAGAGAGCCTGATGGGGGACTCAATCCCAGGACCCTGAGATCATGACCCAAGCCAAAGGTAGAGGCCCAGCCCACTGAGCCACTCAGGAGCCCCTGTGCTCCTTGGTTTTACTTTGAAATTATAATTGCATGGATTTTCTCAACCATCAGGTGCAAGAGATATAAAGAAGATCAGGTATTACTTTCATTTATGATGATGATATTAAGGCTTCAAATAGCATAGAACTTGAGGAGTAAAAATATTTATTGTAAAAAAGTCCATAGTCTTGGAAATCCAACTGGTATGGGATCTTAGTTTCTTCACCAGCTAAATAATTTTGAGCAAGTTGCCTGATGTCAGCCTCAATTTTCTCATTAAGAAATAGTTATAAAAATACTACTTCTACCATAGGTGATTGTGAGGTTAAATGTACAGGTTCAAGGACACACTATGTGATCAATAAAAGTTACTAGAATGTGACACATGCCTGAGTCTGGCAATATACCTGCATTATTTTAACAGATCTTCAAAGCAACTATATTAAATGTGTAACTATTTCTAATTTAGAGGTGAAAAAAATTTTGTAACCTTCCATGGTTAAGCCCAGCATATCCTCTAGGATAATTTAAGGAAGAAATCTTTTACTCTAAGAGTTAGCAGTAGGTATAGAAATACTGTTCAAATTGAACTTGGAAAGAAATATGAACATGGAGCACCAAGATGGCAGTCCTCAAGAAAAGGCCAGTACTTATCCTTTTGCTCTTGAGAAAACATGGGAAGGAAAACTCCTGCATGTTGGAAACACTTCAGAAAAGGTGAATACATCATGGGTTTTAATAACATTCTGAACCAAATTTGTAACCATCATAAAATTATCATTTTAGGGTCTCTTTTGTGGCGAAGTCACCCTCATTTTTCTTCCTGAAATAGGGTCTCTTTTATGGCAGAAAAACAGGAATTTGTTTCCTCATTTTTAAGATGAGAGTGCAGAATAAACAAGATAATTTCTGACATCTCTACCTATTTTTAAATTCTTTAACTTCCTGTCAAGTTCTCAAATCAGTGATTTCTTTCATCCTTTAAATAGATTTTATTCTTAGTAGCAATGTGTTGTACTTTTATTTTCTTTCTGAATTAAGTTGATAAAATAGGATACCCAAAATTTTGTTACTCTAACCTTAAAGATAATATTTTTTTTAGTATAGTTTTATATTTACAAAAAACTGGGTAGTACTGTGTTCCTTATATATTTCCCACCTTGATCCCACCTAAATGCACAGCTTCTTCTATTATTACCATCTTTCACTGGTATAATTCCTTTGTTATAATTAATGAACCAATGTGGATACATTAGTATTAACTGAAGTCCCTAGTTTACATTAATGCTCACTTTTGTGCCATACAGTTCTGTTTTAACAGATGCAATATTACATTATCATTCAGAATAGTTGAATGAATATCATTCAGAATAGTTATACCATTGTAAAGATCCTCAGTTCTTTACCTATCCAGTGCTTTCCCTTCTCCCAAGCCCATTACAGTCACTGATCTTTTATCATCTATATAGTTTTACCTTTTCCAAAACATTTTATGATTGGAATCATATAGTATGTAGCCTTTTCAGTCTACTTCTTTCACTTAACAATATGTCAGCATCAACAAAATAACTTTCTGGGCCTTTGATTAGGACTGAGTTGAATTACAGATCAAACTGGGAAAAACAGACATCTTAACAATATTGAGTCTCAGCCTCTTTTCATTTTGCACACCTATTTATCTTTTTCATTGGTGTTATAGTTTTCTGCATACATATACTGTACATATTTTGTTACATTTATGCTTAAGTATTTCACCTTTTTTGGTGTTTTTAATTTCAAGTTCTAACTGTTGTTGATATTTAAGAAGGAAATTGAGTTTTTTTTTTTTTAAAGATTTTATTTATTTATTCGAAAGAAAGAGAGAATGAGAGAGAGTATGAGAGGGGCGAGGGTCATTTTTACATTTTAGTGTAAAAATTCCAGTCATATCTTGCTAGGCATTTGCCAAATGAAATCAAATGTGGCCTCAGGCTCCCACTGAGCGGGGAGCCTGAGGCCACATTTGAACCTGGGACTCCAGAATCAAGAACTGAGCTCAAGGCAGTCCCTTAACCAACTGCACCACCCAGGTGCTCGGAAACTGGCTTTTATATATTAACTGTATAACCTGTAACCCTATTAGAATTATTTGTGTCAGGAGCTTTTTGTTGTTGTTTGTTGATTCTTTGAGAGTTTTTACACAGACAATCCTCTCATTTACAAACAAAAGGCACGATTTTCCTCAGTCTGAATACCTTCTTAAGATTTTATTTATTTATTTAACAGAGAGGGAGAGAGAGCACAAGTGGGGGGGGCAGGCAGAGAGGAAGGGAGAGCTGCAGGCAGAGGGAGAGGAAGAAGTAGCCTCTTCTATTGAGCAGGGGGCCTGATATAGGGGTCCATACCAGGACCCCTGGACCATGACCTGAGCCAAAGGCAGCTGCTTACCTGACTGAGCCACCAAGGTACCCCCCTGAATAACTTTTCTTTCCCTCTTAAATTAGCTAGGATTTCCAGGACAATGTTGAATAGGGTAGCGTGAGTAGGTATCTTACCTTATTTCTGATGTTGAAGGGGAAGTATCTTGTTTCAACACATAACCTATAAAATTACAGATGATTTGTAGATATTTTCAATGAATTAAGGAAGTTACCTTCTATTTCTAATTTGCTGAGAGTTTGGGTTTTGTCAATTTTATTTTTCCTAAATTTATTAAGGTAATAATATGATGTTCCTTCTCTAACTTGTTCATATGGTAAAATACATAAACTGAATTTTGAATGTTGAATCACCCTTGCAAACATGGAATAAATCCCAAATGGTTGTGGCTTTTAATACTTTTTTTTTTTAAAGATTTTATTTATTCATTTGACAAGAGTGATCACAAGTAGGCAGAGAGGCAGGCAGAGAGAGAGGAGTGAAGCAGGCTCCCCACTGAGCAGAGAGCCCAATGCGGGGCTCAATCCCAGGACTCTGAGATCGTGACCTGAGCCGAACGCAGCGGTTTAACCCTCTGAGCCACCCAGGCACCCCTTTTAATACTTTTTAAACATTTTGGGGTTTGATTTTCTAATATTTTATTGAGGATTTTTACATTTATATTTATGAGGTATCAGTCTGTAGTTTTTCTCTCCTATAATGTTTTTATTTTATTTTAGTATTGGTGTAATTCTGGCCACATAGAATGAGTTAGGAAGTATTTTCTGTGCTTCTATTTACTAGAAGAGATTATAGGAAGATGGGAATAATTTCATCCTCAAATATTTGGTAGAATTTACCAGTAAAACCATCTGGGAATGATGTTTTATTTTTTGGAAGTTTTCATTGCCAGTTTTATTAATTTCTATCAATTTCAGAACTGCCAGGGAAGATGGCAGAGTAGGAGGAGCCCATATTCATCTCACCCTGTGGATATACCTACATAACACCACATCTGTGAACTAGCCAAAAAATGACCCAAAGAATGGCATAACAGATTCTCCACAGCTAAATGTAAAGAGGATATCATACCAAAAAGGATAAGAAGGGCAGAAATATGGCTGGGAGCTAAACTGACCAGTGGGACTGTCCACAGGAGGGAGGACAGAGGATCAGACTCCACATTGGGTGCCCCAGGCACAGGGCACTCACACTGGGAAGACTAATCCCCATAACATTATGCTTTGAATATCAGAGGGGGGTTACTTTGGCAAGTTCTTAAATCAGTCAGGCTTAATGTCTGGAACTATAAAAATCAGCAGGCACTAATCTGGGAGAACTAGAGGGCAATAGGCAACTGAGTCCCCACCCTTACCAGGGGTATACTGGGGGAGGATTTGTTTACTAGTCTCAGGCTTATGCTGGAGGGGAAGGGACCTTTGGGAGGCTTCCCCAAGAAAGAAAGAACTGGCAGACACTATTTCCCACCCTATCATGCAGCCTAAATATACAGACACATGTGGGAACCACTGTAGCATGAACACTGTCCATCTAACTTGCTAGCAGTGAAACGTATCCCCTGACTCCATTTCACATGTAGATCCAGCCAGCCTAGGCAGCAGTTCATCCAAAGCAGTGCTACAAGTGTGGTAGTAAGCAAGAAGCCCTGGCAGGGTCCAGCACCACCCCAACGTGACTCCTGCCCCAGGAGATGGGAATATAATCACACACATCAATCTAGCCATGGTCCCAGTGAACTGGAGGCAGACATCAGGTCTGACTACAAGTCCAACACACCAACGAAAGCTTCTCAAGGGCCAAAGCATGGAGAGCACCCTGCAGTTCAGTGTTACCACAGCTCTGGCAAACATCTGGCCTAACTAACTCAAGCTCATGACTGCCCTAAACTAGCCCACTAACAATGCAGGGACCAAACTGCCCATAAGTGGCAAAGAGAGCTATTTCAGGCAATTGGATTATAGGCAAACATGGCTCAACCACAATAATAGGGCACGCACAACACACCTCTGAGACATTCCTGAAGTACCAGTTTCTGGCAAACAGGGAACATTTCACTGCAGGTAACTACAGAATCTCTTCTTCTTATAGCTACTACTTCCAAGAATAGGAGCTATAGCTAACATTCCTGACACAAAGAAAAAGACACAGAAAGTAAGACAAAATGAGGAAGACTGTCTCAAATCAAAGAGCAGGATAAAATCACAGCAAGAGATCTAAACAAAGCAGAGATAAGTAATACACCTGATACAGAATTTAAAATAATTTTCATAAAGATCCTGGACTTGAGAAAAGAATGGAAGACCTCAGTTATACCCTCAACAAAGAGATAGAAAATATAAAAAGCAATCAGAGATAAAGAACTCAATGACTACACCTAAAATACAGTAAAGGGAATAAATAATAAAAGAGGAAACAGAATAACAGATCAGCAACCGAGAGGACAGAATAAAGGAAGGCAATCAAGATGAACAGGAAAAAGCAAAAAGAATTAAAAAATGAGAATAGGTTAAGAGAACTAAGTGACACCATCAAGCACACCACCCATGTTCTAGGGATCCCAGAAGGAGAAATCAGGAAAGAAGATGGAAAATTTATTTGAAGAAATAATAGCTGAAAACTTCCCTGAACTGGGGAAGGAATCAGAAATTCAAATCCAGGAGTCATAGAAAGCCCCCAACAAAATCAACCCAAGGTAGTTCACACCAAGACACATAGTAATTAAAATGACAGAAATTAGTGATAACAATTAGAAAAGGAAGAAGAAAAAAAAATCAGTTACATAAAAGGAAAACACCAAAAATCTATCAGCTGATTTTTCAGCAGAAAATTCCAAGCCCAAATAGAGTGGCATGATATAGTCCACATGCTGAAAGGAAAAAAAATAAAATACTGCAAACAAGAATATTCTATTCAGCAAAGCTATCATACAGAAGAAAGGGAGAGATAGAGTTTCCCAAATAAACAAAAGTTAAAGGAATAAAATTCCTAGAAGAGAGCAGAGGTAGCAACTTTTCTGACATGGACAGTAGCAACTTTTTCTAGATATGTCTCCTGAGGCAAGGAAACAAAAGCAAAAATAAACTATTGGGACTACATCCAAACAAAACAAAACAAACCAAACAAAAAACAAAATAAAAAAATCTTCTACACAGCAAAGAAAACGATTAACAAAAGACAACCAATTAAATGGGAGAAGGTATTTGCAAATAACATATCCAAAATATATAAAGAACTTATACAATACTGAAAAACCAAATATTCCAGTTAAAAATGGGCAGAAGACATTAACAGACATAGCTCCAAAGTAGACATACAGATGACCAATAGAAACATGCAAAGATGTTCAACATTACTGACCATCAGGGAAGTGCAAATTAAAACCACAGTGAGGTATCAACTCTCACCTGTCTAAGAGCTAAAATAAAAAAAAATTAAAAAAAAAAAAAACACAAGAAACAACAAGTGTTGGTGAGAATAAGAGAATATGGAGGAAAATGACCCTCCCCCGCCATGCACCTATGGTGGGAATGCAATCTGGTGCAACCACTGTGGAAAACAGTATGGCGTTTCCTCAAAATAACTGAAAATAGAATAATCACATAATCTAGTAATCCCACTAGTGCATATTTGCCCAAATAATACAAAAACACTAATTTGAAAAAATATATGCACCATTATGTTTATTGTAGCATTATTTACAATAGCCAAAATATGGAATCTCCCTAAGTGTCTATCAATAGATGAATAAAGATGTGGTATGTGTATATGTATATAATGGAATATTGGTCATAAGAAAACATAAAACCTTATCATTTGCAACTATAAGGGTGGATCTAGAAGGTCTAATGTTAAGTGACATAAGCCCATAAGAGACAAATACCATATGATTTTACTCATATGTGGAATTTAAGAAAACAGATGAACACACACAAAAAAGAGACAAGCAATAAAACAGACTATTAAATATAGAGAACCTGGCACTGTCCAGAAAGGAGGTGGGTGATGTGTGAAAAAGATGAAGGGGATTAATAGTATACTTATCGTGATGAGCACTGAATTAATGCACAGAAGTACATGATCACTATATTTTATACCTGAACCGAAGATGACACAGTATGTTAATTATACTGAAATTTTTAAAAATTTCTATGAACTTCACTAATAGAGATATGAATATTTTTGAATTTCCTTATGTATGGTAATTTGTATCTTCAAAGGAATGTATCTATTATCTAGGTTATCAGATTTGTGGATAGAGTCTTACTGGTTTTTCCAAAGAACCAGCTTTTTGTGTCATTGTTTTCCTCTTCTTATTTTCAGTTTCATTGACTTCTGCTCTAATTATATTTATTTTCTTCTCCTTGTGTCAAAATTATATTGCCCTTCCTTCTCTAGTTCCCTTGGATGGAAACTTATTTTTAGATGTTTCTTCCTTAATAAATGCATGCAATGCTATAAATTTCCTTTTGTCTCACAACTTTCAGTAAGTTTTATTTTTGTTTTCATTTAGTTCAAAATATATTTAAATTTTGTCTTGAGATAACTTCTTTGACACATGTCATATTTAGATGTGTGCTGCTTAGTCTCCGAGTACTTTGGAATTTTCCAAATACATCTCCGTCATTGAATTTTAGGTTAAGGAGTTTAAATTTAAATTTAAAGAATTTAGCTTTGTTGTGGTTGAGTGTATATCCTGAATTATTTCTCTTCTTTTAAATTTTTATATGTGTGTTTTATGGCCCAGAACATATTCTATCTTGGTGAATCTTCCATGTGAATTTGGGGGAAATGTAGCTCTGCTATTGTTAGATGATATATTCTGTAAACATCAAATAGCGCCAATCAATTAATTGGGCTGTTCTATTCAGCTATGTCCTTACTACTTTTCTGCCTACTGGATCTGTTCATGCTGGATAGGGGGGTTTGAAATTTCCAAATATAACCATAGATTCATCTATTTCTTCTTGCAGTTTTATCAGTTTTCACCTCATGTATGTTGATTCCCTGCTATTGTGCATAAACACATTATAGTATATTGTTGAATTGATCCCTTTTGTCATTATGTAACACTTCTCCCTCTTCCTGATAATTTTCTATGCTTTATAGTATGCTTTGTTGTAAATTAATATGGTTATTCCAGATTTCTCTTGATGTTATCATGGTGTATTTTTTTCTATCCATTTACTTTTAATTTGTCAGCATCTTTATGTATGTGGGTTTCTTCTAGACAGCATATAGTTCGGTCTTTTTTAAAAACTTACACTGACAGTCTGTATTTGCTATATTTAATTCATTTTCATTGAGTCATTATTGATATAGTTGAACTAATAGTTACCATGTTTGCAATTGTTTTCTATCATTGCACTTGTTTTTTCTCTCTTTTTTTTTAAACTTCCCTTCTTTTTTCTGCCTTCTGATTTCACATGAGCATTCATTTGATTTTATTTTCTCTTTTCTCCTAGCATATAAATTGTCCTTTAAAAAAAATTAGTGGTGGGACGCCTGGGTGGCTCAGTTGGTTAAGCAGCTGCCTTCGGCTCAGGTCATGATCCCAGCGTCCTGGGATCGAGTCCCACATCGGGCTCCTTGCTCCGCAGGGAGCCTGCTTCTCCCTCTGACTCTGCCTTCCACTCTGTCTGCCTGTGCTCGCTCTCACTCTCTCTCTCTTACAAATAAATAAATAAAATCTTTAAAAAAAAAAAAAATTAGTGGTTACTTCAGTTTGCAATATACATTTGCAACTAAACTAAGTCCACTTTCACATAACACTATCATTTCATGGCTCGTATATTTAACTCATAAAAGAATATTCCTAATTCTTTCATCTTATTCCATACATTTCCACAATTCATTTCACTTATCCATATGCAGTAATTGTCTAATACATTGTTGCTATGATTGCTTTGAACAAACCATCTATCAGATTAAGAATATGAAAAATAATTTATTTTATCATTATTCTCTGTTGTGTTTCTTTTATGTTGATATGAGTTCTGACACACCTGAATTGGTTTCCTGTCCTCTAAATTGTAGGAGGTGGTTAAAAGAGATAATTTCTTACCACTCTACTGGCTCTTAAATTTTTTGATCAGTGGTTAAGTGCTCATGTCAGTGATTCTTTCATTGTTTAAATACATTTTACTCTTTGAATAGCAGTGTTTGATTTTTATTTTCCTTTTAAATGAAGCCTACAAAATAGGATTCTAAAATTTTGTTTCCTCTCAACTCATTCTCATTCATAGCCAATTTCCATTTAACTTTTCATGATTATATAGGACAACAGCACAATAAAACTTCTAAAACAGATTAAATACTCCAAAATGTGCATGGTGGTTTTCTTTCATTGATCAAATTACTGTTTAGAATAATTGCTTTTAGAAAAAAATCCATGCGTTTATTTTATAACTAGAAATCTAAATATCAGAATCCTATGAACATGTCTGCATAAATGGTTGTTTGATTATTTTTTTAAATACTAAGTCAGGTCATGCTACATTAAGAAATCAATTTAAGAAAAATCTGGTTGATTAGGGTACTCTTTAATCTCCCACTATTAAAGCTGTCCCTTTTTCTCTACTTAAGCTGACTCTTTCCAATGATTAATTGTCAACCTGGGATTTTTCAGGGTGTTTGTACACTGATATGGCTCAGCAGGAATGCCTAAACAGAACATTAACATGAGCAGTGGTGTGGGAAAATTAAAGATTTAAAGTTGCATTTCATTTTCTAATCACTGGGAGGGCAATTTGCCCCTGGGAAACTTCCTCTAGCAGGTTGCAAACCCAAAAGCTGTATATGTTAGGAATGCTTTGATTTGACTTAGAACTGAACTTTTACCTTAAGATGGAAATTTTTTATATGCACAGGTGTGCTGAACTATTATATTGATTTGTCTTGGTTTTATGTCTTGAAGTGGCATGATATTATAAAAACAAACGAGGTAGCTATTTTAAAAATTCTTAGAAAAACTTTAGAGGAAATACTTTTTCTCCTTTATTGCCTGCTATGACCATAAGCATCAAACAAGCCATCTCTACCATCATCTTTTATGTGAAATATTCTTTAACTACTACTGTGGGTTAATTAATGATTGTATTTTCACAGTTTCTATTCCATTTGTGCACATCTCCTTATATCATTATTTTTAATAAGGATGTTGGGTCTGCCCACTTCAGTATATTCCTAGCAAATTAACTGCTCTGCAAAAAATGACCGCTGGAATAATTAACATTTTTTGGTACTTTTATTCAACTAGGCTTCAGAGGTATGCTTATCCCCATAACAGCCTTTTAGAAGTTTAAAGAGGTTGGCACATTAAACACCATTGCAGGGTTTATTCAATAATAATGTAAATTGGGATTTAAATCCAACTAGATCTGTCTTATTTCAAAGGCTGATTTTACCCCAATGTAGTATATGGCCATTCTCCTTAATGACAACATAAGAGTTACTAATTTTTAAGATTTATTTATGTATTTATTTATTTTGAGAGAGAAAGAGAACATGAGTGGGGGAAAGGGTAGAGGAAGAAGCAGAGGGAGCCCAATGCAGGATTCCATCCAGGGCCCCGGGATCATTACCTGAACCTAAGGCAAACACAACTGACTGAGCCACCTGGCACACCAGAGTTACTAATTTTTGAACACACAACAGACAATGAATTTTAGTTTAATGCTATGCAGTTCTGAAGCCCTACCATGAAAAAATATTTGAATAATGAAACAACCAACCAAAATGGTGTGTTTGTGAGCATAATTCTGGCCACCGAACTCAATAGCTATCAACAAGTGGTTTCATTGCTAACTCATATAAATAGTCCACAGAATTCCCAAACTTATTTTTCATTACAGGCAGGCAAAGGATTATGCTTTCAGGCTAATGGAGTCTGTGCCACCTGCAATATGGCACAACTTCCTAGCTCTGTTTAGGTCACCAGCTATCCACCTAGCAGAAAGGGAAGAATTTGGGGGTATCACACACAGTAGATTTTTATAGGTAAGATCCAGTGTGGTACACACCACTTCTGTTCTTTTAATTTTCCTAAAATGACCATGAGTATCTGTGTCGGAGACTGGAAAATATAGTGTACATGCCAGAAATGTGAATGCCAGTTCAACAGCAGGCTGATTTCCTATTATCAGTACCTATTTCCCCACTGGGAAAATGTTCATCTCTCCAAAAGAAGAACCAGTGGTTCTACTCAATCACTGTGTCAGACTCAGTTTTTGCATTTGGTCTCTTAAGGAATATGCTTTTCTAGTTGTAACCTCAAATCAGTGAAATACTGGCAACCAAAATCATTATCAACAAACCAGGAGTAGTAAATCCTTGAATTTAAATTTAATATATGCAAGTGTGGTATCCTCCGAGCGTTAAGTGGTAGTCTTTGTCCACATTTGTTTCAGATAAATTTCTGATTAACTTAATTATAATAGTTTCTGATCTGTCTCTAAGTGAGAATCAAAATTTTTGTTGGTTGCTGGAACTTGGGGGAAACCAAGTAATAAAAAAGCAATTTAAGGGGTGCCTGGGTGGCTCAGTGGGTTAAGCCTCTGCCTTTGGCTGAGGTCAGGATCTCAGGGCCCTGGGATCCAGCCCCACATTGCATCAGGCTCTCTGCTCAGCAGGGAGCCTGCTTCCCCCTCTATCTCTGCCTGCCTCTGACTACTTGTAATCTCTCTCTCTGTCAATTAAATAAATAAAATCTTTTTTTTTAAAAGCAATTTTGGAAATTTAGCAGAATCTACAAGATAGAGAATGAAGATTTTAGCATTCAAAATTTAGTTATGTGTATCTGTTCCTTGCCCATTGTGTAGATGAAAAGAAAAGACATTATCCCAATTCAACACATGGATGTTATAGAGATTTAAAATATATAAATACAAAATATGAGGAAATGTATAGTGTTTTGAATTAATATTAAAGGTACTTTACAAGGATGGCATAATTTACTTTTCTATTCAGCAAAGCATGTAAGAAATGCCATCATAATTCTAGTTCCCAAGCACAAGATTTGCTGAGCATGTCCTTTTGTGTTTTTGAAGCATTTGTACCAGATGCATAAAATTGCAAACCACCTGAAATTTTATGAACATTATTTGTTATGTCGCACCACAGTTTAAGTGTAACATATTCTAAGGCCAGCAGAATACTTCATAAATGCAAGGAAAGATGTGTCTGGAAGACAATTTACAACTGACATGAGGGTGATAGTGAGTGAGAGAGCTGGAATTAAGAATGTTTTCAGAGATGCTGAACAACAAGATCAATATTTGTTATGGAGCAAGTTTCATATAAGGTCAGAAAAGGATTAAGTCCAATTATCTCTCTGTGAGGGAGAGTCTTAACAATTAATATTAGTTATTTTAAATTGTTGTCTAGACAGCTTCAGAAAACACATTTATCTCATGTTTTTAATATCCATTGATAGATATTTATAACCACTGAGGAATAAATCAACCTTATAGTTGAGATGAGAATACGTTAATATTAACTACTATTTATCAAGTCCTGTACTAGAATCATTTCATATATTTTCCATTTAAGCCTTGAGTAAATACAATTATTATTATTATTATTATTATTATTATATTAAATACATTAATTATATTAGAGACCTGAAGATCCAGGTTTTGTGGGGACCTAAAGTTTATACAATTAATGTGGCTATGCATTTTGTAATTTTTTTCTCATCTTGTATACAGGAAGGATCTCATACAAATGACAGGCATTAAAGTTTAACCTTCTATAGCTTTGTGGTAAAACTACTTCTGCCCATACTAGAGATGAGAAAACTAAGTCTTAGAAAAGTCAAGTAACTTTAATAACAGTAAGCGGTAAAGCTGAGATTCAAACCCATGTGCTTCTGAATCTATAGACCATGATCTTTTAATTCAAAGTGTGGATGATTAGAAAATCGACCTAAAAAGACAGGGAGTGTGTACCAACCCTGGTAGATCAAAGGAGACACTGCTTCATTTGCCATTCCTTTAGCCACTGGACCCAAATACACTGCTAGGTGATGCACAAATTCATAGAAATGGTCTCTCTTCCCACCCCCTTTTTTTTCTCTCTTTCCCTCCCCCACATTCTCTCTCTCTCCTTAGAGTAGTCAATTTGCATTTTACTGGGAAAATGACGGCATTATGTAATCATTACCTCTGTACCTTTCTTTCTCCTCCCCTCCACTAACTGTTCATCAAAGAAAGTTATTATATCTAATTGATTTTTCTGTCTCCAGTGCTTTGGACAGTGCTTGAAATGCAGCAGGTTCTCACTGACTATCTGCAATGTTTTTGAATATATAACAGAAACCCTTTCATGCTCAATAGATTATAATTTTTATGAATAGAGATCTATAAAAATAGTTCTGATCTAAAATAAGTGCTAAATCATACATGTGTAAATTAACATTACCACCTCTATCTTATGCTTATCAAAGTCAGAGAATGGCAGAATATCCCCTAGATATTTTGTCAGAAATATCATCTGAGCTCTGAGGATGGTCTATCTCAAGACATCAAAGTTACTGACATCAATGCTAGGAAGATAACTTACACTGTATCTTACAATGCAGACCGCTTATAGGAGTTGTCTTTTAACTTTTGAATATTTGCTCCTCCCATCACAAGCACAGCCATCATACATCTTTATAGTGTGCCGGAAACCATAAGAATAAGCTAATAGGGTCAGAAAACACTGCAAAGGAAAGACTTAACAAGCAAAGGAGTAGTCCTGCTTGGCATGTAGAAATGACTGTTTCATTCACTATTTGTACGCATTCTTTAACAAATGCCAGAATCTCACATTAAAATAATTGAAACCAAAAGAGAATTATTGGTTGTAAGAAAGAGAGCTAGTAAGAGTGATTTTCAAAATGAAAAAAATTGAAAAAAAAAGAAAAAATTGAGAAGTTAAGCCACTTCAGTTCTTTCTTCTCCCAATCCATCTCAGATTCTCTAATCTTTTGTATTTATTTCCCTGCACTACAGATGTGCTTTCTTCACTTTGAAGAGCACACAGTGGGCAGCACTTATCTAGAATGCTGGCAACTATAAGAAAAGGATCATATCTTGCCTTCCTCAGTCAGAATTCTCCAGTTTTTGGCACCTGTCCACTTCTACCAACTTGGTTGTGGGTCCATACCAACAATCAGTAACTAGAGGGAAAAAAAGTAATTTCCCAGCAGAGGGGCTGCAGTTTTAACCAGAAAACAAAACAAAACAACTGTATGTCTATCATGGAAGTGGATCTTTCATAGTAAAATGAAACATGCATACATGTAGTATATTCTGGAGTACATACCATAATTTCTATAAATGTGTTACATATTCCCATTATTCCAATTACGCACATAATCTTTCTCAACTATACATATCCATAATTTCAAATTCTTCAGATTCATTACCTTTAATACTGAAATTAATCATTACCATCTCATATCCAACCTATTTATATACTTAAACATTGCTATGCACTTAACTCTAAGAAGCATCATTTTAGTTCATTTTAATTCTGAGTAGACCTTGTTCATCTAACTTACTGAACATGTTATTAAATATGCAGGGTACATTTTCTTTAATTCCATTCATTCACTTCAATTCCATTGCTGCTTATTAATGTCATCTCAAATGAAAGCAATCTAAAATGAGGAACTAACAGTTAAAACATCCATCCAGGCAATTTTTGCCTTTCCTGAGTTTTGTTCCACAACTTTCACAATTAGTTTTAGAACAGCCAGTAGTGTGACTAAATATATTTATTGAAGTTTTATTTTTATAATTTTAGAGTTATAAACTTTGTCTCAACAAGTTTTATTATGTATATAAGTGTATATTAGCTTTCCATTTAGGGGATTTTAAGTGACATATATAATTCTTTAAGAACTTAGGTTTTAAAAAGTTTAGAGTTATCCCCATACCCATCTTCTCACTGTCATATCTCCTGTGCATTTATTGTTTGTTAAATCTCTTGAGATCTCAGGCCCAGATGTTGGGATTATGTCCATTATAAATCAAGCACAAAATTATGTTTTCTCTGTAATATATATTATCCATATAGAAATCTGTAACAGCTTTTAAAAGACCCTTATTATGCCTGTGGAAATGAATTACTATTTCTTCACATTATAATCTACTTCACTCTAACACCCACAAAATTTACCTTATTAATACTGTAAAATATATTGGATTCTCTCTCTGCTCTACTAACCTTCAAAGTCAGTAAACTAATGTTTTATTTTTGTTTTAATTTTGGTGAAAGATCTTCATGTTACATCATATAGATTATATTTTAACATATTAACTCATTCACTTATTAAAATTCTAGTTTCTGAAGCACCTTTTATTATAATAGGAAAGATCTCAGAAAAAGGCAAATTAATGATAATTGACACTCTTGAGAAATAGATATTACCAAAATTATTTTCATTGTTTACTCCAACTAATTACTTCTAGACCCAGGAGGGATCAAATTAAAATTAATTTACATTGATTATTTTACTTTTAGGAAAACAAAACAAATGTGGTGTATTACATACATCTACAAATACATGACATTCTTTTTTGAAAATGATGAGCCTAAAATATCAGAAGCTTGTTACTAACAGAATATTCCAAGTGAATTTTACATAATTACAAAACACATATGTTATTAACATTTTACTAGACCATGGCAAGTTTTAAAATATGACATGATAAGTTACTTGTTATGGGCTGAAAAGATTGTCTCCAAAAATTTGGAAACACAAAGTAGACAAGAATAAGAAAACTACTGAAGACTGAAATGGCCTCTGAGACAGTCTATGAAATACACAATGGTATTGAATTCTGCTGAATGGGTAAAGGAGGGAAACATTTTTAAATTATTGTTTTCTGTAAGAATATAATGACCTAAAAAACAGTACATCAAACTGCAGTCAAACTGAGTTGGGCTATCATAAAATCTTTCTTTTATGGGAGCAACCATACTGCCAATTACTAATTCTTAAAACCATATACACAGATTGGCAACTTCTGTACAATATTTACAATTTTTCTTATATATTATTTGCTTCATGAAATTTTATTAATGAATCACATAATATTTCTTATAATACCTTCATATTAAAATAAATTATGTTGAGGGACATTTGGGTGGCTCAGTCAGTTAAGTACCTGCCTTTGGCTCAGGTCATGATCCCAGAGTTCTGGGATTGAGCCCCTCATTGGCTCTCTGCTCAGCAGGGAGTCTGCTTCTCCCTCTTCCTCTGCTTGCCTCTCTCCCCCTGGTTGTGCCCCCTCTCCTTCTCTGTCAAATAAATAAATAAAATTCTTAAAAATAAAATACAATAAATTATGTCGAGGTAGAGTCAGAATATCTAAAATGCCTTTGGAAACAATCATTAAAAATTCATAAAGAAACACATTTAGTCCAGCAAGATTATTACTTTTAAAATGTTCAATCAGACAATATGGAAAATAAGGGTGAATATACTAGGTTATATTAATTATACATCTGTCTTCTTAAGCAAATCTAAAATTACCTAGATCTTTTGATTTAAACATTAAAAAGATATAACTGAATATTAGAAGAGGTATAAAAGGCCTATTCATTCCATGATGTCATTAAGAAGCATTATTTTCAGGGACAGGTCTCTTTCAAGAATCCTGACGTATCTCCACTGCCATTGGTCTTTAATGAAGGGTAACTTAAGTAGTTACACAACAGCTAAATCCTTGTGGATATAACATTTCTTACATCTCTATTTCATTTTAGTCTCTGTTCAAAGTTAATTTACTTAAGATATCTTCTATGATGACTATATCAAAAATGGACCTACTGTCATTCTTTATACACTCAACCAGCTTTAGTTTTATTCATAGTGCTCAACATACATCCATATTTTCATACATGTAATAGCATAAATTTGAAATATTTCTTTGTCTACTAATTTTTCAACCTCTCCATTATAATGGAAGCTCAAAGAGTCAGAGATTGTTTATTATTTTATTTTAATATCTTTAGTGGCTAGTTCATGGAAGCTACTCAAGAAATATTTGTTACAGGGGTGCCTCGGTGGCTCAATGGGTTAAGCTTCTGCCTTTGGCTCAGGTCATGATCTCAGGGTCTTGGGATCAAGCCCCTCATTGGGCTCTCTGCTCAGCGGGGAGCCTTTCCCCTTTCTCTCTGCCTGCCTCTCTGCCTACTATGTGATCTCTCTCTCTCTCTCTCCCTGTCTAATAAATAAGTAAAAAATACTATTAAAAAAAGAAATATTTGCTATAGAAATATTTCACAACCAAAGAAATAAAACTCTTAAGTAAAGCAAGCCAAATCAAAAAGAAGATATTTATCAGTCAGAGGCCTAATAAATGAATAAGTCTGTGAAAAGACAAATTTTGATGAATTTACATTCAAGTCTCTTACCAAGGAGAACCTTAGGTTGGAATATTTAAGTCATTAAGATAGGGCAAGAGTGAGAAATGTGGCAGAGATCAGTGGCATCATTGAAAGTCCATATACTAAACAGTTGATATTCTCTCCCTTTTCTTCCATTCTCTTTAGGAAAAATGGTTAACATACCGATATTTATCACCAAGACAAAAAGAGAAAATAAACGAAAAGTTCTGCCCCTCAATACTGATCACACAGTATGAGTTCAACCAGGACAAATGATGGGCTTAGTGTCTCAGAGTAAAACCATTTGCATTTAGATATTTTGGAACCCTTGGGCTGATGGTTGGCTCTCTTTCCATCTGCTCTAGAGGAAATGCCCCAGGCAAATATGCAAAGTTCTTATAACACTTTCATAAATATGAATAAACAACCAGTTGTTAATAGATAAATGATAAAGAAGTTCTAAGATAATGATGAGAGGAACTCCTGCGAAGTTATCAGCAATTACCTTGAATGTAAAGGCATTGAATACTGGATTTATATAACTAACAAATATATTCTAAATAAGGATAGGGATAGATTGAAAGTAAATGTATAGAAAAGGTGGCCGTACAATGTTAGCCTTCCAAAAGGCTGTGCCACCATATTAGTATATGGCAAAACAGAACTTTGAGCAGATAATGAGAGAAAAAAAGGACATTTTTGATAAAAAGTTAATTCAACATGGGAGTCATAATAATGTGAGAGTTAGAAAGGAAGAAGGAAATCTCATAATCTGTAGGGATATGATTGTGTAATTAGGAAAACAACTTTTTAAAAAACTTTAAAATAATAAATGAGCTTAGGAAGATTCTGGTAGTAAATCAATGTACATTTTTAAATGTCTCTTTATACACTAGAAACAAATATTCAGGGTATAAATTTTGAAAAGAGTCTTTATGATAGCATCAACAATATAATATACTTAGCCATAATTATCCTAAAATAAGTGCAAGATTATCTCAGTTAAAAGAAAAAATACTAGTTAGGGAAAGTAAACATTAATGAAGAAATATACTATATTGAGAATCTTTAAGTCTCATTTTTGCCAGTGAGTCCATTTCCCCAAAAATGAAATACAGCTTTAGTGCCATCCTAATCAAAAGCCTAACAGACCTGTTTTCTGAAAGTTGGGAATCAGATTTTTAAATTTGTATAGCAATGTGATCATCTAGAATAGCTAAACAATCTTAAGAAATGAATGATGTAAACTTATACTAAATATGTAGAAGTTAACTAAAAATTTCAGAAATGAATACAGTATGCTACTGGTACAAATGCAGAGATATATACAAGGAGTACAGATATAAATAAGGAGCTCATACATATATTCAATAATATGGTTTACAACAAAGACCCCACTGGAAAATTGAATAATCACAGAAAGACATGAACCAGGATTACTAATATATTGCAAACACATATATAAATGAAAATGTAGCATAGATCTTATTATGGAAAATTTTAAAAAAGAGTGCTTCTAGAAGAAATATAAAGCGGTATATTCATGAAATCAAGGTCAGTAAAATGTTTTCTAAGAAATATTAAACACAAAATAATTGATGTTTTGGACCTAATTAAAATTAAAAACTTCCATTCATTGACAAATGATATTAGGAAAATGAAGTTAAGGACACCTGGATGGCTCAGGGGGTTAAGCCTCCAACTCTAGATTTCAGCTCAGGTCATGATCTCAGGATCCTGAGATTGAGCCCCACCTCAGATTCAGCTCTGGGCATGGAGTCTGCTTAAGATTCTCCTTCTCCCTCTTCCCACTTGAACACATGCACACTCTTTTGCTTTCTCTCTCCCCCTCTCAAAAAAAGACAAAAGAAAATTATGTTAAGTCAAGACAGGAGAAGATGTTAATGATTAAATTTTTCTTATTAAATAATCACATTTAAAATATCCATAAATCAATGAGAAAAATTTAAATTCTTTAAATTATATTAAATAATTAAATAATAATATAAAAAATAATAAAATATTGGGGCGCCTGGGTGGCTCAGTGGGTTAAAGCCTCTGCCTTCGGCTCAGGTCATGATCCCAGAGTCCTGGGATCGAGTCCCACATCGGGCTCTCTGCTCGGCAGAGAGCCTGCTTCCTCCTCTCTCTCTGCCTGCCTCTCTGCCTACTTGTGATATCTGTCTTTCAAATAAATAAATAAACAAAATCTTTTAAAAAAAATAAATAAATAATAAAATATTTAAATAAAATTTAAATTCTTAACATAGATTTCCAGTACTATGTTAAATAACAGTGGTAAGAGTGGACATCCCTGTCCTGTTCCTGACTGTGGAGTAAAACCTCTTAATTTTTACCCCAATGAGGATGATATTAGCTGTGGGTTTTTCATATATGGCCATTATTATGTTGAGGCATTCTTTTTTGGTATCTATTGAAATCATATGGTTCTTATCCTTTCTTTTATTAATGTGCTATGTCACAATGATTGATATGTGAATACAGAAACATTGTTGCAACCAGGAATAAGTCACACTTGATTGTGAATGATTTTTTGTGTGTGTATTATTGGACTTTACTGATAATTTTTGCATCCATGTTCATCAGAGATTTTGGCCTGTAATTCTCTCTTTTAATGTAGTCTTTATCTTTATCTTTATTTTAGTCTTTATCTTTAATGGTTTTGGTATCAGGGTAATGCCCTTCATTTTTCTATTTTTTGAAATAGTTGAAAGGAATAGCTACTAACACTTTAAATGTTTGGTTGAGGGGCACCTGGGTGGCTCAGTGGGTTAAAGCCTCTGCCTTCATCTCAGGTCATGATCCTGGGGTCCTGGATCCAGCTCCGCATCGGGCTCTCTGCTCAGCAGGGAGCCTGCTTCCCCCTCTCTCTCTGCCTGCTCCTCTGCCTACTTGAGATCTCTCGCTCTCTCTCTGCATCAAATAAATAAAATCTTTTTATAAATAAGTAAATAAGTGTTTGCTTGATTATCCACAATCAAATGGGATTTCTTCCTTATTTACAAGGGTGGTTCAAGATTCACAAACCAATGTGATACACCACATTAAAAAAAGAAAGGACAAGAACCATATGATTATTTCAACAGGTGCAGAAAAAGTATGTTTGTAATTTTGTACATTTGTACTTTGACAAACTACAACACCCATTCATGCTAACAACCCTCAACAAGGAGATATAGAGGGACCATATCTCAACATAATAAAGGCCATATATGAAAAACCCATAGTTAATATGACTGTCAATGGGGGGAAAATGGAGAGCTTTTTCTCTACAGTCAGGAACAAGATAGCACTGTCCACTCTCATGAGTTATTTAACATAGTACTGGAAGTCCTAGCCACGGCAATCAGACAACAAAAAGAAATAAAAGGCATTCAAATTGGCAAGGAAGAAGTGAAATTTTCACTCTGTAGATGACATGATACTCTATGTAGAAAACCCAAAAGACTGCACCAGAAGTCTGTTAGAACTGATAAACGAATTCAGTGAAGTCACAGGATATAAAAATCAACATTCAGAAATCTGTTGCATTTCTCTACACCGATAATGAAGAAGCAGAAAGACAAATTAGGAAATCAATCCCATTCACAGTTGCACCAAAAACAATAAGATACTTAGCACTAAACTAAGCAAAGAGGTGAAAGACCTATCTTCTGATAACTGTAAATGCTGATGAAAGAAATCAAAGACAATACAAATAAATGGACAAATATTCCATGTTTGTGAATTGGAAGAGCAAATATTGCTAAAACGTCTCTACTACCCAAAGCCATTTAATGCACATTTAATGCAATCTCTATCAAAAAACCAACAGCATTTTTCACAGAGCTAGAACAAACAATCCTAAAATTTGTATGGAACCACAAAGACCCCAAAGCAATCTTGAAAAAGCAACCTTGAAAAAGAAAAGCAAAGCTGGAAGCATCACAATCATGGTCTTCAAGTTATTTTCCAAAGCTGTAGCAATCAGAACAGTATGGTTTTGGCACAAAAATAGACACATAGATCAACAGAATAGAAAACCCAGAAATAAACCTATAACTACATAGTCTATTAATCTTCAACAAAGCAAAAAAGAATATCCTATGAGTGAAAAAACAGTTTCTTCAATAAATGATGTTGCAAAAACTGGACAGGAACATGCAAAAAAGTGAAACTGAACCACTTTTTTACACCACACATAAAAATAAACAAACTACAAACACCAGCTAGAACTGAACATGGATTAAAGACTTAAAGATGAGACTTGAAACCATAAAAATGTAGAAGACAACCCAGGGCAGCAGCCTCTGTGGCATTTGCCATAGCAATTTCTTTCTAGATAGGTCTCTGGAGGCATTGGAAACAAAAGCAAAAATAAACTTTTGTCATTTCATCAAGATAAAAAGTTTCTGCACAGTGAAGGAACACTCAACAAAACTAAAGGGCAACCTATGGAATGGGAGAAGATCTTTGCAAATGACCTATCTGATAAAGGGTTAGTATCCAAAATCTATAAAGAACTTAAAAAACTTAACATCCAGAAAATGAATACTCCAATTAAAAAATGGGCAGAAGACATGAAGAGACATTTTTCCAAAGAAGACCTACAGATGGCCAGCAGATGCATGAAAAGTTGCTGAACATCACTGAACATCAGGGAAATACAAATCAGAACTACAAGGAAATCTCACCTACACCTGTCAGAATGGTTAAATCAACATAAGAAACAACAGGTGCTAATACAATGTAGGAAAAGGAGAAACCCCTTGCACTGTTGGTGGAACCACAAAGTGCTGCAACCACTGGAAAAGAGCAAGGAAGTTCCTCAAAACCTTCAAGGCAGAACAACCCTAACATCCAGCAATTGCACTACTAGGTATTTACCAAAGAATACATGAAACTAATTCAAAGGGATACATGCCCCCCTCCCCTATGTTTATAGCAGCATTATCTATACTAGCCAAATTATGGTTACAGCCCAAGTGTCTGTTGACTGATGAAAGGGTAAATCAAATGTGGTGAATATATATATAATGGAATATTACTCAACCATAAAAAAGAATGAAATCTTGTATTTGCAATGACATGGATGGAGCTTGAGAGTACTAGGCTAAGCAAAATCAGTCAGAGAAAGACAAATACCATATGATTTCACTCATGTGGAATTTAAGAAACAAAAAAGCAAAGGCTAAAAAAAGGGATGCAAACCAAGAAAGAGACTCTTAACTACAAAAAACAACTGATGGTTACCAGAAGGAGGTGAGGAAGGGGGATGGGTAAAACACATGATGGGGCACTTGCTTGATGAACAATGGCTATTGTATGGAAGTAGTGAATCACTATATTAAACACCTGAAACTAATATGACACTATCTTTAAGCAGAATTTAAATAAAAACTTTATAAATAAATTTAAAAATTTGTTGCTCATTAGAGAAGCAAAAAATTGAAAAATTATTGATATAGCAATACATATCCTTTAGAATAATAATATCAAATAAGTACCAAGAACTGGCAAGAATGCATAAAAAAATGAAACTTTCATAAACTGATACTTGGTTTATAAATTGGTATAAAATTCTTAAAAGTTGTTTGATATTATCCACAAATGTAAATATGCATCTACCTTGTGACCTAGCAATTTTATTTCTAGGTACATTAAAAAAAAAAAAAAGAATTATTACATACGACCACAAAAAGACAGAGAGAAGATTATTCTCAAATTTAATGTAAGTAGACCAAATTGGATATAATCCAAATATCTATCAATCATAGAATGGATAAATTAATTCTGATATATTCATTTATGTAGTATATAAACAGTGACTTTAAAAAAAAAAAAGACGAATCTAAGATGAAAACTGATTACTGAAAGAATCCAAATGCAAAACACTACCAGTTGTGTGATGCTATTTATATGATGCTCAAAAAGGACAAAACTGGGATGCCTAGGTGGCTCAGTCTGTTAAGCAGCTGCTTCAGCTCATGTCATGATCCCAAGGTCCTGGGTCCTTTCTCAGCAGGGAGCCTGCTTCTCCCTCTGCCTGCTGCTCCCCTTGCCTGTGCTCTCATGTGCACATGCTCTCTCTAACAAATAATTAAATAAAATCTTTAAAGAAAAAAGACAAAACTGATCTATGACTATTATACTCAAACGATAGCTCTCCTTATATGAGAATCATGTATATTGGGAGGAATAAAATGAGGGCCATGAAAATGTATATATTGATTTGGGGGTGATTATCCATATTCTGAGGCTGAGTGTACAGTATGTAGGATATAGCCCAATTTTTAAAATATTAATAATCTGCCATATTTATATATACTGGTATGGTCTCCTGAAATACACTTTTACAGCAAGAGATAATCTGTCCAATGTATATATGCATTAAAGTAAAATTTACATAAGAACAAATTCTTTCATTAATTCGAATTCCACAGTTGGTAGGGACACAGAGAGAAACATGTAAAAGGAAACTACAAACACCAGCTAGACTGATGTTGGCAGTCAAAGTAGTGAACTAATGTTGGGAGCAATAGTATAAAGAATCTTTAGTCTTATCTTTTATGCTTTCATATTTTAAAGAAGACCATATATGTGTGGTACTATTTTAAGTTTAAAAATATTAAACACTTTAAGAAAGAACTGTTAGAAATTATGATTTTTGAAATAAAACCAGACTAAACAATAGAAGTGCTAAAATGGGTAAACAAAGTAATCTCCCAAAATGCTGTGCAAATGACAAAGGGATGGGGAATATGAGTGAAAATGTAGGAGTAAGCCTTAGTCCATAATTGCATTTAACGGTCCGATGGGTTTTGTTGTTGCCTATAAACTCATTCTATCTCCTTTCGGCAATTGCATCCTGATTCTCCTCTTTGGTGTTACCTGTGTTTTGTTCCTGGATAAAATCTGGAGGGGCTGTTAAATAACTTCTGTGTTTGTCTAAACTTTTGGTGACCAAGTGCTTCACCCAAAGTTAATTTAAATGGTTCTCTCTCCAATTATAATCTTGTGTAAAGCAACAAAAACTAACAAGGATTAGGGTTTGTTTTTCCATTTTGTTTTTTTTTTTTTCAACATTAATATGTTTGTATTTGTACACCAGCAATCCCTTAATAAATACATTCTCTCTTGTCCCATTGAAGTATTCTGTAAATAAATAACAAAACACCTCACTTTTGCTGACTTCACAGCATTCACCAAAGCACATACCCTCCCCAATGTCCATAATCCCACCCCCCTCTCCCAAACCCCCCCCCCCCCGCAACCCTCAGTTTGTTTTGTGAGATTAAGAGTCACTTATGGTTTGTCTCCCTCCCAATCCCATCTTGTTTCATTTATTTTTTGTTCGTTTATTAATCATTCCAATGCTAGCAACTAAAAAAATCAGAAAGCATGATGGTTCCCATTGTTTCTGAGCCTGTCCTTCAATCTTCAATCTTCAATTTTGCAACATTCTCAATAATATACTCATTCTTTTTATTAAATTCACATTTTACTTAAGATAGCTAATTTATTTCCTAGAGATGAAACCAAAAAATTTTCACTGATAGCATGACCACCAAAAATATAAGGATTATATAAAGATGAAATAGAAAATTAGGAGAAAACTAGTTAAATTAACTAAAAATAAAAACAAAACATATCTCACAGAATGGATGTAAAAAATCTTCACCTGCCCATGCCCTAAGGAACATCTGGAGATCTAGGTGGGACCAATACTTATTATTCACATTTTATCTATTTGAACTGTCTGAATATTTCTCATGTGAAGGTAGTATTTTCATAATTGAATACTTTAAAAATATAAATGCATTTATTAAACTCCTAAAAAATATAGCAATCAAGAGCCTTTTTAAAAAAAATTATTTATTTGACAAAGAGAGAGAGAGATCACAAGTAGGCTGAGAGAAAGAGGGAAGCAGGCTCCCTGCTGAGCAGAGAGCCTGATGTGCAGTTCGATCCCAGGACCCTGAGATCATGACCTGAACCAAGGCAGAGGCCTAACTTACCACTAAGCCATCCAGGCACCCCTCAAGAGCCGTTCTTAAATAAATTCATCAACTAAGTGATAAAATAAAGAAAAATATTACAGAATGGAGTTTCTAATAAGATAACTAGGACTAAGTCAAAATGCAGAGCTTCTTTTAAATTAAGTGGGCACAAATTAATGATAACTCATTTTATAGTTTTGTTAAAGAACATGAAACAAAGCAACAAATCTATTTTTCCCACAAATAATATAAAACAGGACATAAAGCCTTGATACTCCAATACTAAATAAATATATAAACTTTAGGTTAAACACTGAGGTTGACAGTTTTCACATATATGTCAATAAATAAATGGTTAGATATTAGAAAAAGAAAGCAATGATTTTACAGTGATACTGATCTATGACTGAATCCCAAATCTACTACTTGATAATGACAGAACCATGGGCCAACCACAGTTTCCTCATTTATAATGCAAGAGTCATGAACACTGCACATAATTATGGAATAGAACCTAGAATTTAAATAACACGTGTATGTCTTCTAGCTCCTCAAGTATACCTTTGCAGGGACTACCAATTAAACTGCGGTTCTTTTAATGTTTGTGGATTCAGCTACACTGACATTGTGTAGACTTCAGATGTTAATGAATATTTCAGATTATTAAACTCACAATTATGGGTATTTACATCTCTTTCTTATCCATAATTATCCCATGGTAGAGATAATGCTCATTTGCATAACACACGTCAATAGTGATAAAGAATTAAGAACAGACCTGGCTGAGAAGACAGACAGGCTGACAAATTTTCTATACCTCTGGACATGAATAGTACATAAACAAGCCTTTCAAAGATCACTTTAAGCAGGGTTGGCTGGCAGTTGTATAATTTTCTCATATTGACATAGCAATTATATCTGGCTTCTTGCAATATTTTGTCTTTAGCAGAATGGAATGACATGCATTCTCAACCTTAACATCACATGAAATGCAATTCAAAGCAGCAATTTTAGATGCCTGCTCATAGAGAAAAATATAAAAAAGTATCAAATACTGTGTCAAAATGATAATAAAACCTATATATTCATAAAAATATTACTTATCAAAATCTTTTACCTTGAATTTAAGTATCTTGATTAAAAATATTAAAATAAGTGATACACTGTAAAAATAATAATGTTATAGACTCACTAAATTTTCAAAGAAACTTATGTCAACAGTTATCTACATACTCTCTCCAATTCCTTGCCATCCACTTATGCTTTATGTATTCAAACATTCTCTCCTAATATGGATTTTATTTTTTTTAAGAGTTTATTTATTTGTTAGAGAGAGAGAGATAGAGAGTGAGCAAGCACCAGCAGGGTGAGCAGCAGGCTGAGAGAGAAGCAGGGTCCTGGCTGAGAAAGGAGCCCAATGTGGGAGTTGATCCCAGAACCCCAGGGATGGTGACCTGAACTGAAGGAAGCTGCTTAACCAACTGAGCCATGCAGGTGTTCCCCTAATATGCATTTAAATTGTACTCTTAACTGGCCAAAATACCAGATTAAAAATACTATTTAAATAGGCCTGCTTTAAAAAAAAAAAAAAACTTTTATCAGTTTTGAATAATTTAATCAATAACCTTCCTTCTTGGTGCTCTTTCCGCCCATTGTTTTTGAAATATGATGCTTCCTGAAATTAGTTAAAACATTCATTCAAAACATCTTTTTGAGCATTTACCACATGCCTGGCACTATTTTGTATTCAGAGATAAACCAGTAAAACATATGATTTCATGAAGCATATGTCCTAGTTTTAATGATATGGAATCAGGGAAAGAAAGAGGCAGCATGAAGAAATACACTATGACAGCCTTGTGTATAGGTGGGGGAGGGTGTTGTTCTAGACCATATCTAGTGCAGTTACTGACAAGATCCCCCAATTCCATACTGTTTTAAACCTCAGTGTCTTGATATATTTTCTTTCTCATTCCAGGATACATCATTCCCAACTTCCCATTTTACACTATGAATGACTGACTCTTCAGTCTACACTTCTCCCAAACCCAGTTCTGCTAAATTGATACACACATCCATTGCCACTCCAACCTGAAAAATGTCTACAGGTATACCCTACCTCCAAAAGCACCCCTTACTGAATTTCTTATTCCTGATGAATTCATAAATTTATCTAATCATAAACATTATGGTGGATATGGCACTTGGTGCTGTAGCAAAGAATATAGCTTTATACTTTTTTCCCCATAAAACATAGTAGGCTTTTAATTATAGATGCTACACTTCTACATGTAGCAGAGTAAGAATTTCAGTGACATGGTCAACCTCCTTCCAATTATCCTTTCAAGGCAAAGGTTTCATTCTCTTGGAACCATTAAATCTCAATGATTCTTTCTTTAAAAGGTTATCAAAAATAACTCCTTTTCTTAGAATATTACTTTAATTGCCCTTGTTTTGGCGTTAAGATCCACAACAGCAGTAACAATGAAATCCTACAATAGCCGCCTTGTAATAGAATGTTCTGCCTCCATTCTCTCTATTCCTCTTTTAAAGCTACATGCTATTGGGGCACCTGGGTGGCTCAGTGGGTTAAGACTCTGCCTTTGGCCCAGGTCATGATCTCAGGGTCCTGGGATCAAGCCCCTCATCGGGCTCTCTGCTCAGCGGGGATCCTGCTTCCTCTTCTCTCTCTGCCTGCCTCTCTGCCTTCTTGTGATCTCTCTCTGTCAAACAAATAAATAAAATCTTAAAAAAATAAAAACCTACATGCTATCACCATATTCTACGTGGTTTACATATCTACTCAATTCTCACAGTAACAAAATAAAGTACATCCCACTATTCTTACAATTATGCTACTGGCCCAAGTTTATACAACTAAGAAACGATGGAGTCAGGATTTAACCAATCCCAACCTATTTGTCTCTAGAGTCTATGCCATCAACCATTTCCTTTACCCAAGATATATATCTCCATACCATCTTTGTAAAGTCCAGGTATTGAAAAGCTAACTAAAGACTAGAAGAGGGATGCAAGTCTCATGTGCATACATGCATGCCATCCTTTACAGCTATTCCTGTTGGAATATCCCAACATTGTTGCATCACCAGTTAGGTCTACTCCAAGAGCTGCTTACTTTTCTGCTACTCCCCACAAAGTTCTTCTGAGACATTTTGTTTGTAGGTAGTGCTTCAGCTCTCCCTTGTCTATCCTCTACTCTCAACTATGCAGAGTGTAGGGGAAAGTGTTCCATTTTTGTGTCCCCAACAGGTCTATGCTTCAAAACTGTAATATCAGCTGAACAACTGTGCAATCTGAATTCTCAAGAGAACAAGGTTAAACATTGTCTTTTAACTTTCTAGTGATTTATTATCAATTCTAATATGGATGCTGAAGTTCTCCAAAGTTTCAAGTCCTTTCTTATTTCTTTTTCCCTCAAAAGTTACTTTGTTTCTCTAAAAGTATTTTTTTTTAAGGTGAGTGTTAGAGATCCTATAAATCTTGGAGTAGAGAGATATATAAGTATGCATTATTTCTTTTACTTTGTTTTTGTTTTTTTTCCCCTTTGAAAATACCTAAGTCCATGGCTTAGTGTTTGATGATTCTTCAAGTACTTGAGAGTCTAAAACCTAATAATGCCGCAGTACCAACTGGTTAATGCTGATTAAATATTTGGGGATTCCTGGCAAGGTGGTTGGTCACACATGAGCACAGGCAAGTAAATGCTGTGTTGAGGATAATGAACCACATGCACCCTGTGAGGGAACACATGCTCTACATGGACTGACTGTCTGAGTATTATGCAGGAGATAAGCATTTCTAAGTAGTTAACAAAACATATAAGCACTTTAAAAACCCTTAAAATAATCATGTGGAAAAGAACTAAACTTTATTTTATAGTCTTCAAATTCCAGTTAGTTAACATACAGTGTAATACTAGTTTCAGGTGTACAATACAGTGATTCAATGCTTCCATACAACAACAGTTGGTGGTCATCACAAGTGCTCTCTTTAATCCCCACCACCCATTCCACCCATCCCTCCAGTCTCCTCCACCCTAGTAACCAACGGTTTCTTCCCTATGATTAAGAGTCTCTCTCCTGGTTTGCCTCCCTTGCTCTTTTTCCCCCTAAGTTAATTTGATTTACTTCTTAAATTCCACATATAGGAGTGGAATCCTGTGGTATTTGTCTTTCTCTGACTCATTTTGCCCGGAATAATACTCTACCTCATCCATGTCATTGCAAATGACAAGATTTCATACTTTTTCATGGCTGAGGTGTATTTCAGTGTGTGTGTGTGTGTCCTTATTCATTCAGCAGTTGGTGGACATTCAGGTTGTTTGTATAATTTAGCTATAGTAGATAATGCAGCTATAAACATCGGTGGGGCATGCATCCCTTTGAATTAGTACTTTTGTACTGTTTGGTAAATAACTAGTAGTGCAATTTTTGGATGTTAGGGTTGTGCTACCTTCAAGTTTTTGAGGAACCTCCATATTGTTTTCTACAGTGGCTGCACCACTTTACATTCCCATCAACAGTGTAAGAGGATTCTCCCCCCCACACACCTGTTGTTTCTTATGTTGTTAAGTTTAGGCATTCTGATGGGTGTGAGGAGATATCTCACCTTGTAGTTCTGATTTGTATTTCCCTAATGTTCAGGGATGTTCAGCAACTTTTCATGCATCTGCTGGCCATCTGTAGGTCCTCTTTGGAAAAAAAGTCTCTTCATGTCTTCTGCTCATTTTTTAATTGGAGTATTCATATTCTGGATGTTGAGTTTTGTAAGTTCTTTATAGATTTTGGATACTAACCCTTTATCAGATAGGTCATTTGCAAAGATCTTCTCCCATTCCATAGGTTGCCCTTTAGTTTTGTTGAGTGTTCCTTCACTGTGCAGAAACTTTTTATCTTGATGAAATGACAAAAGTTTATTTTTGCTTTTGTTTCCAATGCCTCCAGAGACCTATCTAGAAAGAAATTGCTATAGCCAATGCCAAAGAGGTTTCTGCCTGTGTTCTCCTCTAGAGTTTTAGGGTTTCAAGTTTAATCTTGAGGTCTTTAGTCCATTTGAGTTTATTTTTCTGTGTGGTATAAGCAAATGGTTCAGTTTCATTCTCTTAAATGTTGCTGTTCACTTTTCCCAATACCATTTTTTAAGAGACTATTTTTTCCCCATTGAAAATTCTTTCTTGCTTTGTTGAAGATTAAGAAACCATGTAGTTATGGATCTATTTCTGGGTTTTCTATTCTGTTGAGCTGTGTGTTTATTTTCGTGCTATTATCATACTGTTCTGATCGCTACAGCTTTGGAACATAACTTGAAGCCCGGATTATGATGCTTCCAGCTTTGCTTTGCTTTTTCAAGGTTGCTTTGGCTATTTGTGGTCTTTGTGGTTCCATACAAATTTTAGGATTGTTTGTTCTAGCTCTGTGAAAAATGCCGTTGGTTTTTTGATAGAGATTGCATTAAATGTGCATTAAATGGCTTTGGGTAGTAGAGACGTTTTAGCAATATTTGCTCTTCCAATTCACAAACATGGAATATTTGTCCATTTATTTGTATTGTCTTTGATTTCTTTCATCAGCATTTACAGTTATCAGAAGATAGGTCTTTCACCTCTTTGCTTAGTTTAGTGCTAAGTATCTTATTGTTTTTGGTGCAACTGTGAATGGGATTGATTTCCTAATTTGTCTTTCTGCTTCTTCATTATCGGTGTAGAGAAATGCAACAGATTTCTGAATGTTGATTTTTATATCCTGTGACTTCACTGAATTCGTTTATCAGTTCTAACAGACTTCTGGTGCAGTCTTTTGGGTTTTCTACATAGAGTATCATGTCATCTACAGAGTGAAAATTTCACTTCTTCCTTGCCAATTTGAATGCCTTTTATTTCTTTTTGTTGTCTGATTGCCGTGGCTAGGACTTCCAGTACTATGTTAAATAACTCATGAGAGTGGACAGTGCTATCTTGTTCCTGACTGTAGAGAAAAAGCTTTCCCTTTTCCCCCATTGATGATACTAGCTGTGGATTTTTCATATATGGCCTTTATTATGTTGAGATATGTTCCCTCTAAACCTACCTTGTTGAGGGTTATTATCATGAATGGTTGTTGCACTTTGTCAAATTTATTGCATCTATTGAAATTATATGGTTCTTATCCTTTCCTTTTTTTTTTTTTAAGATTTTATTTATTTATTTGACAGACAGAGATCACAAGTAGGCAGAGAGACAGGCAGAGAGAGAGAGAGAGGAGGAAGCAGGCTCCCTGCTGAGCAGAGAGCCCGATGCGGGACTCGATCCCAGGACCCTGAGATCATGACCTGATCTGAAGGCAGAGGCTTAACCCACTGAGCCACCCAGGTGCCCCATCCTTTCCTTTTTTTAAGGTGGTGTATCACATTGATTGATATGTCAATATTGAACCACCGTTGCAACCCAGGAATAAATGTCACTTGATTGTGGTAAATGTTTTTTTCATGTATTATTGTATTCATTTTGCTAGTACTTTATTGAGAATTTTTGCATCCATGTTCATCAGAGATATTACCCTATAGTTCTCTTTTTTAATGGAGTCTTTATCTGGTTTTGGCATCAGGGTAATAATGTTGGCATCATGGAATGAATTTCAAAGTTTTCCTACCTTTTTTTAATTTTTGAAATAGTTTGAGAGGAATAGATATTAACTCTTCCTTAAATATTTGGTAGAATTCACCTGTGAATCCATCTGGCCCTGGACTTTTGTTCGTTGGGAGATTTTTTGTTTGTTTGTTTTAAAATTCATTTCTTTGAGAGAAAGAGAGAGCGCAGGCGTGGGAGGGGTAGAGGAGTGTGCGTGGAGCCCAACATGGGGGCTTGATCCTGAGACTCTAGGATCACAACCCAAGCTGAAACCAAAAGTCAGTTTCCTAACAGATTGTGCCACCTAGGCACCCCTGTTGGGAGTTTTTTGATGATTGATTCACTTTCTTTGCTGGTTATTGTTCTGTTCAAAATTTTCATTTCTTCTTGTTTCTGTTTTGGTAGTTTATATGCTTCTAGGAATTTATGCATTTCTTCCAGGTTGTCCAATTGCTGGCATGCTGTTTTTCATAGTATTCTCTTGTAATTGTTTATATTTCTGTGATTTTGGGTATTATTTCTCCTCATTTGTGATTTTATTTATTTGGATCCTTTCTCTTTTCTTTTTGGTAAGTCTGGCTACAGGTTTGTCAATTTTTTTTTAATTTTGTAAAAGAACCAGCTCCTGGTTCCAATGATCTGTTCTAGTGATTTTTTTTAGTTTCTATGTGATTTATTTGCACTCTAATCTTCATTATTTCCTTCCTCCTGCTGGAGGAATTTGACCCATTCATTGTTTAGTAGCATGTTTTTTTAGCTTCCATGTATTTGTGGAACATTCTCCAGACTAGATTGCATATTACATCATAAAACAGGTCTCAACAAATAAAAAAAGATTGAAATCATACAATGTGCCTTTTTCTGACCACAATGCTAGGAAACTAGAATTCAGCCACAAGGAAAAAAAATTGGAAAAAAACCTTCTATCTTGAGTGTTAACCAAAATTAACATGGCATACCCTCTAAATCAATGGAGAAGATAAAATCAAGAAGTTTTTCCTATATTTCAAGAACCCAAAGAAAACAGCTCTGAAATCTAAGAAGAAAAAATTTGAATATGCCATGAGTAAGATGAATATATATGCCACTTTAAATATACTCCTAAAACTACTCTACAAACTTGAAAAAAAAAATGGAACTTTTAACCTTAAAGATAAAAACTAATCTACTATTAGACCAGACATTTGAAATACTGCTTCACAACTAGTCAATATAAATGAGAACAGCACAAGGGGGTGAAAAACAGTCCTATTTCAGCCTACTACAATTTTACCAGATAGGATTCCTTAACATTATCATGGTACTTACAACTTTTTAATTCTTTAATTTGGTAAAATTTTCATTTAAGTAGAATATTCAAACATTAATACTTATCACTAAATTCACTAATTCTACTCTGCCGTGCTTTCTAGTCTGCAGGATGATGTGAGATATTCTTTAGTTCTGTAATGTACACTTGATTTTTTTTTTCATTGATTCTAACTTTCTATTGAATTACTTTCCTTTTTTTTCTTCTATCTGTATCTTTTTCTACTTTCACTAATACACTGATTATAGTTACTTTGAAATTCTTATCCATTGACTCCATATATGGGTTATCTGTTTGCTAATATTTACTGTTTTATCTCTTGATTATCAAATTACCTGACTGTGGCTAGTAATTTTTTACTTTATTCTGTATGGTTCCAAACACTGAATTATGTTATCTTCCTCTAAAACAGAAATTAGCAGCTTTATTTTAGTGAAACAGGAAATATTTTAGGCTTGAAGACCACTGTGCCACAGATAACTATTTAACTTTGATGCTGTAGGGTACAAGTAGCTACAGAAATATGTAAACACAACCACGACTATGCTATTATAAAAGTTAATTACCAAAACAGGTGACTGGACTATAGGCCATAGTTTATCAACCCATGCTCTAATGTATGTTGACTTCTATTATGACAGGCAGTTAATTTTCAAGCGAATTATCTTATTCATGTCAGTGTTTGGTTTTAGGCTTTGTTAGGGTAGAGGTATTTCAGGTTTCTTCTTAATCTTAAGGCTTAGCACGTTCCTGAAGTTTGGCCCTAAATCTTAGGGCATGGGCTACATGTGGTCTCAAACAAATGCCTGGTGTTTACCAATTTTCCCTCGTTGGCTATGTCAGACCTCCTGTGTGTGAGCTCAGAAACCATTCCCTGTCAAGCCTCCAGGAACCTTATATGTGTACATCTTAGAAGTTAGCAAGAGACATAGAGAGAAGCCATACAGAGACTTCTGGCCTCGTTCTCCCTGGTGCCTTCCTCCTAGGCCTTGGCCAGTGCTAACCTCCAATCTCTTGCCTCCAGCTTTCAACACACTGTTGATTTCAACTTTGACTCCACTTTTCTGTGACGTTTAACTATGTATTTCTCTTCTCTCAATAATCACAGTCCTCTGATTTTTACTGCTAAAGCCCCAGAATAGTTACTATGCATTATCCATTTTCATGTGTTCATCATGGAGTGAAATCTGAAACTAGCTACTTCATGGTGTACAGAACCTGAATACCAGTTGCCAAGTGACAACTGTATAGGTTCCAGATGTTTTTGATCTTCTAATAGGATGGGCTATGGGTTTTTGCTGTCAGCTAGACTTAGAGCTGATTGCCTTAATCCAATTAGCTACTGAGCTAAATTTTGTCTGGGTTTTAATTTGTTAAGTCTCACTCTACCTCTGGCATGCATCTTTTTCTAGAATATATAGACTTCCTAGTATTTTTTTTTTTACATGATTTTTTGAAATTCACCAGGACTCCTTCCCCAAATAAGATCTGAATGCAAATCCTTTTTATTTAGCACAGTGAGACTGCTGATAAGAATTTAAAAGAATTTATTCAAAGGCCAGGAGAAACTGACAACATAACAGAATAAATGAAAAATTTTGCTCAAAGCCACTCCTCCAGCATTTAAAACTTGTTTAACTGGTATTTTGTTCGAAGCCCAGATGTATCTGGGGTTCTTAAAGTTCTAACAGTATTTGAGGATGTTCATGAAGACAGAAAACACAATTTTCTAAGCAAGAAAGGAAAAATACTAGCTTAATTAGAGGGGAAATAAAAAAAAAAAGAAAATACTTCTTTGGGTTTCTGTAAAAGGGCCTTTGATCTAAGCTGAAGGCCACATGAGTCTGCAGATACGCTTAGATGAACTCACCTACTAGAGCCAATTAACCTGGGTTGCTGGAGACATGCATCTCAAAGGCTGCTAAAACCCAGTGACTCTTTTTTTCTTGGTTCCTGAGGTAATCTCATGTGACAAACATGCAATTAGCTAAAACTCAGTTTTTTTGTGAATTGGGGAAAAAAGTTTAGCTTCCATAAAACATGTAATAATTAATTTTTTTTTTACTTACCTTATTTAGTTTATAGAAATTAAGATGAATTTATTTAAAATAGACAAAATTACAAAAAAATAGGAAGGAGTAAACTAAATTTCTAATGTTTTAAGTGGACTGAGCTTTTAAAAAGAAATTTCTTGAATTCCTGCCATTTGTTACAACATGGATGAATCTGGAGGATATTAGGCTAAGTGTAATAAGGCAGACACAGAAAGACAAATACTGTATGACCTCACTCATATGTGTAACCTCAAATAGTCAAACTCACAGCAGCAGAGAGAAGAATGGCCAGGGGCTGGGGGTTGGATGAAATGGGGATGTGTTGTTCAAAAGGTACAAAGTTTCAGTTATGCAAAATGAGTATGTTCTGGAAATCTAATGTAAAGCATGCTGACTATAGTTAAAGGTGTTTTATTGCATACTTAAAATTTGCTAAGAAAATAGATACTAAGTATTACTACCACACACACACACACACACACACACACACATACACAGGTAACTATGTGAGTTGATGGATACGTAAATTAGCTTGATTATGACCATTTCACAGTGTATACATATATCAAAATGTATATTTGTCCATTTTTTTATTTGTCCATATTTTTATTTGTCCATTATATCTCATTAATACTAAACCCCCCCCACACACAAAATCTCTGATAGAAGCAGCCAACTAAACAAAAAGGAAAAAATGAAGATCAAAAGTCTTGACCATCATCATCTAGTTAAATAAGAAGGCATAAACAATGTATAATGTTAAAGGGAAAGTAATATTCCAAGTCTAGACTTTCAAATACAATATACTTTAAATACCTAACATTATAAATTGGATTAGGAAAAACTTACTAATCTTCCCATTTTACTTGAGTATTTGGACAAATTATATCAGTTGATAATTTTTGCTTTCACACATCTATAAGTCCTCTAAATTACTTAAAACTTGTAAACTTAATATGCTGGCTTTATGTGGCAAACAATTTAATAGTATTTCCATAAAGTATTTTAAGTTTATGAGACTGTAGACATATGTGCTTAACTGTACAAAATATTAATTGCTATCTTTCAAGAGGATCTGTCCCTGTAAACTCTCAACAATGCTCAAAATAAACCAGTTATTTCCCTCATGCTGTCTGAAGAATGTACTAAATGCCCTGATTCTTAATATCATTAATAACCATATTTCAGCATAAATTCTTTTTTTTTTTAAAGATTTTATTTACTTATCAGAGAGAGAGGGGGGAGAGAGAGCAAGCACAGGCAGAGGCAGAGGGAGAAGCAGGCTCCCTGCTGAGCAAGGAGCCCGATGTGGGACTCGATCCCAGGACGCTGGGATCCTGACCTGAACCGAAGGCAGCTGCTTAACCAACTGAGACACCCAGGCATCCCTCAGCATAAATTCTTAATGATCTTGAGTATTTTAATGTTAAACTAAGTAACAGGTATTCTCTGACTACTATTTATCTTTCTATCCTGATCAATTCCCAAAAACACAGATTTTAAAACTAGCAAATAATTCTGTGAAAATATATTTAGTGTTTGAAATCTCCAGCTAAGGTTTCAAATTTGACATCATAATTGAGTGAGGTTTTAAAAAGTAAAAAAATAATAATAATAATTAAAAAAATAATTTATCCTTAAATAGCTTACTCTTACATAAATAAATAATTTTATGTTCTCTTTGGAAAGGAGAATTTCCTTACCACATGAGAAGTTAATATTCTGAAAAACTGTTATTTTTTTTGGAGCTGTGTGCTGATCTTGAGTTATTTTTTTGCAGATGTCTCTCATTTATAAAGAAATTTAAATTACTAATACTTCAGTAATGGTTTGTCTTCAAACACCCATGACTGTGTTTATATCCTGATGTCAGAAAATATTTAGTAACTTTTTTTTATATATCTTTTCTATTTAGGTCTTAAGTCCTCAATAATAAACACTTTTAAAAAAGAGCTTTGGGGTTTCCTATACTGGGCCACACAAAAAATGTTTCCTTTACTAAAGAAGGAATATTCTAGGTTATAATTCTTGCTACATAACTGTTTTACAGTCCTCATCAATTAAAAAAAAAAATCCCCAAAAGCCAAAAAGACATTAATTCTCCTTAGGTTAATTATTTAGAGGTAAATGTTATCACCATAAATATTTTAGCAACTGAGTTCTTGTCAGGTTAGAGAGACACACTTAGGTTCGTGTTCAAAGAGTAACATGCACTGTAAACAAATTGATTTTTTCCTAAATATAAATGCTCTTGTCATTCTTGGTGATTATAACATTTCTTTATGGTACAAATCAAAATGCCCTGGAGGTTAGTCAGTAGTCTCCTTATCACACTGCTCCTAACCTTAGGAAATCATTGACTGAATAATCACAAATAGAGGCTTTTACTCTCCTCCATTATAATAATGCATGTTGGTATAATTAACTGATCAGACCTATTTATATTTGTTAGCAACAAATTAGTCTTTGCTTTTATCCTACCCAGAAATAAAGGTTCTTGCTATAGAGTGCATATCAGAATTCAGTTTTGCAGAAGAAATAGCAAAAGAGCTGCAATAAAAATCTGCACCCTATTTCTGCAAACAGCTAGCATGCAGTTCTATCAAGGGACTGGCTTAGGATTCCCAGCATGTTCTCAGTCCAGAAGCCAACAGCTTTGAAGAAAAAGACTGCCTAATTCAAGAGTCTTAGAAAACAAAAATCATTTCCTAAGACTAAGTAAATTTACTTAATAAACCATTGGTTCTAAGTTTGACATACATATGATTAGTATCTAGTGTCAACAGATCTCAAAGAATTTAAAAAGAAAAAAATTGTGAAGGATCTAAAAATGAATATATATTTTTTTTCATAAAATTTAAGGTTAATGATGACAGAAAGGTCTCACTTATCAAATTATTCAAAACAGTGGCTAAATATGATGCTAAATAAGAGAATCCCTGTAAAGAGTAAGTCGGTAACAGAAATGATGTGGACAGGATGAAACATTAAAGTGTAAATAAGTAAGTTAGTAATCAACCAGACAGGTTAAAAACAATGTAAATTAATAACCCATAAGAATATATAAGGCATGAATTAAATTAATTCGGTACTCTGTGAGACACGTTAAGCAAAGATTAAATTAAGTCGATAATACCTTTGCTGAACAAAGATAAAAAAGGGATGGAAGAACCAGAAACACCAAATATTAATGATATACTTACTATAGATGAGGCACTCAATATTCATGAGGTGATAAATTGACTATCCCATGGTAACAGCTATTCTGGTTCCATGAGTATTGTACTAAGAAATGAAAATAAAGTCTGTAGCTCCTTATAAGGCTGCTGGCGAGCTGGAACTATTGGTCAGGTATACTTGCTTCTTTGTTGCCTCAATACAAGTGTATGCTGCTTCAGGCACATTCTGTTTGCTCCGCACCCTTTATTTAACTTCAACTCTGGTCCTCAAAACCTCAAACCTTCAAAATCTTCCCTTGGCAGTAAAGGCTAATGCTCTCCTAAGCACAGAAACTAAGAGCATTGGGTACTCCCTATTAGGTACTGTGGTCTTTCTTCCATGTTTGAATCGTATCGTAAGTATGACCATCTGTTTCATCTGTTTTCCCCCTGCTTATCACTCCATGTTTTAAAGTGATTTAAGAAACTGTATGATTTGAATGTTATAATATGGTCTGAGAACTTTACTGTTCTGTTGCCTCCAAAACAGCTAGTCTGGTAATATCATGTGGAGACTACCATTGTATTAAGCCACGATTATATAAATGCAATTTCCCATACAACATATACCAAGAGTTTGAGCTTCATTAAAATCATAGGAATAATTAATTCTGTTAAAATCAAAACTGCAGTCAAAGGGGGCTCCATCAGTGTGTCAGATCATGTCTTCTTCTCTTTGGAGGGCACCCATTACTCTGAAAATACAAGCCAAAAATTTTACTGTGGATTATAGTCCCTACATCAACCAACCTCTCACCCCATTCTTTTACCTGACCTTTCCTCTCATTACTTATTCTTTTACTTACTCTGTTCATTGCCCTAATCATTATTGCTAGAAAGTCTCCTTGTCTCTTGACTCAATCTGCAATATTTTAAAAAAATACTCCCTCAGCCCAGAAATAAATCCACATTTATATGGTCAATTACTCTGAAAAGGAGGCAAGAATATATAGTGGGGAAAACATAGTCTCTTCATAAATGATGCTGAGAAAATTTGTTGTTTTTTGTTTGTAATTGTTTGTCACAATTACTCTGTGACAAAGGAGGCAAGACTATATAATGGGGAAAACAGTCTCTTCATAAATGATGCTGAGAAAACTGGAAAGCTACATGTGAAAGAATGAAAGTGGACCACTTGCACACACCATACAGAAAAATAAACTCAAAATGGATTAAAGACCTAAATGTGAGACCTGAAACCATAAAAATTTTAGAAGAGAAAACAAGCAGCAATTACAGACATCAGCTGTAGCAACATTTTTATAGATAGGTGTCTTAAGGCAAGGGAGACAAAAGCAAACCACAGGACTATATAAAGAAAAAAGCTTTTCCACAGCAGAGGAAGGCATCAACAAAATAAAAAGACAATCTACTGAATAGGAAAAGATACTTGCAAATGATGTATTCAATAAGGGGTTAATATCCAAAATATGTAAAGAACTCATACAACTCAACACCAAAAAACAAAACAAAACAAAACAAAAACCAATCTGATTAAAAAATAGGCAGGACATGAATAGACATTTTTCCAGAAAAGACATACAGACAGCCAACAGACATATGAAAAGATACTCAACATCACTAATCATCAGGTAAATACAAATTGAAACCATAAAAAGATATCACCTTATACCTGTCAGAATGGCTCAAATAAAAAAGAAATAGCAAGTGTTGATGAGGATGTTGAGAAAAAGGAACACTTTTACATCATTAGTAGGAATGGAAATTGGTACAGCTACTGTAGAAAACAGTATGGCGCTTCCTCAAAAAAATTAAAAATAAAATTACCATATGATTCAGTAATTTCTTTTGGATATTTCCTGAAGAATACACACAAACTAATTTAAAAAGATATATACACCCTATGTGCAGCATTGTTTACCATAGCCAATGGAAACAACCAAAGTGTTCATCAGTAGATGAGTGGATAAGGAAGATGTGGTAGCTGTATATACAATGGAATATTATACAGCCATAGAAAGGATAAGATCCTGCCATTTGAGAAAACATGAATGGATCTAGAGGGTATTATGCTAAATGAAATAACTCAGACTGAGTAAAACAAATACCATATAATTTCACTCATAGTGGAATCTAAAAAAAAAGAATAGACAAAAAGCAAAATCCCATATAAATACAGAGAGCAAACTAATAGTTTTCAGAGAGGAGGAGCCTGGGGGTTTGGACAAAATAGGTGCAGGGGAGTGAAAGATCCAGGCTTTCAGTTAGGGAATGAACAAGTCACAGGAATAAAGGCCACAGCATTAGGAATAGAGTCAATGATATTATAATAGTGTTATACAGGGATAGACTGTAGCTGCACTTGTAGCAAACACAAAAAAATGTATAAACTTTTTTAATCACTATGCTGTGCACCTGAAACTAATATAACATTGTATGTCAAGCATATAAACAAAACACTTCCTACAGTTAATCCCTTCAAGTCTTTGCTTAAATGTTTCCCTTTAAATACCTAGCTATCCTTGTCATTCTATTTAATTTTAAATTCTGCAAACCTTCACAACCAACATTTCAATTTTTCCATTTCTTCCATAAAAACTTAACTCTGTTATCATCTAATTTATTTAATATGTATTGTATTCCTTGCTCAGTAGAATCTTAATTTTATTAGGGCAGGTTTTTCTATTTGGTTCTTTCTAACTCCTGCTCTTAGACTAGTGTCTGGCTTACATTCCATTAATTAATGGATAAAATTTTTTTTTCACATTTTAACATAACATAAAGTTAAAAGAGCTCTAATTCTCAAGACTGGTAAGAATCTTGTGAGAAATTAATACAAGAGAATTTGTTGTGGTAATAAAATATGGGTATAGTTTGTTATAGAAAATAATTTACCATAATTATAGGGTTTAAATGTATCCATATCAATTTCAATCATTTATTCAATTTCTAGTACTTAATTTAAGGTAAAATATTTGAATTATAGGAATGTTAAAGTGTTCATCTATAAAATGTAGAAATATCAGCAATTTTTTTCATAACTGTAATTAGAAAATATCCTGAGATTTAAAATTAGTCATCTGGTCTTTTCAGAACATAGGATTTCAAGCATATTAATGACTCCATTTCTTGAATATTTTTTTCCAGATATTTCATAGCACAATTTTCTGAGCTGATGTTTTATAATATGATAGTGGTTTTTAAATATTTACATCAAATTGAATGAATTCTTTCTTGAAGTAAAGATGGACTTGGCCATTTCCCATATCATAAGGATGATGGTATTATAATTAAAGATTGAGCTTCACTTTATTCATTAAAATAAGCAAAATTAAATTATAAACACATTTAACAACAAGATAATGTTTCTTCAACTTACTTTCATTAAAAAGATTGATTTTATATAATTATTATAATATTGATGACTAAATATTGGAAATCCGCATTGTAGCATGATTCTATTACCACCTATTACAACTTTATACATTTAAATTTTTTTTTTATTTTTTATTTGATTAGATGATGTATGTGAGGATATTTAAATCACTTTTCAAGAGAAGAAAATATTTATCTTTCATTAAAAATAGACACCAATCCTTCAAAAATAGCATCCTGCCTATCTATCACTTTATAATTAACCATCCATAACACAGGAGGATAAAAGAACCATTTCATTAAGTTCACAGATTCTGTAAGTAAGGAATTCAGGACACAGTAGGTATGGCTCTTCTCTGCTTTAAATCTGGGGCCTCAGCGTACACAACTCAAATAGGTACTTCCAACAACTGGGAACTAGCAGTAAACTGGAGGAAGTATTTCCCAAATAATTTCTTCATTTACGTGCCCAGCACTTTTTCAAGAATGGGTTCAGTTGAGACTCTTAACAGAAACATTTATACTTTAACATTAGGTTGGTCAGACTTCTTACATGGAAGCTAAGTACTCCAAGAGTGAATGTGCCAGCAAACAAGATAGAAGCTTAATGTGTGTGTTTTTTTTTTTTTTTTTTAAAGATTTTTTATTTATTTATTTGACAGAGAGATTACAAGTAGGGCAGAGAGGCAGGCAGAGAGAGAGAGAGAGGAGGAAGCAGGCTCCCTGCTGAGCAGAGAGCCCGATGCGGGACTCGATCCCAGGACCCTGAGATCATGACCTGAGCCGAAGGCAGCAGCTTAACCCACTGAGCCACCCAGGCGCCCGAAGCTTAATGTGTTTTAACGGATATTTATTCTCTGACAGTTCTGGTGGCTTAAAGTCCAAGGGCAAGATTCCAGCTGATTCATTTACTGGTGAGAGGTCTCTTCCTAGCCTATAGAGGACTACCTTTTCTATAGGTCTTCACATGGCCTTTCCTTAGTGTGTACTTAGAGAAAGAGTAAACTTTCTTTTGTCTCTTCTGGTAAGGCTACCAGTCCTATTGGATCATGATCCCACCTTTATGACTCTAATTATTTCCTTAGAGAAAAATAGATTTCCATATATAGCTACCCTGGGGCTATGAATTCCGAGGGGGACACAAACACTTAGTTCATAACAGTCGGAGAAACATTTGTGTTAGTGGCTCTTATCCACACTCAGACTTCAATTCCCTACCAAGAGCCAATAACCCCCCTTTAACACAAGCAGGGTCAGGGCTGGATTGGGTTTCTTTAACATGTATTGGCTAACTAGAGGTAGATAATTCTAAAAGGAGGAAAAACAACAACAAAAAGGAATAAACACAGAAGTAGGGAATAAAAGTCAAGAAATTGATCTAATAGAAATCAAGAATCAGGAGGTATCACAGGGAATTAAGTGGACATCAATACCAAATGCTACTGAGATGGAGGAGGATATTGAATCATCAGTCGTCAATAGTAAGATCAGTCTAATCTGCTCTGAGTACAAACTGTTAAGAAGTTTTTTAAATATTTTGAAAGTTCAATTTGTGCTATTCAGGATAAATATCATGACACAGTGCTTAGCATTTGAGTAATAATTCATCCATAAATAATTTTATCCTCAGAGTGAATCATCTACCCATTAACTCACTGCTTGAAGGAAACTGAAATCCTTCTCTTAGATGTATATAATCCAGCATATAATCATATGTATAATTCTATCTATATACACATCTTTATTCAGTAATTTATAATTAGCATATGCTGGAAATACATTAAATGGCAGTCTTCTATTTAATAACATATGACTAATAACCCTGTGTTTCATGCATGATACAGATTTTTGCTTCTGATTCATATCACACAAGGTTAGCAACCATAATATTTTATAAGCTAAGTAAATATAAAAATATCTTTGCAGAAAACTTTAACAAAAATAAATCACTTGGCAAAACTGTTATGTGATTCACATAATGCCGTAATTATTAGTCACTTGCTAGAACAAGTAATTTAAGCCCTTTACCTTCTTTTTAAATTTTAACAAAAATAAACTTACAAGAGAAACTTTTAAATGTTGATTATCTATTTACCACTCTTTGTTTAATCCAAAGTTAGTAAAGTTTATATAATTATTGAAATTCAACATATAGCTATTGATATTTATTTGCTTTCCATCTACTTTATACAGAGTAGAGTAGTCAGGTGAGATAAGTCTTAAACATGTGACTAACAGGTTTACCTTAAAAATATTCTGTGACATTCATGGTTTGCATTTTTCATCCATATTCTTAACCTTCATTTGCTTTTAAGAGTTTCCTCAGTAGCCCTGACATTGCATTTCTTCCTATCACTGTATTCTATAAAAAGGTTCTTATTGTTTGTCATACTTTTCTATATTCTTTAATAATATTTGCTTTTTTAGTCTCTCACCATATTCAAAATGTTATTCTAAGTAGTATTAATGAATAAAAAATAATCTGACCAACCCTGCAATCTTTGTATTCTAATTAACTTCTAATAGAGCAATCAGGTTTACCACTTCTAAATCCTAAATATCTTATTTATTTTTCACTGTCCACAGGCAGTATTATACATGAATGACCTTGGAATATCACCTAAGAGAGTACTGCAGAAAACATGTTCACTGGGGCATAACAAACTAAAAATCATGAATTTATAGGCTAGTAGGGCTTGTGTCTACCATTTTATAACTAAGTTCTCACCTAGATCAAGGTTAGCATATTGACTTAGTTGCAAGTATGTTCGAAGGAAAATTTAATTAATATTATTATTTTGAATTTTTCAACTAAGTACTTCCAACATCGGGTCAAGGAATTAGAACTATAGAAGGATTGGTGACAAAGGGAAAGCAGAGGTGAATCAGTGTAATTGTAATACATTGACAAATGTATTGTCACACAAGTTATGACAATACTTCAAGGGCAGATCTTGACTTCACAATTGTGTTTACCAATACAGCTGGTTTACAATTTTGGGAGACAAGATGAGGCATATGAAAAAGTAATCTTAAAAAATCTTAAATTCAGGGCACCTTCCAGGATAATGGCAATTTAAATTTCCCCCAATTAACATACAGAATACAAGTAAAATCACCCAGAGCCCAGACCAACAGTGTCTCGAAGAGAGACCATATACTGTACCAACTGACATAGAAGTGAGGAAATAAATAATTGACACCACAGAGAACAGACATATCACAGAAAAAAAAAATAATAATGAAAGAACTGTGTCAAAAGAGGAGTATGCGGGGGCCCATATTATAGGAATGCTGATAATATCAACAAAATTTCACTTCCAGAAGGAAATAGTCTATTTTTCCTAAAATCAACACTGGAACATCAAAATAAAGGGAAATTTTATATATATACATATATATATCATATTGTATCATATCATATATTTTATCAATTATATATCAACCTTTTACCTACAGGTTAAATTTGTGACACTCGACTTTGAAGATTCCCCCTCAAAAGCAAAAAATATATGTACAATTCTGCAAATACATTAGGAAAAACTGTAAACAATCTAACCATATATGCTGACTATAAACATTTTTTATAAGCCTATGAAACAAGTTTAAGATTTAGTCAATATTTTTAATATTAGTAATAAGTATTATAATTTTAAACTATTTTGGACATTTTACAGGATAAAATCTAATCCTTCTTTATAAGAGAATAAGAGAATGCCTGGTAATAACCTATTTGTCTAATTAGAAAAATGATCACCTCACAAATTTCAGTGAAAGAATATACATAGGCAAGAATTATCAATAGATGATAAAGTCATTCATTGAAAATGTGGATACTTCCACAGGAATAAGAATTATAGATCATATCTGAATCAATCTGATTTTAAAGTCCATGTTTTCTATCTCTGCACAAGCCTTCCTCCCAGAGTGAACATTGGGATTTTAAGTACATCATTGGCATGTCAACTTCCCCACTTTATACTTTTTTAAAAATTATATTTGGAAATCAGGGAGTTTATCTTGTTTTTTTTCTTCCCTATGCGGCAGCTGCTTACTACACAGGAGAAACAAACCTAGACCAAGGATTCCTATAACAAAGTTTATTGAAGAGTTCCAAGCACCTGAGGCAAATTGCAATTGATGTAAATAGTATCCTAAACAGAGTAGAATTTTGTTGTAAACAAGACCTCATTCTGAAGTCAACAATATAATGCAAAATTGAGTCAGGTCAACACTTCTCTTGAACAACACCTTTAAGGGGAAAACAAACTGTATTTTCTCTCAGTAGAGCCAACTTGATTATTTTTTCTTCAGTATTAGAACAGATATCTATAGCTTTGTGGGAGTACAAGCTAAACAGCTGGTTTACAATTTTGGAAGACAAGATGAGGTATATGAAAAAGTAATCTTAAAACACTAGAAACAGAGGGTGCTACCATGCTGACAGTAAGAGGGTCAAATGCACATGAAAAAACAGGGAATGATGGATTAACTCTGTGTGAGACAGAAGAACTCATCCACCTCCTCTGCTGTTTCCGTAGATTCTGATAAATTAGTGTAATTTAAATTCACTCTACCAATGTGTGTGCACATACTGAAACTGAAAAGAATATCGATAAAAGTCATACCTTTAAATGGCTTCATCTCTTAGGCATACCCAAGTTCCTGGCGTTTGTCCTCTATCTGAAGCTCTCGAGACATAGGATCTTCCTCCTGCATATTTCCACAGAGATCACCTCCATCTTGTCAGGGAAAATTTCCCCTTTCAGAGTTTGGTCTTGCCTTAGCATTCATCTCCGTCTGCATTTAGGTAATAAGTCAACAAAAAGAACACAGGCAGATAAGCAAGAGAAGAGGGTGACGAATTCGGTGCTCCAACTGCAATGTAAGGTTCCTGCTTATATAAACAAGTAAAACGCCCGCCTCTCCTTGATTGGACACAGCTGGGCTAGACTGTATGGCTTGGAGAGCAGAGTAGGGGCTCTATCACGATTAGAACTTTTCTGATGCTCCCAAACCGAACAACATTAAAAGACAGCTATGGATCAATTCTACCAAATATTCCTGGGTGATCTTGGGCACATGAACACTCATTTACTGTCTTCCTGTGAGAGTAAGGATCAACTACACCTTTCCTAAATTCTTGGTCACCTTGCCAGGGATTTTTAATCTCTCTTTCTCATATATATATATATATATATATATATATATATATATATATATCCATAAGCACCTAAAAAATAAATAAAATAAAATAAAATAAAATTTAAAAAGAGGATTCTACAATGATGTCGTCTATTCTAGATCCACATTAAGAAAGAGAAGTATTTACAAAATATACAATTAAACCTCCAAAGTCACAAGAGAGACAAGGTTTCAATTGTAAGATGAAAGGTGCTCTGTACCCCTTAGATTCAGTCTTCTGGTTCCCGCAGGCTGAGTGGGCCCGTGGGTGTGGCCATCGATTGAAGGAAGACCAGGGTGAACTTTATTGCCACTTAGTGTAGTAGCGTTTAAATTATGGCCCTAGGCATTATCATCTCCTAGGAACGTGATAGAAATGCAAATTTTCTGGCCTCTCTCTGGCCAGAGTCAGAAATCTGGGGGTGGGACTTAGCCACCTGAGATTTAAACAGGCCCTCCAAATTGAGCTAATGCACTCTGAAGTTAAAGAACTTGCTTGGTGCAGAGAACCTACATTGTGTGCCCCGGGCTTATTTTGTTTGGGCACTTTTGAATCCCAGCAAAGATAGAAACCCTTAAGACAAGGCTATAGAAGACAACTCTTGACTAATAAGAGGGCCCATAATTAATTTAAAACACTGATGTGGGTTAAAGAATGATGGGAGGCTTATTTCAAATGTTTTACTGATTTAATCTTCATTCACCTTCAAGACAAGGAAAATAGGGACATGAATGACATTTAATTAGTATTTTATTTTTTAAAAATTTTCATCTCTCTGCATTTCAAAAAATATTGCTGTACTTTTTACTTATAATTAGAAAGATATAGTCTATTATTTTATTTTAAACTTCATGTCATCCAAATTATTTTAATTTAAAAGTGCCTATTTGTCTTCCAGCTTTGTAAAAGGAACTGGAGTAATGCGCCTTCATTTCATGTCCTGCTACTGAAATGGCTTGAGCTTGGTTAAGTTATATAATCCTCTATTCCTCGATTTCCTCTTCTATACATTGGGTAATAGTATCTGAAACCTAGGGAACCCATGTTATTATGTTTCAGTAAGTGGGTAAAAACCAGAAATGGGAATCTAACAGCCGAGATTTACCAGAAAAATGTGCTACATAATTAAAGTAATAATTCAGACTTACTATCTCTCTTCTGAAAGAATCCTCTATTCCATTTCTCTTAGTTAGCAATCCCTTTTGTCTATTCTCAGTGATTCTTTATAGGAGGAGATTACTTTTGCTGCTGAAATTCTACTTTCACCATCATCATAGTTGTCTAAACAATTCTAAGACAATTTTTTTTAAATCCAACATTTCTGATCTTAGTTTATCATAATCATTCTTTTAAAAGGAGCCGTCCAGCTGGATAAACCATACATGACAAAAATGAGAAAAAGATGCACCTCAGTATGTAGATACTCATGAAGACAAAATTTTTACTCCACGTGCTCCTGAAGATAATTTGAGAAAGCTAAATATGTAAGTATGGTTAAATAAATATACAAAAATCAGGAAAAAAAAAAGAGAAACGTCTATCATTGTGATAACAGCAATGAACATATATCAATAAAATTATTTTCAGCAATAGAAAAAATGTAGCATATTTATCAATTAAACCATCTCATCATCTCATGCCTAGTTGAATAGACTTCTGTGGCACTATGTTCAAGAAATAATATAAAATGTAATAATATATTCCTTCAAACTTTTGTATAGTTTTATATATTTTTATTTTTTTTATTATTTTCTTAATATTTTTTATTTATTTATCTGACAGATAGAGAGATCACAAGTAGGCAGAGAGGCAGGCAGAGAGAGAGAGGAGGAAGCAGGCTCCCTGCCAAGCAGAGAACCCGATGCGGGACTTGATCCCAGGACCCTGAAGGCAGAGGCTTAACCCACTGAGCCACCCAGGCACCCAGTTTTATATATCTTTTAAAATACTAATTTAATTACATTCATGATACGTGAATAAGTATGTATTAAAATTAAATAGTATAGATAAAAATAATTTTCTATTAATTATTACAACCCTTAATTGTAGCCCCCTTCTCATAAATCTCTGGTCTCCTTTGATTTTTTTTTTTTTTAATTATAGAGGAAAAGGAGGTCCTTTTATGCCTTAAGAACTGAGAAGCCTGGAAGCAAAATGGTTATTTCTAGGTTCACAAAACTAACAGAAATGAAACAAATAGCTTGGGGCTCTAGACTGTCAGCTTAAATCAACATCAGAGAACGAGACAGCTTATTTGGTAGCCCTAAAATAATTCTATATTCTAAATGCAGGAGCAACTTTGCTGAAAATCAGACCCTAATTTTAATGGTGCTGGTTACAGATGACATATGTTGAATTTGCTGCTTCCTCCAGAGTCCATGTGAGACTTAGGACAGCATTGGTGGGATCTGGATAAGGATACCCAGGTGGGCTGGCACTACTGAAGATCTGAAATGGGAGAAGGCCAAATGCCTGCTTTTCTTGCAGTGATGCACACCGAAGTTCCTTAGGCCAAAACCTAGACATCTTTTTCTGTACCTGTACCTTGTCTTCCTCTTGTCCCACATCCAATGAAATACCAAGCTCTTTTTCTTTTTTTTAAATACCAAGCTCTTCTTTTTTGAAATACCAAGCTCTTTTAAACTCTACCGCCTACACACCTTTTAACTTATTTTTATTACCATTGTCATCTCTTTAGCCTGTACATAAACTATTATTATATACTTCCCTGGGGTGCTAGCCACTTCCTGCATTTACTATCTCGATATTACCTCAGTACTTTATTTGTCTTTTCAATCTTCCAATATCAAAACGTGCTCGATTAAATGATCTCTGAAAATAACTGGCGTGGCTCCTGCATTCAGTATCTGATGCAGTATCTGAACTGAGAGGTTTTAAAAGCTTGGGAGACATTTAGGGGACAGTGAGGAATTTCCTGCATAGCCAAGTCTTCAATTCACAAGACAGCCCTAACATTTTAAAGATTTGGGGATATAACTATATAGAAATCAAGCAAATCACCTAACGAGAGGATGCTGAAGAGGAAGAACTAGATCCACAGAGCCCAGAGAAATGTTGATATTTAAGGAATGAGTTTTAGAGAAGCTACAAAAAAAGCTGTGATAACATGACCAAGGAACTTAATTCAATTTCCTTTAATATTAACTGTTGCATTCTTAAATTTACAAATTTCTTGAAAATACATTTGATATGGATGTTATTAGGATAAGAAAGCCTATTTTATTTCCCTATGTAAGTCAGATGTTTAAGTTAGAAGATTTAAAGATAGATGTTTGGTTAGAGACTAGTTCTTTTCTATCTCAGAAAAGAGAAAACGAAAGCTTAAAATTACATAAGGTAATGTCAAATGCATACACTTCCTAAGTTAACTAGTGCTAACAGTGTCTAGACTATTACTTGGCTATTTTGGGCTAAGTCCTCTTTCTCCTGTGCCATTTTCTGTGAATCTAAAATAGTCTAAGTCTGGGGTCGGCGGGGAGAAAGGATAAATAAAGAATACTCTGGAATATTCATTTACTGACATGAATTTTTTGACAAACTGAATAATTTTGATGTAACTTGCCTCAGGTACTTGAATTGATCAGTCTGCATTTCCTAAAAATATATCTGCTACTGAAACCCATTAAATCCCCAAATTCAGTATCTTTCTTTATGCCTTTTCTTAAGAGCCTAGTCCTTAAGAATGAGGGCTTTGCTGTTGAGTCTCTTTATATTGCCACAAGCTAGTTTATCCCTTACTCGGTGTTTAAACTTAGGAAATTTCCTCAGCATCCTTTCTTTACTTTTTCCTCATCAGTAGTAAGAAGGATAATCATGGACTCTCACAATTAGAATTAAATAAATTATTACATGAAAAACATTTTAAATTATTGCACACAATGAGTACCTAGCAAGCTATTATATTTAATAATATTACTATTAATCTTCCTTCTGTCATTCGTAGAAAGCTGTAAAGAGTATTAACTAGTGAAAGTGCAATATAGTGTGGAATGAATTTTGAACAGCTATCTAAAAATTAATTGTAATGTGAAAGTTAAAGTTTCTCACAGCTTTCACAAACAACTGAATATACCTGAATATATCTGATATGTGTTTATACATATATATAAATTCTACCAAGGAGCAGAAGTTAGCTATTTCATACAGGTAAAACACCAATTGCCAAATTTTGTGTGTCCTACTTTATCGATTAGATAGGAATTAGTATTTCCATTTTATAGATGAGAAACCAGAGATTTCAATGGTCAAATAGATGACCCTTGGCCCCTCAGTAAGTGGTGTAATTGGGAATAGATAAGGTATTTAAATTTTGGGTTTTTTAAGTATCGAGAAATCCTCTAAATATGTATATTTGTGAGACTATCTATAAACCTATCATATACATAAGAGATCAAAATAACATGTGGGGTTCAATATATAATGCAATTCACTTTTACTTTTTAAAATAAGTCATTTTTATTCATAATTGATATCAAGCAAATCATAATTATGGACCTACTCATTTTATGATCCCAAATGATGTATCTTTTCCCAAGTAATTTTTTAAAAATATTTTTAATGACAGTACATAAATCATTGAGAAAATAAGTCACTCTAGCTAGACATCTGCTATTTAAATTAAAGGCCAATAAAATAGTGGAATAAACTTTTCTGCTAAAAAACAGACAGATGGTCAGTTAAGCAAAGTGTTTCATAAATTGAATATGAGATAGTATGATTAATTATCAAATATGTATTCATATATTAATCAGAACCTAAATTGGGCATAATAAAAAAGTTAAGTTTCTGTTTCTAGCCAAATATATTTGTTATATTTGTAGGTTATTTTCTTTGTGTTCAAGTTAAGGTCTATTTTGTTTTCTTGCTTCTGCGGTCTTTTACTATGTGGTCTGTTTTCTCTGCTCTTGATTGTACTTTTTCTGGTATTAGGTAGGCTTGTATTTTTATTTTAAAATATGCCCTGGAGGCTGCAAGGTTGGTTCAACATCTGCAAATCAATCAATGTGACACAATACATTAATAAAAGAAAGAAAAAGAAACATATGATACTCTCAATAGATGCTGGAAAAGCATTTCACAAAGTAAAGCATCCTTTCGTGATCAAAGCTTTTCAAAGTGTAGGGATAGAGGGTACATACCTCAATATCATCAAAGCCATCTATGAAAAACCCACCGCAAATATCATTCTCAATAGAAAAAAAATGAGAGCTTTTTCATTAAGGTCAGGAACATGGCAGGAATGTCCATTATCACCACTGCTATTCAACATTGTACTAGAAGTCCTAGCCTCAGCAATCAGACAACAAAAAGAAATTAAAGGCATCCAAATTGGCAAAGAAGAAGTCACACTATCACTCTTTGCAGATGATAAAATACTTTGTGTGGAAAACCCAAAAGACTCCACTTCAAATCTGCTAGAACTTGTACAGGAATTCAGTATAGTGTCAGGATATAAAATCAATGCACAGAAATCAGTTGCATTTCTATACACCAGCAACAGGACAGAAGAAAGAGAAATTAAGGAGTCAATCCCATTTACAATTGCACCCAAAACCATAAGATACCCAGGAATAAATCTAACCAAAGAGGCAAAGAATCTGTACTCAGAAAACTATAAAGTACTCATGAAAGAAATTGGGGAAGACACAAAGAAATGGAAAATGTTCCATGATCATGGATTGGAAGAACAAATATTGTGAAAATATCTATGCTGCCTAAAGCAATCTATGAGTTTAATGAAATTGCTATCAAAATATCATCCATTTTTTTTTCAAAGTAATGGAAAAAATAATCCTAAAATTTATATGGAACCAGAAAAAACCTCGAATAGCCAGAGGAATGTTGAAAAAAAAAAAAAAGCCAAAGTTGGTACATCACAATACCAGACTTCAAGCTCTATTACAAAGCTGTCATCATCAAGATAGTATGGTACTGACACAAAAACAGACACACAGATCAGTGGAACAGAATAGAGAGCCCAGAAATAGACCCTCAACTCTATGGTCAACTAATCTTTGACAAAACAGAAAAGAATGTCCAGTGGATGGGCTCCTGGGTGGCTCAGTGGGTTAAGTCTCTGCTTTCGGCTCAGGTCAGGATCTCAGCATCCTGGGACCAAGGCCTACATCAAGCTCTCTGCTCAGCAGGGAGCCTGCTTCCTGCTCTCTCTGCCTGCCTCCCTACCTACTTGTAACCTGTCTCTCTGTCAAATAAATAAAAAATAAAATCTTTAAATAAAAAAAAAAAAAAAAAAGAATGTCCAATGGAAAAAAGACAAGTCTCTTCAACAAGTGGTGTTGGGAAAATTGGACAGCCACATGCAGAAAAATGAAACTGAACCATTTCCTTACACCACACACACTACACTCCAAATGGATGAAAGACCTCAATGTGAGAAAGGAATCCATCAAAATCCTTGAGGAGAACACAGGCAGCAACCTCTTCAATCTCAGCCACAGCAACTTCTTCCAAGAAATGTCGCCAAAGGCAAGAAAAGCAAGGTCAAAAATGAATTATTAGGACTTCATCAAGATCAAAAGCTTTTGCACAGCAAAAGAAACAGTCAACAAAATCAAAAGACAATGGACAGAATGGGAGAAGATATTTGTAAATGACATCAGATAAAGGTCTAGTATCTAAAATCTATAAAGAACTTATCAAACTCAACACCCAAAGAACAAATAATCCAATCAAGAAATGGGCAGAGGACAGGAACAGACATTTCTGCAAAGAAGACATCCAGATGGCCAACAGACACATGAAAAAGTGCTCCATATCACTCAGTGTCAGGGAAATACAAATCAAAACCACAATGAGATACCACCTCACGCCAGTCAGACTGGCTAAAATTAACAAGTCAGGAAACAACAAATGCTGGTGAGGATGTGGAGAAAGGGGAACACTCCTACACTGTTGGTGGGAATGTAAGCTGATGCAGCCACTATGGAAATCAGTATGAAGGTTCCTCAAAAAGTTGAAAATAGAGCTACCCTATGACCCAGCAATTACACTATTGGGTATTTACCCTAAAGATACAAACGTAGTGATCCAAAGGGGCATGTGCACCCGAATGTTTATAGCAGCAATGTCCACAATAGCCAAACTATGGAAAGAACCTAGGTGTCTGTCAACAGATGAATGGATAACGAAGATGTGGTGTGTGTGTGTGTGTGTATATATATACATACAGTATAGGAATACTATGCAGCCATCAAAAGAAATAAAATCTTGCCTTTTGCGACAACGTGGATGGAACTAGAGGGTATTATGCTGAATGAAATAAGGCAATCAGAGAAAGACAATCATCATATGATCTCCCTGATATGAGAAAGTTGAGAAGCAAAGTGGCGGGTTTGGGAGGTAAGAAAAGAAATGATGAAACAAGATGTGATCGGGAGGGAGACAAACCATAAGAGATTCAATCTCACAAAACAAACTGAGCGTTGCCAAGGGGAGGGAGGTAGGGAGAGTGTGGTTGGGTTATGGACACTGGGGAAGGTATGTGCTATAGTGAGTGCTGTCAAGTGTGTAAAGCTGGTGATTCACAGACCTGTACCCCTGGGCCTAATAATACATTATATGTTAATAAAAAATAATTTAAAAAAATAAAAATAAAATATGCCCTGGAGCACCTGGGTGGCTCAGTCAGTTAACCGTCAGACTCTTGATTTCAGCTCAGGTTTTGATCTCAGGATCTTGGGATCAAGCCCTATAATGGGCTCTGTGCTCAGGGGGGAATCTGTTTTTCCCTATGCCCCTCCTCCTGCTCATGCTCACCCTCTGTCTCTCAAATAAATAAATAAAATCTTCTAAAAAATTTAAAAAATAAAATATGCCTTTATATTTATTACTCTGTAAATCCTGTTTTTTTTTAAATACTTCTCATTAGATACATATTGAGAACAACGATATGAAGGACTTGAGTGATCTTCCTTCCCTATCTCTTCCTCTTTCCAGTACCCAGTTTTAAGAATCAGTACTACAGTACTTCCTCAAATTATGAGAGGTGATGTCAATAAACCTATGCTAAAGTGAAAATATCATGTCAAAAATTCATTTACTATACCTCACTTACTGAACATCATAACTTAGCCCACCCTACCTTAAACATGCTCAGAACATTCACGTTAGCCTATAGCTGAGCAAAAGCATAAAGTCTATTTTACAATAAGGTACTAGATATCTCGTGTAATTCACTGAGTAATGCACTGAAAGTGAAAAACAGAACGCTGGCATGGGTCACAACGGCTTCAAGTGCATCTGTTGTTCGCCATCGTGATTGTGAGGCTGCCTGGTAGCTGAGATCAGGAGACAGCACTGCACCACATATCGCTGGCCTGGGGATGCAAATTCAAAATTCGACGTGCAGTTTTATTAAATCCCTATCACTCTCACACTATTGTAAAGTCAAAAAATCGTGTAAGTTGAACCATTGTACATCTGGGACTGTCTGTATTATTATTTTTTTATAATACACCGTAGTAGAATCTTCTAAGTTTCTATAATACAAGTGGTTTGTGCTTATTCTCCTTTCCACCCTCTCCCCCTCTCCTTCCATTTACATTCTCTTTCAACACTGTTATCCTTGCACTTGTATTCTAAAACAAATGTCCTAAAAATATGAGCTACAATGTAATTTCTGCGGTATACTTGCTGGTATAAAATCTCTGTCTCAGACTTCTCCTTCCCTGAGTGTCTACTAGATGTGGCTCCATTGTCTTCTTGACTTGAATGTTCCAAGGTGAAATCTCTTCGCACTTGGCTGCCCTTCTATTAAGAGGGACTTCATAAAAAAACAAAAACAAAACACCCTTATTGCCCAGAAGATATTCTTTGGTTTTAATTTTAATAAATTCACTCATTATCAATTTTTCTTATTTTTAACTATTTCAGTTTCGTTTTCTCTGGGACATGTCTGTTACTTAAATATGTCATTTCAAGTGTTCTTTTTCCCCCCCTGGAAAAGTTTTGCCTGAATTATATCTTAAAATATGGGTTTATCCATTGTCTTAGTTTTATTCTATGAGCTCTCCAAATAATTGTTTGATGGGTTTTCTTTGCAATCTATGCCTATCACTTTTTCCCTAATACCTTTTGTTTTTTGTTTATTTGTTTGTTTTGTTTTGTTTTTGTCTCCTTGTAGTTTGTTCGAGTGATAGCTGTCCTATGTCTCTTTTCCAGGCATTGTATTGCACTTTCTGTATCATTCTTTCTCCATTGTACACCAACTAATGTAGCCTTTACTTTTCCTGAAAGCCTCTTTTTTTATTTTCTTCCTGAATTCTGTTAGCTCTTGTTTTGCCTCCTACTCTATTATGTAGCCAATACCTTTTGTTGTCTGGCCATCTATTCCTGGTTCCCATCTTCATTTTTCAATGTTTTTTTGTTTGTTTAGTTTTTGTTTTTTGCTTCTTTTTACCTAGTGTCCATTTGGGTTTACTTCTGATTGTTGCTTATTTTTTGAGAAGGAACCAACTAAAATTTCAAGCTATGTGTTTGGAAGCACGATGGAAACCAAGCGGAGGCATTATATAATCATCCTAAGGTACACCATCTCCAGAAACTTTTCACCAACTGGGTTATTTCCTTTCAGTTTTTGCCATTCAAAACCTAGGACTTACCTGGTTCTGTATTCTTTGCACACTATTGCAACATCTTCTAGGTGTGGGGAAGAAAGTCTAGATAATAGAAAATCTTCAGAACCACCTCTTCCTCCACCCTTTGAAGTTACATAATTGGACTCCTAGGAATACTTCTCATTTTCTCCTTTTTCTACTCTTACCATAGATTTTTCATTACAGCAATTGTTGTAATCAAATAATTATTGAATATACCTTTGAGTATAAATATACTATAGATTCAAATGGACTCACTGATTAACTAAAGAAATGCTCAGAAATAGTAGTGAGTAGGCCTTTTAACTATAACTTATTAACAAGCTGAAAGTAGTATTTTGTTCACCCAGTAATTGGTAGAATTGAAATGTGAAGTCAGGTAGGTTGGTTGTGACATCTTTGCTTTAACTTGTCCACACTTGTCTATCCTTCAACTTCCTTATCTCAGTTGAGGTTTACAGGTTATACATTTTAAGGGACAGCAAGTCTGTAAAATAAGGGTAGAATAATATCAATTACTCAGAACTAACTATACAGTTAGCCAGGTTTTAGCAGGAGAAAAAGAAATTGAAGTAATAAACCCCTTGGAGTAGCTAACAGATTAAGAAATGTATAGAGAGAAAGCCCTGGGGGGGAATTCTGCTACCAAATGGCAATTAATAGTAATGGAGACATTATTTATAAATATTTCTGAAGCAGGGATAAAAATGGACAAGACTCTGAAAATTAGAGTGAATTAGAGTGATCATTTGAGTACATGAGGCTTGTTGGTATCAAAGGGTATCATCCAGAATTGGTCAAATAATCCAAAGCCCTAGAATACCCTCAAACATAAAAGAGCAAAAGGACATAAGAAAGGAATCCTGTTAGGGGTACCTGCGTGGCTCGGTTGGTTAAGCATCAGACTCCTGATTACAGCTCTGGTCATGATCTTGGGGTTGTGGAATTGAGCCCCGTATAGGACTCTGCTCAGCACAGAGTCTGCATGTCCCTCTCCTTCCCCCTGCTTGTGCATTCTCTCTTTCTGCCTAAAATAAATAAAATCTTAGAAAAAAAAAAAAAGAAAAGAAAAGAAAGAAAGGAATCCTGTTAGACAGTTGAAACTAATCTAGAATGCAATCTGAGTTAGCCCTTCAAACATCCCCATATCAAAACATACCTCCTTCAGGGCAGAGAAAAACAGAACATGAAATATGTAGTCCAAAAATAAAAGAACTGCAATTAAAATAAATAAAATAAAGCTTCCCATGCTACCAGAGGAAACACAATAGGTAGTTTCATTCACATAATACAGAAAATTGATTAGGGGTCACTGAATTAGTCATATTGGATGCGAGAAAATTAAAGAAATCACATGACATCTACACAACGATATTACATAATAAGTCAAAAGAGAAAGTAAAAAAAAAAAAATTCAAGACCCATTTCTGAAATAGGAGTTTTTTCACTAAAGTTCACAAATGTTTCAAGCTATAGGAAAATTTAGACCTTTACATAAATTCAATATAATGGAGCCAAAATTTATGTAACAAAACAAAACAATGAGATGAAATGGGAGACTTAAAATAGAGTGAAACAGATTGAAGACAAATATATCATAGCTATAAACAACACAGGACAGACTAGATATAGCTGTTGCCAAATTTTTTAACATGGACAAATGCTACAAATGATTTAACTGACTGCATGAAAAAAAAAATGGATTAAGGAAGTACTAAGATGATAACGACTCCTGAGAATAAAACTTATTTCAGGACTGATGCACTTAAGTAAAATACATAGTGAATATTAAAGAAAGAATATTCAAATTACCCCTGGAAAAATGGGTCCCAGAAATGAAGGAATTATTGATAAACATTTAAATTTGATCACAGGTAAAATTGATATTTAGTTATTTGTTTATCAGTGCACTCACTGAATAAATGATTATGGTGTCCCTTCTTCTTGGCAGTAGAATAAAATGCAAAAGACACATATGGATTCTGGCCTAATGGAATTTACATTCTAGTATGAATATACTGGCTGTACCCTCATGAAAACCAGTAGTCAAAGAAGTAACTAAAATAACTATGTTTCAGTAAATGTAATTAAGAAAATATAAACAGCCAGAACAATCAACAGAATGATTATGGAGAGCATTAGAAGAAGTTGAAGGTAAGATTATTAAATATATAAGAATGATCCAACAATGGGAGAAGAAATATTTCTAGGAAAGAAACAAAAGGTATAAAGGCTTATAAGCAAAGAAAGGAGTTGGTTTTTCATATTTTTTTAGCATGTCACCCTGTAATAAGCCACCATTACTTAATTAATTTATTTCTATATAAATATACAGTAAGACTGAGTTTACACTTTATAAATAGTTCTGTTTAAGTCATCTTAACTTTAAGAAGAAATAGTAGCATGTGCTACCAAATCATTCTTGAAAGGGCTTCTGCCTATTTATTTAAGTCCCCATCAACAACATCCTGGAATTTTCTTTTCCTCATAAACAGATGCATGTCTCACCAATATTTTGAATTTTCAACCTTTGACTGTTAAAGCCAATATGATGATTCTCTTTGAGTTCAAATAGTAATGATAAAACCATGTTTCTAAACAAACCAATAGAGTAATCTGCAGCTGTAGATTTGGTTTCCCAAAACCTTGAGAAAACATACCAACTTCTTTTATATAAATCCAAATGCCAAAAATATATGAGTTAACAACTCCCATGTCCCAGAGTTAGGTTTCAGTTCCCCAGGATTCTGTGGTTCTTTGTTAATTGGACAATATGCACATCATATTAGAATATTTTGGCTTTCATCATATGCTAAGACACAAGGATTCCAGCAAGTTCTTGCCAACAGTTGACCAATTCTGGGGACTCTTTCAGTGACTGTATTAGAATCCACCTCTTTCTACCTTCCTCAGAAGCTCTCTGCCTCAGAAGCTGCTGGAACTGAGGTAAGAGAAAGCAGGTATTTGGCTGGGTTTCCAAAGTGGAGGCCTACATTCATATAGAAAACTTCCAACTTTCATCAGAAGAAAGAACTACTGTATCTTGAGTCATCTCATGAAAATGGTGCAGGTGATGCATCTTTATAGTGGTCTGCCAAGCACGGAAAGGAATAGTGAGCCAACATCAAATAATTTTAGAGATTGGGAAGGCCAAGATCAAGCAGACTATGTCTGGTGAGGACCAGCTGCCTGGTTCATAGATAGCCATCTCTTTGGTTTCTCCTCACACACTTAAAGAACAAGAAGTTGCTTTTTAAAAAGATACACAGATCAGTGTGGAATAAGAGAAAGCTTGATGAAAAAAAGACTGGAATGATTAAACAGCTAAGCCATTGGGTCTCTTTATAACTAGGACTTTTTTCTATTTGTAATTGAAAATCATCAAATGTTTTAATCAGCAAATGACATGATTCCTTTAGTTTTTTAAGGAGTTCACATTTTATTTTTCTGTATTATGTGTTCATTGAATTAGAAGGGTCCAGAGTAGAATTGGGGAGAATAGCTAGGTAATATCTGCATACCTTATGTGACAATGACACTTCACTTTGATAACATCAGAATTCATTAAGAGAAATTAATACCTTTGTAATACTTCAGACACAAAACCTCCAAGTATACTAAAGGGTTTGAAGTAAGTAATGATGAAAAAGGAGTACCTGAACATGACATTAGGTTTCTGGCCCAAATATCTGGTGTCAGCACTGAGGAAACCCCAGTCTACTCAGGTAAAGGGAACTAGAGTGGAGAGCAATTTTGAGGTGAGAAAACTCAAACTTACTTTGGAACATTTAGAGAGATATTTAAAATAGGCAGTTCACTATAAATAATCGAGATACCACACAGGCAACTGAATATAGCAGCCTCTGGATAAAAATTTAGGGATAAAGATATAATTGTGTGAACCACTGGCATAAAAATGACACTAAATTTCAAGGTTTGGTTTAAGAATAACAAGGGAAAGAATGTCAGGAGAGAAAAGGAAGAGGACTTGATTTAAAAGGAGGAAAGAGCAGGAGTGACAGATAAAAAACAACCAACTGGATAACAGTTCAAAAGCCAAGAGGACAGAGTACCTCAAACTGCAGAAAATGGTCACGTGGTTAAATGCTAAGGAGTTAACTCAGATCCAGACAAAGGAGTGTCCTTTGGAAACTGACTAAGAAATACTGTAGTAAAATAACCACAAGAATAGACATTACACCAATATTATGATAGTGTGGGAAAAAAAAATATGGTAGGGAATGCAAATGACTTAATTTCTTCATCTTTGAAAGGGTATTAACAGAAAAGTCTACAAATGATCAATCTAGATTTGAAAGATTAATTATTGAAAGTTATGACATCAATTCCCAATATATATAAATATAATGACATATGTAAGAAAAATTGGGAGTGAAAAGGACTTCAGGGACTGTAAGATGGGTAGAAGGAAATACATGGTCTTTATTTCACCTTCTTTACCAGTAAAACACCAAAGGCAAAATAACTCAGCATATAACACAACAGTTCTCCAGAATCAACCACCTGGTTCAAATCCCAGCTCTACAACTTATTGGAAGTATAAATTTTGCAAGGTTATTAAACTTCTACATGCTTCACTTTCTTCATTTATAAAAGTAACGTTTGCCTCACGTGGTTGTAGTAAAAAGTAAAAGGAATTAATCTGTGCAAAGCACATAGAAAAAATTCCATGGTTTGATGAATGCTTGCTATCCTTATACTGTCTGAAGTTGATTAATCAGCTTAATTATGTCATATAAAACATAAAAAAACCATAAAATGTCAACTATGTCACTATGAACTTTCCAATCACTATGAAAAAAAGTCACACACACACAGTGAAACATATTATCAGTATGACAAATGAGAAACTAATGGAAGCATTAGGAATGAATTATAATAAAAAATAAAAGGAAATTGTAGAAAAAAACTTTATATATTAGTTATATGAATAAAAATAAATAAGATTCTGGGGCACCTGTGTGGCTCAGTCGGTTAAGCATCTGCCTTCGGCTCAGGTCATGATCACAGGGTCCTGGGATCAAGCAGACCTCCAGCTCCCTGTTTGGCAGGGAGCCTGTTTCTTCCTCTCCCTCTGTCTGATGCTCCACGTGCTTGTACTCTGTTCCTCTCTCTATGTCAAATGAATAAATTTTTTAAAAAACCTTAAATAAATACATACATACATAGGATTCTGTGTCTTTGTCTTATCCAAAAGGCACACTTTAAAGTGAACAGTGAAGACCTTGACAAAGAGCATTTTATAATAATAAATTCAGTCTGCATAAATCAGCAACAGTCACAAATGATGTAATGATAAATTTAAAAATGTTAAAATACCTAGGGTATAAACTAATTGTAGCAAAAGTTTTTCAATTTGCTGGAGATTTCTTCATTTCCTGAAGAGCAATTCTAGTTTTATTTTCTCAAAACAAAGAAATTTGTACATCTGTTTTAGAGATATCTTATATGTTATTTCTATATTAATTCCTACCTTCTATTCTGATATACAGAAGGAAATTTGTGGACAGAAGAAAATTTTAATAAATATTAACATTTTAAAGTATAAATTGTAGTAAATAAGTCAGGCAATTAGCTAAAAATAAATCATTAAAACATCCAAATAAAAATAGGAAAGGTGGAACATATGAGTTAAGATATATAGAAATAAACAAAGCCAAACAAAACAGTAGAATTGATTGATACATTCAAAAGCTGGTTTATTTTACAATAATGAGAATGACAATTAAGTTCCCAACTGACACAATGGAAGTCAGAAGAAAATAAAATGGCATTTTTAATCTGTGAAATAAATTAATTATCAAAATAAAATTCAATATGTAGTATATAGACATATATATAAATAAATTACAAAAATAAAAACAAATAAAGATGATAAATAAAGACAGAACTATCACTAGCAATCCTGTACTAAAATAATTAGTAAAGGAAGTACCTCAATGGGAGGAAGATGACCCAGGAAGTAAACATGAAAATGAAAGAAGGAAAAGGATAGCAATGAAAGGGCAAGGATATTGGGCAATATAAATAAATATTGACAACACAACAAATTAAATTGGTATCTTTTAAGTTTTAAAATATACACTGAATTAAAAAACAGGAAATCAGAGGGCAAAATTTCCAGAAAAAATAATGAAGTGATAAAAGGAAAATATCTGAAAATATTGAGTTAAAAAATGAATATTATAATCTCAAGAGTAAACACAAAAATAATAATTAAGATGATTAACTGTAAGTCAATATAAGGAAAGCTGAAAAATGTATATTTAGTTAATTTCAAAGGGAAAAAAGAAAGAAATAAAAGGATTAAAAATATAGCTAAAATGGGGAAAAATTAGATGGCTCTTAAATATGTCAATCATTATATTAAATGTAAATGAATGAAATGTATTAATTAAAATAAATGAATTACATGTGGATTTTTAAAAGTGTATTCTGCTTCCAAGATGTAAAGCTTAGATAAGAAGACATCAAAAGTTTCAAAGTAAAATGATGAAAATAATATACAATGTAAACACTAACAAAAAAGTCAATACTTAAGCTAATATCAGACAGAGGAATTTTTTTTAATAAAGCTATTTCCTGGAGATGCATTTCATTATAACAAAAGGCCAGTTTAACAGGAAGATATCACAATGCTAATATATTATGAATACACTATATGGCCTCAACTATAAAAACAAAAATGATCAAGACTAAAATGAAAAATTAAATCGATTCGCAATCATAGGGGAACTTTCAACACTGCTTTCTTGAGGGCTGGTAAAATAAGCCTACCAAAAATATATATACAAAATAACAGAAAAACTATTTTCAACTGATATTGAAAGAAAACTGCAGTTAACAATAAAGATGCTAAAATACACTCTATATGCCATGGGACATTAACCACAACTGACTTTGAAATAAGAGTCAATTAATTTCATAGGGTTAGATATTAAACAATACACTTACAATCCATAGGTCAAAAAATGCCATAATAGAACATAAGAAATATTTTTTTCTGATTTGTAAAGACATATCACATCCAATGGGAAGCAACAAAAACAGAGAAAAATGTGTAAGTCTTAAGTAACTACTTTTTTCAAGTTTTTATTTAAATTCCAGTTCATTAATGTACATGTAATGTTAGCTTCAGGTATACAATTAAGTGATTCATTACTTACATGCAACACCCAGTGCTCATCACAAATGATGGACCCATCACCTATTTAACCCATCCCCTCACCCACATCTCCTCTAGGATCCCTCAGTTTGTGCTCTATAATTAAGAGTCCATTTCCTGGTTTTCTTCTCTTTCTCTTCCTTTTTCCCCCTATGTTCATTTGTTTTGTTTCTTGAATTCCACATATGAGTAAAATCATATGGTATTTGTCTTTCTTTGACTGACTTATTTCCATTTGTATAACTCTAGTTCCATCCATGTCATTGCAAAGGTAAGATTTCATTCTTTTTGATGGCTAAGTAATATTGCATTGTGCATGTGTATGTGCTTAGTAGAGGAATTGCTGGATGTTAGAGTAGTTCTATTTTTATGTTTTTGAGGAACCTCCATACTGTTTTCCACAGGGGCTGCACCAGTTTGCATTCCCACCAACAGTGTAACAGGGTTCTCGTTTCTCCACATCCTCACCAACATCTGTTGTTTTCTGGGTTGTTAATTTTAGCCATTCTGACAGATGTGAGGTGATATCTCATTGTAATTTTGATTTGTACTTCCCTAATGCCAAGTGATGTTAAGCATCTTTTCATATATGTTAGGCATCTGTTGGTCTTCTTTGGAAAAATGTTTATTCATGTCTTCTGCCCATTTTTAACTGCATTATTTGGTTTTTACATGTTCACTTTTATAAATTCTAAATACATTTCGGGTATTATCCCTTTATCAGATGTGTCATTTGCATATATCTTCTCCTATTCTGAAGGTTGTTTTTCAGTTTCGTTGATTATTTCCTTTGCTGTGCAGAAGATTTTTATCTTGAGGAGGTCTCAATAGTTTATTTTTGCTTTTGTTTCCCTTGCCTCAGGAGACCTATCTAATAAGAAGTTGCTACAGTTGATGTCAAAGAGTTTACTACCTGAGTTCTCCTTTAGGATTTTGATGGTCTTGTATTTCCTGTCTTGTATTTAGGTTTTTTGAGTCAAAATAACTATTTTAGATAAGAAGAAACTCAAGAAATCAGTAATCTAATATTCAGTTTCAAAAATCTAGAGAAAAAACAGTAAATTCACTCAAGATATGGAAGAAAGTGAATAATAATATTACTGAAATAGAAAATTATACAATAGAGCACAAAAAATCCAAAAGTTACTTATGAAGACAATAAAAAAGTGATTAAACCCTCAACAAGATTATTCAAGACAATAAGGAAATAAAAATCAAGCTACCAATATTAGGAATTAAAAAGGAGACATAACTGTTCATAACAATTCAAAGATTATAAAAATTAGGAACTATTACACAGTAACAAATTTGACGGTTAATACGAACAGAACAATTTCTTTAATCATAAATAGTTGCTGCCATATTATTTTATAGCTTCCATATTATTTCATCATAAAACTGTTACCAAATTAGGAATGGGAGGCAACTTCTTTGCTCTGATAAAGAGTATCCACAAAAGTCCTTCATCACACCATCATGCAAAATGGAGAATTGCTGAGTTTCACCCTGAGAACATGAGTGATTCATCTGTACCCACTCTCACATAATAATATATCACATTGTAATGGAAGTACTAATCAGTACAATAGGGGAAGGAAAGAAAAGTTTTGTTTTTTTTTTAAATAAGAAAAGGATGGAATAACACTAGCACTATTCACACATGATCTATGATCATGGGCATGCATCTGTATACACCAAAAAGAAAGGGATGTCTGTAACTGCTTTCTTCATAAAACCTAACAAACCAAGTATCTATATCCAAATAATAGTATACCACACCAAGAATTTTTAAGTATAATTATTCACAAAAATATGAAAAAAAATTTACAAGATAATATCTGGGAAAAGAAGCCAGACACAATAAGCAAAATGTCTCATTTTCACAACAGTGAAAAATAATAGACAGTCAAGTTGGGATAGTGATTACCCTTATCCTGGGCAGTGTCTGGAAAGGGCCCAGGGTGGGCTTCTAGCCTGCTTGTGATGTTCTCTGTCTTGTACCAGGTAATGAGTAGGAACATGTCCACTTCATGAAGATTCATCAGATTGTGCTCTTCTGCTTCCCTTGCTCTTCTACAAGTAGGTTCTAATTTAATAAAAAGTTTACTTAAATTAATATTTTATAATGAAATAGTCTCACTGGTGTTGGAAAAATAAAAATTGCTTCCCTCATCCATATCATATTATCATTATATGGAAGTAGTAGTCACACCATTAGAGAAGGAATAAATAACAAAAGATATTAGAAGGGAGAGGACAACAAAGACTTTTATTTGTAACTGATGTGATTTTATGCTTAGGAAACAGAAAATTCTTCAGAAAAACTTTTGGGAGTAATAAAAGCTATGCAGTTATCAAGCTGAGGAAAAAACTAATATATAATAGTATAAAATAATTTTCTGCATTAAAGTTACAAAATACAAAAGTATAATGAAGAAGAGACCCCATTAGAAATAGCAGCTAACATCTATAATACTTAGGAATAAATTTAACAATAATTGTGCAGAATATTTTTATGAACAAAATAAGACTCCAGATGCTTATCCATTTTATTATAGATCATCAGGGGAATAAAAAATACACACAAATGAAGTATGTGCTCATAGTATGTAAATGACTCCATAATCAATCATTATGGGACATGTTAAATATCAGATAATATGCTAACCAATTTACCCACATTGTTTCATGTGCTGTATTAGCAGAGGAGAACAGGTATTTTGATTTTGAAAATTAAGCATAAAAATTGGCACCATTGCTTGGATCAATTTTACAATGTGGTGATGGTTGACTAAAATGTTTAATACTTACTGTAATGATATTTTCAAAACTCTTTAGGTTTTCCTAATAATTGAGAGAGTCCATTTTTTAATCACAAGTGAAAATTTTCAAATGCTGAACCATTTAGACCTTTTGTCATCTACAGGTCACCATAATTACTTACATTTTACTCTTGTATTATGTTTACTTAAGGATTTAAATGCCATCTTAATTTAGATACCTTAGGGAGAAGCATTCATTAGTAAAAGGTAAGTTTGAATAGGCATTTACTTAAAAATCAGTAAGTTTGCTAGATGTTTCCTCACAAGCTATGTGTCTCCAGAATATAGAGGTAAATGCACTCCACTAGCATTTTCTTGAAACAATTCCAGAGCTCTAGTGTTTCAATTACTTCCCTCTTGGACTATATCTGATTCACTCTCCTTTTATCTAAGAAGAATGAGAACTACCAAAAAGTTGAATTTCGTAAACACAAAGGCAAAATACAGTGAAAAGGCACCAGCACTTGAACATTAGACTCCATTAGGAGAGAGACCAAGGATAATAAAAGACTGTTAATGAATGCTTTGTATTTGCAGCCAACTCTTAATTACCTCCACTAATGAATAGGAGCAGCGTGATAATAAGCATATCAGAAATCAATCATTTGGCTTTGGAATGCCATTTCTTGTAGCAAGTTAGCATTCCTAAATATGTTTCACTAAGTATGACTTAAGAATTAATTTGTAATCTGTGAACAATCAAGTTTATAATGTCAAGAGAAGGAGACTGAGAAACCTTGAAGGACAAGGAGTCAATAACCTCAACTCCCATATTTTGCTCTGAGTAATCCATGTAAGGAAAAATTGTCTCAGTGCTATCTCTGGGCAACAAAAATTCCCCTGATGATCCATAAAAGAATGGGTAAGCATCCTGGAGTCTTATTTTGTTCATAAAAATATTCTGCACAATTATTGTTAAATTTATTCCTAAGCATTGTAGATGTTACCTGCTATTTTTAATGGGGTCTCTTCTTTCATTATACTTTTGTACTTTGTAACTTTCACACGGAAAATTGCTTTATATTATTATATATTAGTTTTGTCCTCAGCGTGATAATTGCATAGATTTTGTTACTTCCAAAAGTATTTTTTTGTTTTTTAGAAATATTCATATGTTTTATTATTTAACTGACTTCACTGCAAAGAACATATATACAACTGGGCTTCCCTCTTTCAGGGAGATCTGGGACTTACTCAGTTGGCACTACAATGGTTATTATATACATGGATAGCACAGTGCCTGGCACTTAATAATTAGTTGGATGAATGAATAAATGAAGGAATGTCCCTTTGAAAGCCTGATTAACATTCAGTGATAGGAAAGAGTCGGTTCCTTTCTTGAGCAATAAAACAAATCCCTACCATGAAATTATAGGGCCAAAATTCCCAGCTATCTGTCCTCTAATGATTGGCATTCCTTTCTCTGACCAGATTCTAATTGAATTAAATTCTCTTCTGGTGTTGAATACTGACACCTTGGGTGTAATCAACTACCTCCCACCCCCCGCCAGAAGGGGTCATGTATCTTGTCTGGAGTAAACACTTAATTACCTAAGCCTGTTTGACTTTTCTGACTTGTCATAAGTTTAGAAACTGTTCTGCACTTAAAATAATATTCTATATAATTCTGTCTTTATAGTAATCCTTTTTTTTAAGGTTTTATCTATTTATTTGACCGAGACACAAGTAGGTAGAGAGACAGAGAGAGGGAGAAGCAGGCTCCCTGCTGAGCAAAGAGCCCAATGTGAGGCTTGATTCCAGGACCCTGAGATTCTGACCTGAGCTGAAGGCAGAGGCTTAACCCACTGAGCCACCCAGGTGCCCCTAATCCTCCTAGATGAGCAGTTTAGACTATATAAAAAGAAATTAGAACAAAGGGGGAGCTTGCACAAGTGTCCATATAGTAATTTTAATACCAATATAGATAAATATGCAGTGGTCCACATTTTTTGTACTTAGGAGACAGTATTGACTGGATTGAAGAGCTTATCTCAGTCTATTTTACACTGCATTGGTTTTGACGCAGATGTCTTGACTTGTTATTTGAATAAATAAAGTAAGAGAGAGTGCAAAAAAACAAAACCTACATATAATAAAGAGTAATGGCATTCTAATGTAAGCCAAAGACACACAAGAGATCAGACAATAAGGTGAGATAGGAGAAAATAATAAATTCTAATGTTTTTTAAAAATAGATTTAAATACACTGTACTGGAATTTGATTTTAACTTTATTATTTTTTTTAATTTTCAAAATAAAAGATAACTATGAATAAAATAAAATTTAAAAAGATAGCTATGGAATATAAGGATCATATCATAGTGTGCTCATTCTTCTATTTCTTGTGGTTTTTAAATATGCACATATCATCAGATTACGTATTTATGGTGATCACATGTGTTTGTTTTAAGCATAAATGAAGAATATAATCCCCAGTGGAAGACATGTGAAAGATTAGATATTTTGCTATGACTTCCTATAACTTATATGAATGAGTTTGCTATTCGAAATTTCTTCAAATTCTTCACCATTTATGTTTTAGATTCTTTATTTTCTTACAGAGAATCTCGACCATGATCCTCCATGGGAATGTTAGAGTAAAAATTATTATATATAATTTATAATTTCTGCTACTCTGTTTAAATTTTTACAATCTGTTTCCAAATTCACTCTATATAATGTTATTGGAATAACAGAATGATCTCTAAGAGAGAGTGGGGAAGTAGACAGATAATATCTGCTTAAAAATGGCTCACACCTTTTGGAGGAAAATCAAAGACCTTAGGATAATATTCATGAATTCCTAACCAAACCTACTTTTGCAGCCTTTTGTACTTACAACATCAAATCCATCCTATGCTCAACTGAACCACACTACTAATCTTCTCTCAAAAATAGTGGAGCAGAGAAATGATGTGGGGGAAAAGGGACCTGAGAACAAACTGAAAAAAATGTTTCATAGTAATTATATGTTAAAACGTAGTAATTTCTCTTGAAAGTAATAAAAGACTATGTATTAATTATACTTCAAAACAAATAACAATATTTTAAAAATGTAGTTTTCATTCTGTATAACAGATGAGTCATTTTAAATTCATAATTTTATGGTTTACATGGAGTTCCCAACTCTTTTTCAGTAGAAATGCATGGGCTAGATGGACAGTCTTTGAAAGTCATGGTCATGATGTGGTCTCCAGTACTGTCAGATCAAGAAAGGAACAGCCCATAGAATATTAACTTTCAACTGGGTTATTTCTTTCTACATGAAACTTATTACATATGCATTTTTTTAACATTGATATATTTTATATAACAAATAGAATTTGCCAAGCTTCTACATGATTTCTTGTGGGAATTCTAATGAAATCTAATGGTAAGCATTTGAAATGCATGTGGTATAGTAGGAAGAGAAGTATCATAAGACAAGAGACAGAAGACTCAATTTTTCAAATCCTTTCTCTACCATTGACTATTTGAAGAAATCACTTAACATTTCTTGGCCACTGTTTTCCCAATATATTTAAATAAGGGGCTTAAGTGAAATCTTAGTTTCAAATCCATTCCCATGAAACCACCAAGGCTCTGGCTTTAGTGGACATAAGCATCATCAGGAAAGCTTGTTAAAAATGTAAATTCTGGAACTCTTCTTCCTACTCTCAACATTTTGACAGAGTGGGTCTAAAAGATGCACTGGTCTATGAATTCTAAGTAGGACAAACCCTGGGGATTCAGTAGAGGTAGTCCATCTATGACACCGAGAAATGCCTTTTAAGGTTTTGCCTGGATACCTCAAATGCAATGTTGGGTGATGAGTTTCCCCAGGGTTCTCAACATCCCATTTATCTGCCTTATACATTGGGTGTCCCTTAAGTTTTTCCCTAACTAATGAATTGATCATTGAACCTAATATTTTGTATCACTCTCAGACAAAAAGTAGAAAAAACTCAGTAATTGAAATAATTGTTTAGTGCAAATCACTACATCCCTTTTATTGTTTAGATTCCTGAGCTGGAATATTTTGAAAAGAATACTAATTTATTTTGAATGTTAGTTTGAAGATTAATCATATAAAGGATTTCTATCTATCCTGTAACCCATTAGCAAATGAGGACAAATAAGAACTGAAGAGCACATTTTACACAATACATTTCTCTGAAAACAGAAATGTATGTTAATATTATTTCCTTGAAGAAAATACAAATAAGACCAAATATTTGACATTTGATCTAAGCATACATCAGTGACAGTGTTTATACTGAACTAAACACATGGAACATAAATCTTTCACAAATTTATTAGATGTTGTGAACCATAAGTGACTCTTAATCTCACAAAACAAACTGAGGGTTGCTGGGGGGAGGGGGTTTGGGAGAAGGGGGTGGGATTATGGACATTGGGGAGGGTATGTGCTTTGGTGAGTGCTGTGAAGTGAGTGGTGATTCACAGACCTGTACCCCTGGGGATAAAAATATATGTTTATAAAAAATAAAAAATTATATAAAAAAAAAAAGAAATGACAGTTGGGTGTGCAGTGAACAAATGTGTACCTCAAAGAGAAGAGCCACTAGAAAGATTAAATTAGGATTCCTATAGAGTAAGTTGCTTTTGATTATATTGACTATAAAATTATTTCAGACTATTAGCAATTACATTTTAGAACTATTCATAGAAAGAATGTAGATAAATACCTCTAAATTATTTGGACATTCTGAGTGAAAATAAGAGTTTTTAACTTTTTTCCCAGTTTTATTGAGATATAGTAGACATTCAACATTGTATAAGTTTAAAGTATAAAACCTTAAAGGTCTATACAAGGTATATATATGTGTGTGTATATACATACATACACACACACATATATGTGTATATATATATATAGGTCAATAGAGTCCTAATGCTACATCACAGTGCTCACCTCATTCACATCATCTCCACTCATCATATAGGCATTTTATCACCTCCTAAGAAGAGGAAGTATAGCATAATAAGGTATTTAGAGACAGAAAGACCACATCACATAACTTTTATTACAGTATATTATTATTGTCAATTTTATTTCTACTGTTAATTATTCACTGTGCCTAATTTATAAATTAAACTTTGTTAAAAATATGTATGTATAGGAAAAAACATAGTATGTACAGGATTTGTCCTGAAACCATCCACTGGTGGTAGTTATCCCCCACGGATAATTACTTGGAACATGTTCCCTGCCGGGGAACTACTGTATGGACAAAGTGTGGGAGCAAAGAAAGGACATTATTGCCTGGCTATAGAGCTTGAAGTCTAATTGGCTTTGTTGATTGATTGTCATTAGCATTTTGATTTTATAACTTTGAGGCATTTATAGGGTTAGATTTTGGTGTGCTATATAGAGCCACCTCAACCTAATGGCCTCCTATTTAATGAATTTAACAATTCTTACTCATAAATATTTAATCTCTAAATTATGACAGCATCATAACAAGTTCAATTTGAGAATTGCTTTTCTGTAAATTTTGCTCAAATATTTAAAATTATATGCTATTAAACTGATGTGTTTTTCTATAACTATCATTTATTATGCTGATATTATTGTGTTTCAAATCTTCTTACAGCCACACAAAATATACTTTCATGACTTACCAACTACAATTTTGAACATAAGACATCAATATTTATGATTAATAAGGCCTTCTAAGAATTATTCTTCATAGCATACTTCTTAATTATTCTTTTTCTCATTGTACTAAGGACACAATATTTTGGTTGCTTGTGGTTGCCTTTTGAAATAATTTTCTCCTCTTCCACTTTACAGACCAGGCATAAAGGGGACATATTAAATGACCTCGTGTTTTGGAAGAATAAAAACTAAGACTATTAGTAGTTGCTATCAGAAGCTGATTCAAAAAAGAATGTAATGTGATTTTGAAATTCTTAGTTTGCTCTAATAGAATATTCAATTTTCTCATTTTATATAAGATTGCAGAGCTTGGCACTATTATTGATTGATTTCTATCTGATTCAGAATTATTCTGGTGTGCTAGTGCCATGTGGAGCATTAAGTAGTAGGAAATGTTAGATTGAAGGGATGGTGTGGCCATTACTAGTGTTAGAAAAATGTTAGTCACATTCCTAGCTCTGCAGTCAAGAAAATATCAGTAACATGCTGGAATATCAAAAGTGTAATCAGAAATAGGAACATTCAGATTATGGGTGGTATAAGTATAGCCAATGGAGATATTAATAATTTTTCCAGCCTTAAATATTTCTAACTAGAATCTTCATATTCCTCACTATAAAATATTCTATGGTTCATGTTTTTGGAGTGCTTTCCTTGAAAAATGAAGGGGAGCAGAATATACCAACACAAAATATGCCTCTAGCTAAGGATTATTTTGGGATGATCATTTCTGAGAGGCTGCAGACTCAGGAGAATCTCTGAGAAAAAACACAGAAATCCCTTTTTTTGTGAAGGAATTTTATTTACATTAATAAAGGAAATTCCCTTTGATAAGTGACTCCCTCTCTCCACCAGGAAGTAACTAAATCTCCACAAACTCTTATTTTTCTTCCCCTATAGAGCAATAATGGAAGATCAGATGGTTAAACTCTTTTAATTTCCATAACACCTGTGACAGTGTGAGTAAACTTAAACCCAGTCTTTAATATAGCAGCTTCCTCTGCAGTCACATAATCATATGAAGAGTGTGTATTTGGTTCATCAAGTTGTCTGCCACATTGAAGGTGGATCAAACAACTTATGCAATTAGTAAATTAAAATAATAATAATAATAATAGCCATTACATCCCAGAGAAGAAATATAATAAGGAAATTATTTGGGCATATTTACATTTCCCTTGACATGGATACCTGGAATATCGGATATTGTCTCTGTGGGAACAAAAATTATTTAATCAGTAGATCTAAGGAGTAAGAAACATGAAAACATATCACTATTAACTGTTAGCATTTTGTTTCATCAGATAGTCTCAGATTTTCTTCCTGGGAAAATAAGAATAAGCTGTCCTAATGGGTAGTGGCAAGAACAACTCCCACAGTCTTTTAACTTAGGAGTTACTAAATAAACCAGAACTTGGAGCAAGACAGCAAATGCTCCATTTCAGCAGCATGATAAATAATGAATAGGTTATTAAGACACAACTGATCACATCTCTTCATCCAACTCCATAATATAAGAGCAAAGGGACAAATAATGCTAACGACTTATAGGAAATTTAAAACTCCTAAAAGGAAATACAGTGCATAGATGAACACAGTCCCATAAATCTGCAGAGCTAGCTTACAGCCATGGGGGAAATCACAGAGAGGAGTTGTTTAGAGAGCTTTAAAGAGGACTTGCACATTCCTCCTGAGTAGCTACAGTAGATCAGTAACTGAAGCAAGGGTATCACAGAAAGTTAACTCGTGCCTCCTGCCCTGCAGCTTTAGGATAACACCTGATCCCCAGAGGAGGGCGTGGGAAGATCTTATCCCTACTCAATTGCAAATGAGAATTAAAAGTGAGATGACAAGGAATTCCTGAAAGCTTTATATTTAATTCAAAACTGAATTTATTGATTTTCTTCCCAGTAAATTCTTCAAAATCTTTAATCTAGTCTTTTTGGGGCCCACAAAATGTATTACCTTGGCACAAAGGTATTTTCCATAGAATCTGCTTTAATCCATTATTTAAATCCAAAATACAAAGTAAAATCCAACAGATACAAACATCTGAAATACCATAAAAACAAATACTCTATGGGCCAAAGGAATGATAAAAGAAATTTAGCCTCACAAAGTTTTAGTTTTTACCTTGAAGTTTAAGCAAGAGAAAGCAAGGGTTTAAAGACAATGAATTATCAGGAGGGTTTTGCAAATGAATCTCAGTTATAAATACCTAGGAAAAGGATGATGTGTGAGTAACATTAAATGCATTTTGAACAAAAAGACAAAACAATATGACTATCTCTGAAATCTCTGAGAAAATGGTCATAAAATATATGCAGCAGAAATATTTAAAATTTAAAAACTAATAAGCATCCACAGAATTTTAAATAATTTTTGGTGTCTTTTTAATTTTAATTTAATTAAATATGATTGGAATATATCCTTAATGTATTATAAATCTTTGCAAATACAATTGTATACTTGTGGAATATAATTTCCTTTATTCAAAATATTTCACAATGATCCATACTTTTGTCAGCAGATGTAAATTATGTTCCTTAGTCTCGGGCAGTATTTTCACATAAAACCCCTACTAAATGAAAAACTAAAACCATAAAAGCTGTGCTACTAAGCAATGACTTCAAAATAGAAACACATATATGTATTTGTTTTGTAAATCTCACATAGAAAAAATAAGTCAAGCAGAGAAAGCCAATTATCATATGGTTTCAGTTACTTGCGGAACATAAGGAATAACATGGAGGACCTTAGGAGAAGGAAAGGAAAAGTGAATTGGGGAAATCAGAGTGGAAGAGGAAGCATGAGAGACTGCGGACTCTGATATACTGAGGGTTTTGGAAGCAGGGGGTGAGGTGATGTGAGAGCCTGGTGGTGGGTATTAAGCAGGGCACATGTTACTTGGAGCACTGGTTGTGGTGTGTACACAGTGAATCTTGGAACACTGAAAAATTAAAATTAAATTAAAAGAAAAGAAAAATACAAAATATGCTAAAAATGGGAATTTTTTTCAAGGTACTGAGTTTACATAAAAGATTAACAAAGAATTGCCTGTATTATCTCCTTTTTCTTTTGGAGTCAGAAACATATCCAATTCAGAATAAAAGATGATCAATATATTATGATAAATTTTCTGTTTTCTATTATGCTTTGGCCTCTTTGGACAATCACTAATATCCTCTTAGTTTTTATAACTGCTAACCATATTCTCCTGGAATTTGAAATGTTTATGAAATGTGTTCTGCTGAACTTCCAAAAATATTATTTTCTTCTCATGAAATGTGCATGTACATGTATGTGTGTTTAATTGAAGAGGATTATATACTTATAGTCCTATTTTAACCAAGTGCACAGTACTCCAGTACTTTTTCTGATCACAATTTGATTTTTGAGTTAGTTAGTTTTTGATATATCAAGAAATTCAAGAAACACTAGCAGTAAATGCATGTTTACTTTGAAACAACTGTACAGGGACATCTGGATGGGTCAGTTGGTGAAGAGTCTGCCTTGGGCTCAGGTCAGGATCCTATGGTCCTGAGTGTTCTGGGATCCAGCACCATAGGGTGGGCTCCCTGCTCAGTTGGGAGTCTGCTTCTCCCTTTGCCTCTGCCTTCCCCCACTTTGCTCACTTTCTCTCTCAAATAAATAAAATCTAAAAGAAAAGAAAAGAAAAGATAGAAAAGAAAAAGAAACAACTGTATAAAAAGCTCAACTTGGGGTGTCTGGGTGGCTCAGTTGGTTAAGCAACTGCCTTCGGCTCAGGTCATGACCCAGGGTCCTCAGATCAAGTTCCGCATCAGGCTCCCAGCTCCACAGGGAGTCTGCTTTGCCCTCTGACCTTCTCCCCTCATGCTCTCTCTCACTATTCTCTCTCTCAAATTAATAAGTAAAATCTTTTAAAAAATTTAAAAAAATTAAAAAATAAAAAGCACAACTTGAAAGAGGTCAAAAGATGTTAACCATCAGTTCAGTAGGATTTTATCACCTATGACAAAATAAACAATAACCTTTCACTTTTTCCTCTCTGTTTTATTTAATATTATGCAGCCTAGAATTTAAGAATCGAAGTGCTGACTGTCTCCAACTGATGCCATCTCCTCTTGGGACCCAGGCAATAATAGGTCAGAGTTCGTGTGTGGCTCTAAAAACTACTAAAGGTGAAACCAAACAATAAAACTTACTTTGTATGGTTTTGCCTTAAGAGTTAACATAAAGAGGAGCGCCTGGGTGGCTCAGTGGGTTAAGCCGCTGCCTTCGGCTCAGGTCATGATCCCAGGGTCCTGGGATCGAGCCCCACATCGGGCTCTCTGCTCAGCAGGGAGCCTGCTTCCTCCTCTCTCTCTGCCTGCCTCTCTGCCTGCTTGTGATCTCTCTCTGTCAAATAAATAAAATCTTTAAAAAAAAAAAAAAGAGTTAACATAAAGAAAATAAACTTGTAATAATGCAGTTATTTTCATACAGAAGATCAAGATATTTCTGCCTACTTGAATAAAGATCAAATTATATTTTTAATATTTAAAATTCTATTTTAAAAATCAGTTGTTTGTTATTTAAGGATTTCATTTGTCATTATTTTCTTTTTAAAAGCTTTTTAAAATAAGTAAAATTTAGTTCAACTTCCAACAAAGGTATCGTTGAAGTAAGTGACTGGTTAAACTGTATCTTAGAAATTTTCTAAATTTATTTTGGTGTTCAATATAAAATATTTTATTTATCAAATCCTCTACTGACAGACATTTATTTCTTCATAATTAAAAATGTGCAACAAATCATCACTACGGATGTTTCCTTGCATATATATAAAGATTTTTGTTTAGAATAAACTCCCCAAAGTGTATATCTGTGTCAAAGTAACAGAACATTTACAGTTTTATAAGTCATAGATAAACTGATCTTCATAGTCCTCATATTTATTTACATTTTAACTCACTAATTCTCTAAAAGTTCTAAGCTTTGTGAGGTATTATCACACTACAACATGTCATGGAAGGTGGATAATGTATTAAAAATTAGCAATACTAATTTAAAGATACTCCTTTGGGGGGCGCCCTGGGTGGCTCAGTGGGTTAAATCCTCTGCCTTCAGCTCAGGTCATGATCCCAGGGTCCTGAAATCGAGGCCCGCATTGGGCTTTCTGCTCAGCAGGGAGCCTGCTTCCTTCTCTCTCTCTGACTGCTTCTCTGCCTACTTGTGATCTCTGTCTCTCAAATAAATAAAACCTTTAAAAAAATAAAAATTAAAAAAATAAAGATACTCCTTCGGCACTAATTTATAATTATCAATCAGGTATACAGGTCCATTCAGAAATGTTTGCTCTAGGGAGCCTGGGTGGCTCAGGTCATGATCTCAGGGTCCTGGGATCGAGCCCCACATCGGGCTCTCTGCTCGGTGGGGAGCCTGCTTCCTCCTCTCTCTCTCTGCCTGCCTCTCTTCCTACTTGTGATCTCTCTCTGTCAAATAAATAAATAAAATCTTTAAAAATAAATAAATAAAAAAGAAATGTTTGCTCTAACAGGAACTGGTAAGAGTTTTGTCATATACTCTTTAAAAAATATTTTCTTTGGGAGAATTTTAGAAAAGTTGCAAAGATAGCATAGGGAATTCCTTGTTCCCTTCACCCAATTTCTCTTAATGTTAATTATCAAAACTAAGAAACAAAACATTGGTACATTATTATTAACTAAATTCTAGACTTGATTTGGATTTCACTAGTTTTTCCACTTATGTCCTTTTTCTGTCCCAAGAGACCATCCAGAATATCATTTTGCATTCCTTGTCATGCCTTCTACTGGTCTCTGAAAGTTCTTCAGTCATTTCTTGTTTTTTATGAACTTCATACTTTTGAGAAATATTAGGTATTGCACAGAATATCCTCAAATTGGATCTGATTTTTTCCCCCTCATGATTAGTTTGGGGTTCTCAGTTCTTAGAGACTTAGTTCTATCCACTGTCTCTATCATTTGGAAATCTTCTGTAAGGAAGTTTATCCCTTTCCCTGCTTTATTTCTGTGATCTTTTCTTTATAGCTATATAGCCTCAAGGACATTTATTTTATACTTTAGGTTATAAACCAATACTACATTATTTATTTTGTTTTTAGATTTGTCCAGCTTTGATCATGGGGAGCTCTTTCAGGTTGACTCCTTTGTCTTTTCATATGCCCCCTTACTTTTGCTTTTTAAGGACCTCTTAACTTTCTCTTACTACAAGGTGCTTCAGGTTCATTGTGTATCTTCTCTTTCCCAGGTCTAGAATCAATGATATCTCCAAAGAACCTGGTTCCTTTTCTTGGAGAATGGTATTTAGAAACCAAGATCTAGATTGTGAGTATGTTCTCAACTCCTGAGGTGTCATTACTTTTAGCCCTTCTTTATGGACACAGCTGGGTAATATGTGTGTACATAAGCCTACGCATACATACCTATTTATGATCATTTATGTGTTTCATCATCTGTATATACATTAGTCTTAACATGAGTTCGTACTAAAGGCTTTGACTCACTCATCCTGTCATGTACTTTTAACTCTGCTCTCTGCTGATTTTTTAAAGCATATGCAAGCATTGTCACAATAGAAAGTAAATGTTTTAAAAATTATATAAAGTATTTGCAATATTTGCATACTCAGTATTTGATATATTAGCAATATTTTAATTCATCTCATCAGCTAATCCCTATTAATCATAAGGAAACTGAAGAATAGAGAAAATAGTTAATTTATCCCAGTTAAACATTTAAACATGAATTAAAACTGATATGTAATATGTCTTAATAGAAGTGTGCTTGCAATTGTCTCCGTGTGGAGAAGAAAACTTTCCACATCAGCTTGATTTCGAGAGCCTGTATATGTGGTGCCAATAAAAACAGAAAAAGGGGAAAGAAAAGTGGATAGATGAGAGTAATTTAAAAGATACTTATGTTACTTACAACAATAAATATAGATATGAGTTGCATTAAATATTTATATGTTAATCCCTTCTTAACTACAGTTAATACATTAAGTTTAAGTATTTTTAAGTAGCATCAATGCCTTAGGAAAGATTTATGGTAATAAAGTTTGACAGTTATTTGAAATTGCTTATGTATGTGTTAGCTGACATTAGCATAAGTAAATTGCTTCTGTTCTGGAATTCACCTTGAAGCCATTTTTAAATTTGATAATTCCCTATTCTCTAATACTCAAGTCATATTTAAATAAAAAATGAGAAGAAAACTGTGCCTATTACCTCTGGTTATTCAGTATGTTCATGGATTTCTAAGTATAGCACATGGTACTACTGCCATTATACATCCACTGTGTGTTATATTTTACATAACTCAAAAAAGAGACCTCAATAGGTGATCACCTCAATTACCTCAATAGATGATTGACTATAATAATTCATTTCTTACTATGTTTAGTTTATTTCATAGGCTATTATTTTAGAAATCAATAAGAGAGCAGCTGAAAGCCACCCCTAAGGATATTTAAGCTGGCCTGTCACAAACACATCTTCTGTTTTGTTCTGTTCTGTTTTGTTTTTTTTTGTTTCTGTTTTTGTTTTTAACAAGCATCCTTTATGAGGCTCCTGGGTAGCACAGTTAGTTAAATGCCAGAATCTTAGTTTCTGCTCAGGTAGTGATCTCAGGGTCGTGGGATCAAGGCCACCCAACCCCACTGAACTCTGCATTCAGTGTGGAATCTGCTTAAGACAATCTCTCCCTCTCCCTATGCTCCTCCTCTGCACTTTCCTTCTCTCTAAAATAAATAAATAAATCTTAAAGAAAAAAATGTATCCTTGATGAATATAGAGAGAAAATAAACTTGACAGTCTAGTATCAAACCGTCTTTCACTCAAAATGTCTCCTATTATCTTAAATCTTGCCATATCAGTAATATTAAGACTCCTAAGAAAGTAAGAATATTGCTTCATAAAACAGAGCTGTTTTAGAAAATAATCAACAACAGAAACTCAAGGATAAAGGACATAAAATCTAATTCTTCTTTTCTTCTACGATTCTCAGCTTGTTAAAACAAACAAACATCAACCCTTAGGTAATTGCTTTTTTTTTTCTTCCCTTAAGATGTGCACTTACTGAACTGGTCTCAAGTCAAGTGTATAGGTAAAGCTTGGCTTCCTCCATGCCTCAACCCCCACTCCCATGGAGATCAAAAGCCTTCATACATCTCAAATGGGGAAAAACAGGAGGGCCATGATGGAAGACCTTTCAAAATAAAGCAAAAAGAACAAGTATTAAGGTGGAAATTAAAAGAAAATTTGGATTATGTAATTAACACAAGAGCAATGCTATCACCCTCCACTGTGTGGACTCAGGCAAGGACCCGTGCTAATCCTCAGGGAGAAATGCAGAGGCTTTTGGGAAGGCAAGAGACTTCCTATAATAGTGCATCTCATAATAATTGGAATTGCTATTTAAAAAAACAAACAGGGGCGCCTGGGTGGCTCAGTGGGTTAAGCCGCTGCCTTCGGCTCAGGTCATGATCTCGGGGTCCTGGGATCGAGTCCCGCATCGGGCTCTCTGCTCAGCAGGGAGCCTGCTTCCTCCTCTCTCTCTCTCTCTCTGCCTACTTGTGATCTCTCTCTGTCAAATAAATAAATAAATCTTTAAAAAAAAAAAAAAAAACAAACAATTTACAACCAAAATCCTCAGCTTTGGAGATGCTTGCTCCAACCAACTGCTGTCACCTTCACTGTTTCAGTTTTTAAATCCTCAATCAACTGTAAGTAATTATTTTTTATTTATTTATTTATTTATTTGTTTATTTATTTATTTATTTGAGAGACAGACCGTGAGCAAGAGAGAGCATGAGCGGGGAAGGCGCAGAGAGGGAGAAGCTGACTCCCTGCTGAGCAGGGAGCTGAATGAGGGGCTCAAAGAAGGACTTGATCCTAGAACCGGGGGATCATGACCTGAGCCAAGGGCAGATGCTTAACTGAGCCATGCAGATGACCCCAACCATAAGTAATTCTTAAAAAAGTATGTAGTCCCCTTTCAATATTTCCTGTAGAGCTGGTGAGTGCTGTGAAGTGTATAAACCTGGTGATTCACAGACCTGTACCCCTGGGGATAAAAATATATGTTTATAAAAAATAAAAAATTTTTTAAAAAAAGACTGCTATGATAAAAAAAAAAAGTATGTAGTGCTACAATCCAATTGTATAATGATTTAATAATAAAGGATTCCAGGAATAGTGATTTAGGAATTTCCTAATCAAGTTTAAGTGGTAACATGTTATTTTACAGGCTGAGTATCCTGAAATTTTGTGTATTAGATTGATTTTATTCTTTTTTATACCCCCAATTTTTATTTTCTTATTTTGAAATTTTGTAGCTGTCTCACATATTCTAACTGGCTAGAGCTTTGTTTCTTTTTAGTTTATTAGATAGCTAAAAGTCCTTTTTTATTTCAGAAATATTCCAGATATTGAAGGTAAGTATTTAAAAGTTATTTCCCATGATCTCCAAATTTATTTTGAATTGGATGACTTCCAAATTCTAACACCAGGTTCTTCTAAACATTAACACAGTTTTACACATCATTAAAATAGCTACATTTATTAATACCACCATCAATCTGATCAGAAAAGCCTTTAAGCATTGAGAAGCTATCAAGCTCAAGATGACAGATAACAAGTTTTCCAAAACTTCAGTTTTTGCTCTAAACTGCAATTTTTATTGGCAAAAATATGCTTATATGTTTTCTTTAAAGTGACTGGCTGACTTCAACCACATTCAAGAAAATATTTGTTAAGTACTCAAGTCTGAGTAAGCATAATTTACCTGTCAGTTGTTTCTTCAAGTAAAAATACTGTTCCATTGGGAAAAAAGTTACGTTAACTCTCAACTCTAAGGAATTTATGTTTTTAGACAACCATCCTATGTCAGTTTACAGCCCAAGGGCTTTATTTGTATTTCTTGTTTCTACATACAAAATGTTTTTAAAGTATGTATGTACTTAAGATCATACTTAAGATCAAATTTTTACAAAATTAAAATGAATACTTTTTACTGATATCTGAAGGGCATCTTCAATGAAACTATTTTTTCCCCTGTGAGTGTATGCTGGGAAAAATAACATAACTATTTATACAGCGTGGTGACACTGGCTTGATTTATGTTAAGGTAACAGGAGTTTTAATCATCAATGCTAATGACAACACAATTGTTCCTGAACAAACCTCTGAGATTTAAATTGGTTATTCAATTCTTTGAATATTTTAGCTCCAGTTCTATTCATTTCCAAGCATTTTCTTTTTCTTTTTTTTTTAATTAATTCATTTATTGAGAGAGAGCACAAGCAAGTGGGGGGAGGGACAAAGAGAGAAGGAGATGGACAAGCAGACTCAATGCTGAATGTGAAACCCAACTTGGGATGAATTTCCCGACTTAAGATGTCATGACTTGAGCTGAAATCAAAAGTCGGTAGCTAGGGGCATCTAGGTGGCACAGTAGGTTAAGCCTCTGCCTTCAGCTCAGGTCATGATCTCAGGGTCCTGGGATCGAACCTCACATCGGGCTCTCTTCTCAGCAGGGAGCCTGATTCCTCTCCCTCTCTGCCTGCCTCTCTGCCTACTTGTGATCTCCCTCTCTCTGTCATATAAATAAATAGAATCTTAAAAAAAAGAAAAAGAGTATAAAACTTAACTAATTGAGACACGCAGGCGCCCTATTTCCAAGCATTTCTATAAAGCAATTTCTTTGATGATTATGTGGTACTAATATCCAACAAAAAAGGGCAAATCAAGTCTACCTATTATCTATATATGCACCCATTTGTGAAGCATAGCTATAATTCTATAGATCAAAAATAGTATCAATTCATATTTACAGCTAAATCATTAATTTGACAAGCTATAGTATTGTTAGAAAATAGCATTGTTGTGGTTTTTATTAGTGACTTTTCATCAAGCAGGCATTTGGCAATGTCAACTCCATAAAGCTTTATTAATCATTCAGCTACTGTATGCATTTCTCAAACTGATATAATATGATGGCTTACCCTGTTAAGATGCTTCAATGGCTTTTTTCCTTTTCAATTTGAAAAATTATAAAATAAAATTTAGGGCTTCTCAAGAACTCACAAGTCTACATTTACACTACTCAATTCAGTTTTCTTTAAACTCTAAGCAATTGGTCTCAAAATGATGCTATAATTTAACTGTAAGTGTAAGATCACTAGAAAATATTTTGTTGTATGAGAAATAAGATAAATTATTAACATCTATAAAGCCTAAAGAATAAAGGCATTTGCCATATCTGTGTTCACTAGTTACATAATTTGCCCATTTTCTTTGGAGTCTATTACTTTTTCATGGGTCAAAGTCTATGATACATTTGTTTCATCTTTTTCAGCATCATTAGACATGATGATGTGTACTGAAAAAGCAAGTCTTCTATTTTCCCCCTCCTCATAATGCACTTTGAAATATTAAAGACATATATAACAAATATATTTCATTTTGCAATGAACTAAGACTATGTCTGACATTTAGTGAACAAAAGTGGGACTGTAAAGATTAATAACAGATATAACTGAAGATAGATAGTAAAAACACAGAAGTGCCCAGGAGAGTATATATATTTATAACCTAACCTACTAACTTAGAAATTTTTAGAAAACCAAAACACAATTACACTCTCAATTATTAAAGAGTGCTGACACCATATAATTTCTGGAAAACAAAACAAACAAAAAAACCCAAAACTTATTTATCCACTCATGAAAGAATGAAAGTGGAAAAATCAAATAATGATTTGATATTATTATGAATGCACTTTAATATGGCTAACACCCAGAAATCTCCTCTTTTGGTGCTGGGAAACTAAAATCCTATATTATACATAGAAGGTTATATAGTAAATCCTCGAACAGCATGAGGTTAGGGATGTTGACCCTCACTCCTGCACAGTTGAAAATCTGTGTATAATTTTTGATGTCCCAAAAACTTAACTACTAATAGTATACTGTTAATTTACCAATTATATAGTCAATTAATCTATATTTTGGATGTTAAATGTATTTTATTTTGAATTCTTACAATAAGGTAAGCTAGAGAAAAGAAAAGGTTATTAAGAACTATAAGGAAAAGAAAATACATTTACAGTGCTGTGCTGTGCTGTATTTATTTTTTTTTAATGTGCATAAGTAGACCTGTGCAGCTTGAACCCACGATATTCAAGGGCCAACTGTGTATTGTTTTGTAATACATATTTTCCAGTATGCATGCATACATGTGTATGCAGCTCCAGTGTAAAATGGATTTCTTACTATCCGTTGCATTGAAAACAGAATTCTAAAGCAGGAGTTGAAAGTTCTGCAAAAAAAGCAGAGGGAATAATGAAGAAAATCAAGTTGGATTCTGGTGAATACAGTCATGCGGAAGAGAGGGTCTGGTGTGCACAGATCTGTTTGTTTTTCAGAAATAGAAAATTTGAACTGACACATAGCCAGCAAAAAAATTGAATCCGTAGTCAAAAATTTCCCAACAAACAAAAGTCTAGGGCGAGATGACTTTGTAGGGGAATTCTGTCAGATATTTAAAGAAGAGTTATTGCCTATTCTTCTTAAACTGTTCCAAAAAATAGAAACGAGAGGAAAACTTCCAAACATACTACAAGGCCAGATTACCTTGATTTCAAAACCAAACAAAGTCTCCATTAAAAAGGAGAATTACAGGCTAATATCCCTAAGAACATGGATGCAAAAATTCTCAATGAAATACTGCCAAATCGAATCCAACAGAAATTTAACTTTCTACAGGAAATATTTTCCTGTGAAAAAGCTTGCAACTAATAATTTTTATAAAACTATTTGTCCATTTTCCCCAAATTCATCATTATATGGGATTCATTTTCTATCTTAGTAGTTTTCTGAAATAATTTTAAAAACCCCTTCTGGGAGCATCTGGCTGGCTCAGTACGTAGACCACACGATTCTTGATTTCAGGGTTGGTTGTGAGTTCAAGCCCCAATCTGGGTGTAGATTATAAATAAATAAACACTAAAAAATAAACTAGAATAAAATAAAGAAAAGGAAACCCTGGCCATCATGCTCCTCACATTCCATACGACTCTCTCTGCCATCCTTCAATGAAAGCACTAAATAAGTGCTCTCTTCTGAGTCTCTCCCCCTTTTCTTCTTCAAACCATTCCGATTTTGCTTCCTTCACCACCACTATATTTAAACTGCTTTTCTAAAGGTTACCAATAAATTTCATGTTCAAAAATTTAATACACACTTCTAATCTTGCATTTTTCCGAAATATTATGAATTTTGACCATTCTCTCATGAAATAATTTTTCTTGCTCAATTCCCATGACCCTAAGTTATGTAGCTATTCTTTTAATCAGACAGGCCACCCTTTCTTTGTTTCCTTTGCTTGTTCCTATTTCTGAATGTCAAAGTGTCCCAGTTGTGGGTCCTGCAAAATTAGCAATGCCTTCTTTCTTTGGCACAGTCCTTACATTAATTATTTTGATCTCAATGAGAAGAAAATTAAGGCCATTAAAAAAAAAACAGGCTAATTAACGTGATTCACCTTTATCTTATTTTTTATCACATAAAATTTCAAGGACTATACACTCTGGTTTTAGACGAAACTGGATGGGATTCTTCAATGTAAAATTTCTGGAACTAAGACCAGACAAGGCTCACTATGCTCCTTAGATGTGTTTATCATTATAATTATAAATGTAAAACAGAGACGTTTTTTCACACAGCCTACCTGAAAACCTTGTAAACAACAAGGCTATGGTTTTTTTTCCCCTTGGGGCATAATTGTCAACTCAGGTCGGCATCTCTGTAAAATTTAATTTAATTTTACTTCCAATGCAAAGAAATATGTTTTCTTCCAGTTTAACTGTAGGGACATATATGCCAAGAGAATAAGCAGGCAGACATTCTAAACTAAGATTATTAAAGCAAGGAAATTTCAAGTTTCATATGATTTAAATTCTTTGAAGATTGGGGCAAATTAAAGATGGCTGCAGAATCTTTGATCCTCCTACTATTAACAGGCAGGTTTGTTTTCATATCCCTTTTGATATGATCTGTCTGTGACTGCTTGAATCAGTAGAGTATGGAGAATGGGATACTAAGTCTTAAAGTTTTCAACACTCTTATACTCTTGGGGAACCCTATGATTCCTTGTATTAGATCTAATGTTCTCTGAAAAGACCATGTGGGGATACCTTGAGACTAAATAGATACAAAAATGGGTGAGATGATCCCTTTCTTCCACCTATTGCCACCAAGTCACAAGGCCAAAAAGCTGAACACCACCAAGTGACCCCAGTCCACACCACATGGAAGAGAATCCAATAGCCAAGTCATGCCTGATTCCCTGACTCCAAAATTATGAAATATAATTAAATTCTTGTCATTTAAAGTCACTAAATTTTTAATTAGTTTGTTAAGCAAACTAGCCTAGAAGAAAATTTGAGAGAGCCATAACAAAACATGGTACCTAAGCAATAATGCACCACCATAATAGAAATCCAAAACATGTGGCATTGGCTTTAAAACTATGTTGGAATCTGAAAGGATCTTAAAGAGACTTTAAGTAAAAATTGGACGACTTTGAGAACACTGTCTATAAGAACCGAAGTGATAGAAGATTGTCATTGGAGGCTAGAAAAAACTGGACCCTTGTTATATAACGGTATGAAGTTTGGCAACATCAACACATGTCACATTAGGAAAATCAGCAAAGTACTTAATGAACTTGCATGTCTAGCTGGGGTGTCTTCCATACAAATCTGGAAATGCCTTTAAAAAAAAAAACTGCCTATGATAAAATAAAAGATACACTAAACCAAAAATATATAAACTTTTTAGTAGAATTTAGAGGAAATAAAAAGCGTCTTAGTCTGCTAAAACACTCTTATAGAAGCCAATATTACACTATATATGAACTAACTTGAATTTAAATAAAATCTTGAAAGGGAAAAAATTCATATGCATACACGTCAAAACAAAGCAAAACAAAAAATAACAAAACAAGATTTTTGTTTCTTACCCTAGTCTCTTCCAGCAAAGGATATCAAGGTAAGAAATAGCCTCAGTAGGAGGTAGAGAGTAGGAAAAATGGACGAAGGTGGTCAAAATCTACAAACTTCTAGTTAAAAGATAAGTTCTAGGTACATAATGTATAGCATGATGACTATAGTCAGTAACACTGAATTACATACCTGAAAGTTGCTAAGAGAGTAGACTTCAAATGTGCTCATCACAAGAAATAAAGTTATAACTATGCAAGATAATGGATGTTAATTAAACTTTCAGTGGGAATCATTTTGTAAAATGTACATAATCAAAAATTATATTGTGCACCTTAAACTATACAATATTATATGTCAATTGTATCTCTATAAAAATGAAAAACAAAAGAGTTAGCCTCAAAACAAATACTCATCAGTATCAGGGATAGATATGGAGGATATTAAGACGTCAGATCACAGATCTTTTCAGCTACACAAAAAGCCTTTTAAGGAGTTTAAAAATATGTCTTGAAGTCTTGCTCTTTTAAATCATAGAATCTCTATGAATCTTAAGCACTTCGATATTCATTAAAAACTGACACAACATTTGCTATAATGGTAAAAAATGAAAAGGGGCTTTGGACTTCCAAATATACATTTGGAAAGAAGGGTGGGAAGGTCTACTCAGTCACCTGGACTATTTCTTTGGCAAAAGGAAGGAATCTTAGAGAGTGGTACCAAGAACACAGAACGTAAAGACAGTATTCAAAAAGAACAATGGACTGGAGACATACTACCTGTGAGCAGAACCGGGCCCTTAGCAAGGAACATCCTCTGCCTCCAGATTACGAGACCTCAACATGGTTGCCCTGAGAGGTTTCAGAATTTGTATGGACCAGTAACAGTGACTGCTACTCGCCTCCTTCTACCCACTCTAAAAAAAAAGTATCTGTTGAGCTTATCTGTTCTCTCCCCCCATTATTTGTTGGTTTGCGGATGGCATATAGCTAATCTTCAAGTTAATAAGTCCATGGATCAGGAGGAGCCATATCCAACTAGCTTTCACTGTTCTTAGACTTGACTTAAATCACGAGCTCCTCAACCTCAAGCTTGTTGCTATAATTCAGAAAAGATTTTTAAGACCTAAAATTGAGATTAATATAATTTTTGTGTTTGAAAAATCTAAATAATTTACAGCCAAAAAGGTAGACTCTAGACTCCTTATAAATACTCCTCTATGGGATGTGACTTTTCATCAGCTTCCTTAAGAAATGGATTCTATATCTCCACTCCTGAACTCTGGATTTGGCCATGTGTTTTTATTTGGCCAACAGGATAGTATCAAGTATGTTTCAAGCAGAGACTTAAAAGGCATTTATCAACTGAGACTTGGTCTCTCTTGGTGTGTTTGAAACTAGAGAGCCCCATGTAAACAAGGGTAGGCCCCTTGCAAACTGCAGGAGGATAACCCATCACATGAAGGGGAACTGAGAAGCTAGGGCCCATATCTGCCATTGTACAACATATAAATAAAACTAACCTAGATCATCCAGCCACCATCAAACTCCCCAAATCACACAGCCAAATGGGGGAACCTAAATCAAGGTGAGCAGAACCACCTCAATTAGAAGAACTGCTCAGCAGATCCTGAACAATGAACTAAATAGAAATCTTTTTTTTTTTTTTTTTTTTTTTAAGCTGCTGAGTTTTTTTAAGCTGATTTTGGTTTGTTGTGCAGCAAAAGTTTACTGATGCAATCATCCTAGCTATTGTAGAAAAGTGGTATACGAAAGCATGGTGCTGTCATAAAAATTGCCCGTCTTTCTATCAGTCATATTGTAGGCAGCAAGGATAAATGCAGAACAGGCTAGAAGGCTAATGATGTATGTTACGCCATCAGTAAAGCTGTCACCTGAAATACCTTGAAGTTACACTACATGCCAACACAGCCTATAATTTTGCATAATTGGTTGCTTTTAGGATGTGTGTGTATTTCAACATTTATTCAAAACATGTTCCACTAAAATCAGGAAGATACTCTACAAACCTTTACTAGGGAGAAGGCTTCCAACCTTCCCATTCCCTATACCTATTCAAACAGAACACTACACCCAACAACCCGTTGGTAATGAAACAGAATTCTGTCTAAAACAGTATAGAAAAATCAAGTGGAACCAACCTCCCACCAGAGGACCAAAAGTGCGTTTTTGTACTTACAAGGGTATTCTTGTACCCCTCCTCTGCCTCCAGATTACGAAACCTCAACATATTTGCCCTGAGAGATTTCAGAATTTGTATGGACCAGTGACTGCTACTCATGGAAGTCGACCTGCAAGGTGTCTCCCTAAATGATCCTCACCTTCTAGTACTTATGACCATGTGCAATCCCTTCTCACACTGAATAAGGCAGACTTCTAGGATCACTATGACATTATGGAGGTGACAGTTTGTAATTTCTGGGGCTGGATCATAAAAGCATTCTGACATCTGCTTTTGTCACTTGGATCTCTCAAAATGGGGGAAGCCAACTGCCACTTCATAGACTTAAGCAGTCATGTGGAAAGAACTAGAAGGAATTGGGGGGCAGACTGAGGCTTCCTGTCCACACCCAGCTGGCCATGGGAATGGGCCACAGTGGACATGGTTCTCCCAGCACTAGTCAAGCCTGCAGATGCCTGAGCACCTGGCTGAAACCTCATGAGAGACTGAGGTCAAATTGCTCAGCTAAGAGGCTACCAAATTTCTCATCCACCCAAACTACAAGAAATAAAAATTTGTCTTATTATTTTAAGGCAATTACTATGGCAGCAATAAATAATTAATGCAAACTATAAACTTCTGGGTTTTAAATTTTACTTGAAGCCTGAATTGCTTTTTATCTAAAAGCACTGACTTAGGACATGACCCTTGAATTTGCCATTTACCTACTCTCTGACTGTAGGCAAGTTGCTCATCTTTATATACTCATTAATTTGCAAGATGGAATAAAAATAGTAATTACATGATTGAGAGATAATGGATTTAAATTAAGTAATATACAAAAGTGATTAGAAAGGTACTTCACACACAGTTAGTACCCTACCTCTAACAAAAGTCATTTTTGTGTAAGGGTCATGTTTTAAGTTTGAAAGTACACACAACACATTTGACTGAATTCTACTATTTCAGGGTTGTTTCTTAGGATATTATAGAACTATAATTATTTTTACTCATTGACTATTTCTGAAAATGGCTTTCGCTTCCACTTTTTTTTATTTCACAGAATCATAATGCATTTTGTACTTCTGCTATAAGCAAACCAAACTTTATAAAGATAGGTATGGCAGTTTCTAATAAATGAAATAGTCATCCTAAGGCACAGTATGGAAGATATATATCACTTCGAGGTCTGGATACAGAGTGGAGACTTCCATTAATATTAAGTATGCACTTCTCCAATTTCAGACTCACATCTTTTATCTCAGCTTCACACTCCTTGGGAGACATATCAAATTGTAATTCTTGCCCTTTTGATGTTTACTACAGCAAATAACTTATTTCCTATGGTGCTATTCATTTTACTCTCATAAATAAAACATTCTTTCATCTATTGTATATTTTATTTGCTATTGAGAGCAAATTCTAAGACTAGCATCAGGATTTTATATCTTTGGTTTGGCCATTTTATTGTTCCTTTAAGCTACCGTATGTTGGGAATACTTATGTATTACCTGCTATGAATATTAGAAGCCTTTGCTTTGTATAACATGTGTCTGCTCTCCAACTTCCCAAATAACTAATTCTTCCTTGAATAATGCTTCCTTTTCAAGCAGAGTTATTTCTTATATGTATGATGAAAAGTCATTCTCCTAAGTAATAATAACAAGCTTAACTCTAGTTTGAATTTTTTAAACTTCTTACTTCAAAAATTCAGGTTAATTATTGAATCATCTATAAGAAGATGAAAGGAAAAATGATTACCTAAGGGGGCTAATGATGTAATAATTTTATAGAAGTGCTGATTTGAGGTATTTATTAGTTCAGCATAAATTAACAATAGTTTAAGTTTGGGGGGAAAACGACAGTAGAATTTTCCATTATATCTATTGTATTAATATAATAAATTAAGAAGAACATTTTGAACATGTTATATAGGAGGAAATAGGAAAGGCTATCATGTTTTCATTGGTTTTATTTTTTTTTATTTTTTATTTTTATTTTTTTTTTTTTTTAAAGATTTTATTTACTTAACAGAGAGAGATCACAAGTAGATGGAGAGGCAGGCAGAAAGAGAGAGAGAGAAGCAGGCTCCCTGCTGAGCAGAGAGCCCGATACGGGACTCGATCCCAAGACCCTGAGATCATGACCTGAGCCGAAGGCAGCGGCTTAACCCACTGAGCCACCCAGGCGCCCCATTCATTGGTTTTATTTTTGACTTGGCTATCACCAACATAAAGAACAGTCATTGTGCTTTATTTGCAGAACGTTAAACTTCATGTAACAGTATACTAGCTTCTAGTTGCTTAAATGGAGCATATAGGAAAAAAAAAACCTATTTAGGTGATGTCTTAAAATATTACTATCAAACAAATCAATTTGGATATGGTAATATTACATTTTTGTAACATTTGTTTGAAACTATTTATCTCGTGTTGATTACACACCACACACAGCACAGAGATGTGATAAGTTAGCCATTAGTTTCTTGTCCTTTGTTTAATACTCAAAAGAGAGAATGAGGGGGGCGGAAAGGCCCGCTGTGCTTAACCCTCATTCCTATCTAATTGATAAAGACCGAGCCTATAGGTCTAAGGAAAACAAAAAGTTATACAGATACTCGACAGGGGGAGCAGTATGTTTTCTTGTAATTAGATATAAATATATGTAAGTATACCCACCACAAACACACACACACACACACACACACACACACACACACACACTCTGTTCTTTCTCATTCTACATTCTACCCAGATTCTGCTGAACCTCCAGACGGATGTCTCCACACTGTATATAAAATGTAGACAGTCTATATTTCCTTCTAAATGATCTAAGACACTGAAAAAAAAAAAAAACAACTGATTTCTTTTTCCAAATCAGAAGACATGAGTTGTAAGAATTAATTGGTACAGAATTTTTTAGCAAAGCATGTATAATATAAAACAATGTTTACTAGAATGTTTTCTTCTATTTGTGCATGAACAGTTTCTTATTGTCATGGCTAAGCAATCTGGGCAAAGGTAGGCCTTATGTCCAAAGTGGAAATAGGAAGTACATTTTGTATGTATAGTAAGTACTTAATTATAAACAACGATCAAGCTGAATCAGACAGGATGGCTTAAGCCCAGGAAAGAAAGACAGACAAAAAAGAAAAGGAAGGAAGAAAGGGAGTGGAAGAGAAAGGAAGGAAATCATCTCATCCAGCATTTATTTTTTCCTCAAAAACATCAAGTTTACACATAGAGAAGTATTTTCTGAGCATATTTCCTGCTTTCCGCCTGAGGAGAAGAAGAGCAACACTGACTCCTGAGTCTAGAAACTCTGCCCATGACTAGAAGAGAGGGAACATAAAGGAGATGAGGATTTGCAGCCAGCACACTTGCTTTGAATGGCGATTCCATTGCATATTACGTGGTGGCACCTTTATCTCAGTCAACATATTTAAACCAATCCAGTCTTTAAAATAAGAATAATAAAAACTACATTCCAGCATTTTTTTGAGAGATAATTAAATGAAATGCTGTATCTAGTACTCTTGACACTAAACAGTTTTGTAAACATAGGCACTGCTTTGGGGTAATGATTTATTGCCATGGGAGACCAGAACTGAACATGTGCTAACCCTCTTGTGGTGTGTCCTCCTGAGTCCAAGTTTTCATGTTAAATTCCATGCAGCGATAGTAAAGAACTGCATGGTCACATATACATAATTAAAAGAGAGACTACAGAGCTTCAAATGTTTGTCATATAACTGATCTGACCTAGTCACAATTTGCCACTTAGAAAACTAAGATAAACCAACACACAATCAAAAGAACAAATGTAATAAACCCAAATTTACAAATGCACTCTTTTAAGTGAGATTTATAATATAGATAGGAATTTCTCTAAATCCTAAAATGAGCTACATGGTATCAAACTTTGTTTCAGAACCATTGAGAAACTAATTAAAACCTTTCCTTAAATTATTCTGTTCAAAAGTACAATTTTATTTAGATGTCCAAGGGAAAACTAATCAGAAATTCATAGACAAAATATTTGTTACACTTGGGCAAGCCTGAAGCAACTGCAATATTTAAATTTTTTTTATTAGTTCAGAGCATAAAATGTTTCTAACATTACCTGCACATAATACACCCAGTTTCCACAGACTAGAAGTATGTTTGAAATATACTTAGGAGCTTTCCATTTTACAGGCTGCAAAATAGGAGCCAAGCTGAATTGAAAGGCCTGGTATTGTTTCTTTATCCTATGTTCCAGTTTAATAATTTGATAATTATTGATCTAGTCGATCACAGTTAATTCCTCCAAAATTTTGGAGGAATAATTTCTTTCTAAAAATGATAAGAAAAAGCAAAATACCATCAAAGGAGAGTAATCTTTTTGCCTTAAACATCTTATAACATCCAGAAGCTTGAGATACTGGGTAGCTAAGAAGGATTCTTGACTATAATAATCTGGCTCCTAATTTTATATACTTGTAGAATTAAAAATTATATAAAAATAATTATTGTAGTTCAATGAGAAAAAGATATATGCAAGGAGTGATGAAGCAGCCAAACTTTGCTGTTTCAGAAAAATTAGAAGAAAAATATAGTATACATTAGAGCTATTATTTTTTTTGTTGTATTCCGTTTGTATGCTATTAAATTTGCCAGAATTTATAATGTAATATGAAACAATAATCTTGGTACAAGTATCCTGTTAGTTCCTACTTTTAATTAAAATGGTTTTAATATTTCATCAGGATATTTACAGTGATTTCTAGTCAGTAGTTTTTATTATACTTAGAATGCCTAATTTATCATCTAGAATTTCTATTAGAAATAGTAATAACTGGGTCTTATGAAATATGTTTTCAGATTCTGTTGTTATAATACATTTCTTTGTTGCCTTTTCTTATTGATAAAATGAGTTAGACTAATAAATATGACAGCAGACAACCTTATATTTCTGTGATGAATGCAAGTAGCTATTGAAATTTACTCATTTAAAATCTTCTTAAGGAAAGAGCTATTGAACTTAGTAATACACTTTCAACATATCTAATTAATCATTTCTTTTTTTAATTTTTTTAAAAAGTTTTATTTATTTATTTGACAGACAGAGATCACAAGTAGACAGAGAGGCAGGCAGAGTGAGAAGAGGAAGCAGGCTCCCTCTGAGCAGAGAACCAGATGCTGGGCTCCATTCCAGGACCCTGAGATCATGACCTGAGCCGAAGGCAGAGGCTTTAACCCACTGCACCTGCACCCAGGTGCCCCTAATTAATCATTTCTTGATTTCATCTATTATCTTTTTATTTGTTTACCTATTTTCCTTATTTTCAAATAATTTTTAAATATGAGTGAGTGTTCCAATATTCAGGTCTGCATATAAAAAGAGCTTGGCAATCACAACTCAGTACTAAAACATAAAAAAACTTAGGGGCACCTGAGTGGCTCAGTAAGTTAAGTTGGGATTCTTGATTTTGGCTCAGGTCATTATCTTAGTTAGGGTCAAGAATGAGCCCCGCTTCAGACTCCAGACTAGGCTTGGAGCCTGCCTGGGATTCTCTCTCTCCCTATCTCTCTACCCCAACTCTTCCCTCCCACTGCCTCCCAGCTCACACATGGGCTCTCTCTCTTAAAAGAAACAAACAAACAAACAAACTTAAACAGACTGAAAAGCAACTCTTCTTGGATCTATAAGAGAGGGGAGGACACAGGGCAGCCCCCAAGAATGGAAAGACAGACCAGAAAGTAGGACATATGGCTTACCAGAGCAGAGATTCACAAGTGGAAAACACTGAGGCAACCAGTGTTGGGGTAGCAAAACCCGAAGTGTACTTGAAAACTTGCTGTTGGCTTGGTGTGGACAACTCTGGGTGTTAAACACTTCAGGGGCTTTTGTCATAGGCGGGCACCCACAGTGCTGTGAGATTTATCTCCAAGAGCTCAATCAGATTTCCACAGTAAATAGAGGAGAAAAATCCCCTCTGGCTTCATGTAGAAGGGGAAAAAGAACCAGTTTGAAATGTCCAAGCACTCTGTTCTTAATAAGGCCTGCCCTCAGGGGAAACTAGATAACCAGAGCCTAACCTGCTGTGGTATTAGCCAAACTTAACTGACTTGTGAAAGGGGAAGACCTAATTCTAGCCAGCTTTAGCCTTCCACCTATGAGAAGAGAAATACACATTTCTAGCCACAAATATACATACTCTAGCCATTTTTCCCCCACCTAATTGGGGAGAAAAAACACCTAAAAACAACTGTGATATTCACCTTCCACAAGCATAGGCTCATTAAAAGACTGAACTCTAATCCTAAGTTTCTACAGGTTTCCCCTCCTCCACACTTCACCACCACATTAATAAAGACCTATTTATAGCAGCTCTTTTTACCCAGTATACTAAATCTGGCTATCAAGAAAAAAATTAGAAGACAAAACACACAATTTGAAGAGACAAAGCATAGCATCAGAATCAGACTTGGTAGCATGTTAGAATTATCAGACTGGGAATTTAAAACAACCAGGATTAATATGCTAAGGGCTCTAATGAATAAAATAGACACCATGCAAGAACAGATGGGCATTTTAAGAAGCGAAATGGAAATCTTAAGAAACAAAACAAAGTGCTAAAGATCAAAAACACTGTAATAAAAATGAAGAAGTTCTTTGATGAGCCTTAGTAGGCTGAACATGACTGAGAAAAGAGTCTCTGATCTAGAGGACAGATCCTTTCACTCCCCAAACCACAAAAGTACTTCCTAACTATCTGGATTTATCTTACATAATTTTCTATACAAATGACTTATTTTCTGCACAAATCACAAAGGGCTACAAAACTGTAGCCTTGCAATCAAAGGCTACAGGCTTAGAGATTAGGTTTATGAAAATTCATGCATAAGTGCATGTGCATATGAAATCATTGGGTTCTGATTCAAACCAACAAGGAAAAAACTACCATGTCGCCTTTTATCAAGTTATTTCAAATTGAAAATAGTGACATACTTTTTTCTTTTCTTGGTGTGGTTAAAAGACGAATTTGGAAAGGATGATGAAATAACAGGCACCAAGGTAAGGAGAATTTTTTTTATTGTTCGGTTAGTTCATTCATTTTATTTTCAATGAGATATTTTGATAAAAAGTACTGATAACATCTCTGACAAAATGATGTCCAATGATTTCCAATAGGACAGAATTAATTCCAGAAAGAATGGAGAGTATAGCATGGCAATTTAAATGTGCTTTTTAGGGGTGCCTGGGTGGCTCAGTTTGAGTGTCTGACTCTTGATTTTAGCTCGGGTCATGATCCCAGGGTCCTGGGATCAAGTTCCACATCAGGCTCCTTGCTCAGTGGGGAGCCTCCTTCTCCCTCTGCCTGACATTTGCCCAGGTTGTTCTCTCTCCCTCTCTGTCCTTCCCTGACAAATAAATTTAAAAAATAAATAAATGTGGCTTTTATAATACTGTATATGTATTGGGGAAAAATGAGGGCTTTAGTCTTTTTCTAGAGTTTGAAGGCATCATATAGATTCCTAGTTAGTACTTTCAATAAATATTTGATATATGATATGTCAATTATAATGGTCTTTCATAGACTATATTTAGATCAGAACAGATCTTAGTATTGTAATAATACATTGTTGAGTAGAATTGGACATTAACCTCAGTTTTGAGATTCACTAAAACTTCTAAATATCTGTAGAATAAATTGATACAAATATAATATCAGTGTTCAGATTTTTTAGTGAAATATTAAATTTTATTTTTTTGAATAATTGCATTAAGCAAATAAAGATTTCCTTGTTCCCTCAGACAGTAATATCAACTTTCTCGGGTGTCTCACAACATTCTATCATTCTAATGATATTCGATTTAGTCTATTATTAAAATTGTTTTATATATTTTTCTATTTGTTCATATTTTGTTTCAAGTTGCTCAAGTTTATATAGTTAAAATATTTTAATGGGGAAATGGGAAACTATAGGATTTAATGGAAAGAGCAATTTTGCCCCTACATAGAGAGAACAGTTTTATATTATTCATTCATTCAAATTTCATTAATCATTAACTCATTCCACATTTACTCATTGTTTCCTATTTTTTGGAGATTCACAGGTTTGTGTACTGGTACAAAAATAAAGGAACTTTCCTGATTTTAAGAAGCTTGACCAGTATTTGTAAATAGGTTGTCTCTAGCAGATGAGTACTTGTAAAACACACATTTTTACTTGAAAAGAATAGGTTATGACTGAAGAATTCCAATGAGAGTTCAGAGGACTCAGTAGTAATAGAGATTTTTGTTAACCAACCACAAGGAAAAATAAAATACTTCACTTAGAGAATAGTTACTCAAGCAGAATTCCACCTGGGGTGCAAGTTGCAAATGGAGAATAGAGAATGCCCAAAACTGGCTGAATTAAGTATGGACACTCAAAAATCTGCCTCTCTTCTGTGTCATTATGTCCATGTTACAGGACACAGCTGAAGCTGTGTCTTACCCTATGAAATGTTCTGTGCATATTTTTTTTTAAAGATTTTATTTATTTATTTGACAGAGATCATAAGCAGGCAGAGAGGCAGGCAGAGAGAGGGGGGGAAGCACGCTCCCTGCTGAGTAGAGAGCCTGATGTGGGGCTCCATCCCAGGACCCTGAGATCATGACCTGAGCTGAAGGCAGAGGCTTTAACCCACTGAGCCACCCAGGCACCCTCTGTGCGTATTTTTATCTCTTCTCTCTGATAGTACTTAACACATAGTGATGCCCAACAAATGTTTAATGAGTAAAATACTTTATAAAATGAGAAAGACCATGAAAATAACAAATATGAGTTTAAAAGACAAAAAAAAATCACTAGTCTTAATAAAGACTAATATTTCCCAAAATACTTGCTAGTATTCCTATGCTAGATAGTAAACTTTCAAAATATTCCCTAAGACCTATGACATTTTTAAAAGTCATAAAGTTTGATTATTCTAATCTAGCATGAATTGTAGGTCATAAGTACTTACAAGAAATCAGTTTATTTAAAAGTTCTGTTTTGTGTTATGACCCCTTAAGATAACAAAATATTCTCAATACCATTGGTATTTTTCAAAATGCCCTGAAGTATAATTCCTCCATTGTAACTGACCTTCTACCAAAACTATCTGTCTCTGAGAACCTCGTGGCTCAGTTGGAAAAGCATGCAACTCATAATCTCAAGGGTTTTGAGTTCAAGCCCCATTTGGGTATAAAGATTACTAGAAATAAGTTAATAAACTTTAAAAAGAAGCTTTCTGTTTCAAATCAATACATTCAATATCTCTATTTTATCTTCTGTCTCTTTGTTAACATGAAAATGAATTATGTTTGCAGCAAATGGCAAATCACTTCAAAATGAAAATAAAAATGAAGTAGTATATTTAAAAACAACTTAGTTAAATGAAAGCCTGTCCATATTAAAACTTGTACAAAATGTTCATCACAGCTTTATTTAGAATAGCAAAAATCGATAAACAACAAAAATGTCTATGAATGATCAATAAAACAGATCCAACTACTATGCAAAAACAAACAACAAATTGCCGATATATAATATATATGAATACCAAAGGCATTATGCTAAGTGAAGGAAGTCCACCACAAACAACCTCATGCTGGATGATTGCATTTTTTTAAGTTCTAAGAGAGGCAAAGTATAGTGATGGCAAACCTGTGCTGGCCAGGAGAAGGGAATGAGAAGAGGAGACCAACTGCAAAAGAACACAGGAGGCAGATGGCTTGAAACTCTTGGAACATATAGAGAAGCAAAAAATCAAACCCAAAGAAGGTTACCGCAGAGTTAGCTATCACTTTCCCAACAGAATCAAAGTCCGAGTGAGCAAATGCAAGGGGCAGAAATGAGCAATATGTCTATCACCTGTCGGGTCAGGGATAAAGCAAACAGGACAGAGATGACATATGTCTCCAGTTACCACTCGGTAGTAACTTGCAGAGCTCCACACCAAATTCTACTAAAGGCTGAGAGGAAAGAAAATGTGCAGGAGACATGCTATGTTCCTTCCGAGCATTGTTTATTCGAGCTAAACCACTAAGTCCAGTGGTTTTCAAACTGTTAAATAGGGGCTATTTTTTGTAATAATATAATTTTTAATATTATTGTCGACTTTTCCAAGCTCATTCTCTCACTATGTAGGTTGGGAAACTTCTCAGAACCTGCATTCTGCAGTGGCATCATCCCTCTGAAGGTTAATGGAACACGTGTCTGTTTAGTCTTGGGTTTCAGATGTTTGGGGTGGTTAATTATTAATATGGTAAACATTAGAGGAGATAACTCAAATAAATAAAAGTGTGGAGAATGAGTCCTAAAACAGAAAGTTTGAGAATTGTTAGCATATGTAAATAAATAATGGACCACCTACCAAGATTGGGTCTGGAACCTCCCTTCCCCTCCAGTATAGTAAGCAGCATTTGCTTCCAGGTTCACGCTGTGAGAATTACTTTCCAAACACAGCAAAATACTTGCCTGGGGAGCTCATATGGTTGAAAAGCAGAACATAGCCAAGTTCAGTAACAGACCACTACAGGGGACACAGATGAAAAGGACAAAATCTAAATGTCCCTCCATTCAACAATGTAACATTACCCTAAGGCATTCCAACACAGGGCAATCCTTATTTTAGTCTCCTTAAGACAGACACATGCTCAGAGGATACCCAAAGGTAGCTAATTCAGAAGAACAGAGACCAGTGCAACTACAAGGAAAACGTATTACTTCTCATAGTGCAACTGTCACATATAAAAGCACTACAAAGGACAAATAAATATTTGAGAAATATAAACAATATTAAAGAAAAGTTTGCTGTGAATAGTGAGAACAATAGGTCTAGTCAAAACCTGGATGTATGAGGACAAAAACAAAATACTATGTAATCATAGAATCAGAAGCATGTTATATTCCCAAAAAATGCACGAACTTCTCAGAACTTCTAATCAGAAAACAAGAAATAATTATAAATAATAATGTAATTCCTAAAGTTGAAACTTCAGTAAAATGTCTAAATAAGAGAATGTATATATAAGTGACCTGAATCTCCCAGAAGGTTGAAAAATAAACAAAAGAGATACAAAATGTAATATAAATGTTTAAAGTTATAGATAGAATACAAAGCCAAAGTTCAAACATCCATAAAAATAGGAGTGTCAACAGGAGAGAACAGATAGAATTTACAGCAAGAAATGATACTGAAAACATGTCTGACTTGAATTAATCTTCATACTTAGAGAGTCCACCAAGGACAAGCAGAAAATAATTTTAAATATACATATATATATACATATACTTAAGATTTTTCATGAAGATTAAGAGCTAAAATTTTCTTTAATAATAATAACATCGACAACTTTTCCTCTAACTTAACAAGAAGACTGGCATGAGTTATTGCATTAGTTGTGCCTGATGCCAACTGACTGACAAAATAGCAAGTCCTTTGTCTTGAAAGTTTTGACTATTACTGATCCTAGAATTATATATAACAAAAACAGTCAAATGTAAGTGCAATATAAAAGTATTTTCACATACACCATAACCAAAAAATACTTGTCTTCCTGATGGTCTTTCTAAAAAAATTCAATTTTCTCAACAATAAAATGAGTTTCTAAGAGCTTTCACTTTCCTAATCAATCCTACATGGTTTCAAATGGGCCATTTCTGCTTGATGTTTACTAACAAAACCAACTAAGAATCGGTTATGAAAATAAAATGAAATTGAGGAGGTGCATTAAAAAATATAAATGAAGAAGAGAGGATCTAAATCTAACCCACAAGTGCAGTAGATCAATGTGTCATTAAATAGGCCTACTAGTTTACAGGTCCAAATTGTGTCAGAAGAACATATGAGAACTTCTGGTTAAATGATTAGAAATGACTCATGACTCTGTACCTTCCCTGGATAATTGATGAGATCTATGCCTAAAATCTTATATTTGATCATTTACTTTCCAGGGCAGATATATGAAGCAAACAAACCTACATGTATCAATCAGGACATGCTCTGATATGATAAAACAAGGCCACAACTGCTGTGGCTGAGAAAACCAACATTAATATCTCACATGGTAAATGTCCATCGTGGGGACTTGACTCTACTTTGTTTTCCCCAAGGACCCATGCTAAATAGGCTCCATGTGGGGGCCACCATGTTTCCTAAGGTGATAAGGAGTACACATAGTAAATGAGCCCAAGCTCAACATTTTGAGCTGGCAGTTTACAAAGTGACTGTTTTCACCCATGTTTTATTCACCTAACCACAGCTAGCTTTAGGAGCAATGAATTGAAACCCTGTGTTTGAAGGAGAAATGGCCCAACTCTTTTGCTGAATAGTGTTTGTGACTGACATATTTCATAGAATTATTGCCTTTTGTTTTATTTTATTACAGCATCATTTTTGATACATCAGGATTAAATTTATTCCTGAAAAAGAGAGGTATTGATAAATTTAGCACACACAGGTTTGGATCTACTTTTTTCTCCCACTGCCAAAGATTCCTTATGTAACTGGGGCAAATCACCCTATCTAAGATCTCCCATTTCCTCAAGAACAAAGTCAATTTAAGATCTTCATTTCCTTATTCATAAAATCCTCGATGGTTTTTTTTTTTTTTAAGATTTTATTTATTTATTTGACAGAGATCACAAGTAGGCAGAGAGGCAGGCAGAGGGGGTGGGGGGAAGCAGGCTCCCTGGGAGCCAGATGCAGGACTCAATCCCAGGACCCTGAGATCATGACCTGAGCCGAAGGCAGAAGCTTAACCACTGAGCCACCTAGGTGCCCCATCCTAGATGGTTTTAAAGAGACTTTCCCTGCTGGCTTGACATTTGCTGCCATATTACAGACCAGAAAGTAAAAAATTTAATGCACAGAAAAGTTAAATGACTTAAAGAATCACAGGACATGTTAGTAATAAATTTGAAATCTAGTATATCATTTATATATCTAAGGTTATATATATTTTATGTATATGGTGAATCCTCCAAAACAGAAGCAAGGAAATAGTAAGCATGATTGCAACCAAAAAAAAGAATCTGTCCTCACAAGGCCAAATGATCTATTTTCTTTTTCAAATCTATATTTGCATATCTCTTAGAGGTTAATGGTTATAGAACGAAAAAAAAAAAAAAAAGAGAGATAAATGTGGAAGAGAACTGAAAAATTTGTCATGTCATAGTCCAGACAGTATCTAAAATGTATTGCATAAAATATTTGTCAGCAAATGCACTTCAATCTCTGTAGGATTCTCTACACTTGAAAGAACAGATGTTCATTGTGTTTGATGAGCTACAAAACCATTGCCTGCACTAAAAACAAAACAACCAGGAAAGAAGTGACATTGACATTGACATGTGGCAAAAGCAGTCACTTCACAGCAAATTTGTGTTCAATCATTTGTACCTTTCTCAAGTAGTCTCTAAGGTTCTAGTAACAAAATATCAAGAAAATAGTTATTTATTTTGCCTCGTTTTATTATGGATTTCTTTATTTCATTTTCCTCTCAAGATGGGAGACAGAATATTAAATGTATGAGACATTTTTTTTTTCCAGCAAAGAAATAATACAAAAGTGATTGCATTCTCCTTAAAAAAAAAAAAAAAAAAATGGGACACTGGTAATGATAAATGAGTTACAATTTAAAATAGTCTTTTGTATTCTCCTTTATCTCTCAGAATCAGTTACTGGTTTCAGGTTTTTTGTGTATGCTTACAAGCAATAATATCTGATAATATGCCTCTGTATAAAGTTTATATAGATATACATTGTAAGTATAAATATGTTAGGTATGTAATATTCAGACTATAGAGTTGTAAGGTGTTTATTTTTGTGTACATTGTATTATTTCTCAAATATGAAGATCTTGTTTGATCTTTTTAAAGTTTAATACTGAGCTGATGTTAAGTCAGTATGTTCTGATATGATCACAGAAGTTCCTAAAATGTAGAAAGAATTCCATACTTGTGTAGTTAGTAGCATTTACCACAAGCCCTCCAACTTCCCTGAGCTAACTTACCTCTCCCAAAAGAGCCCCAAGACCCAGCACTATTAAGTTAACCCCAGCCTAGCAGAGCTAACTCCAGTGCCCTGGGCAGTCAGCAACTTTTCTGAATGGCCAAAATAGTTAATTATTATCAACACCACCCCTGGATATATCAAAATACAATTTGTCATTTTGCCATTGGTTATTTCTTCTCCCACTTTCTTATATTACTTCTCTCCATAACACTTTCTACCTTCTAATAAAATACAAAATGTAGTTATAATTTCATTAATGTGATGAGGTAGGGATTTGGGTGTGTGTGTTCCTTACTGCTATATCCCAAGTGCCAGGCATATGATAGGCTCATTGAACGTTTATTGAATCGATATTCTCATGTTCCTACCAACATTGAAAATCTTCATAATTTTTGCTAGTAAAATATATTGGAAATATCACATTGTTTTGTCACTTAACATTTCCTGGAATACACCTGAGATCAAACATTATATTTCAAATGGTCACTGTTTGTTTATATATATATTTTTAAGATTTTTTATTTATTCATTTGAGAGAGACAGAGAGACAGAGAGAGCACAAGCAGGGGAAGAGGACAGAGGGAGGGGGAGAAGCAGATTCCCTGCTGAGCTGGAAGCCTGACCCCGGGCTCAATCCCAGTACATGGGGATCATGACCTAAACTGAAGGCAGACACTTAACCATCTGAGCCACGCAGGTGCCCATCAAAGGGTCACTGTTTACATAAGTATATATATTCTATAAATTGTTAAATTATATGTCAGCTTATTGTTAACAGGTTTTTTTTTTCTTACATTATTTTTCAATAGATTTATTTAAATCCTTATACTTTTTCTGAGGGCTATTTTGCTTCTGATCTAATTATCAAGTATTCTTTCTACTCCTTTAAATTTAATTTGCAGATATACTTTGACTTCTTTTATAATTCTAGGGTAGAATCTTTAAAATTCTGTTACTTAAAATTTTTGCTTTTTGTTCCTAATGCCCTCAATGTCATTTCACTGCAGTAAGAAAAATGAGATTGACTGATTTTTTATTTTGAAAATGTACTTTGAAAATTTTCAGTAAAAATTATTTATATTAGATAGGCCTAACAGGTTTGCTATCCTGTATTATACAATCCCAGAGCCTCAGGGAACTATTATATAAATGTTCTTTCTCGCTCTCCTTGTTGCACATGGATGTGAGGGCTCAATTCCATACAGTCACTCAATACTCAGGCTTTTGGAGACTCCAAGACATAGAGCTGTACCACAGGTAACATGCAATCTTCTCAGAACAGGGGACAAGAAAGCTTCAGTGCTTGACCTGGCATTCATTTCTCTGCCACACAGATCATCTGCTGCAACTGGCCACATAGCCATACCTCCATAAGGGAGCTGGAAACTGGGAATGAACACATGGAATATTTGGAGGATATATTCCTTTGCTTGGGTTTCCTTCTAGTTCCCAAACATTCCTTTGCTCCTTTCTTTCCTTAAATGAAACCTGTGTGTGGTCTCTGGGTGATAAGTGATGGTCCCTGCATGTTTTTGAAAATGTCTCTTGGTCCAGAGGACCTGATAAATCATGTTTCTATCTCCTGACACTTTTGTATAATGACAGAACTGGGAGAGCCCAAATGCAATGAAATCCTCCTGGTGGAAAGACAAAGCAGTATATAACATTTCTGAACTTGGGAGTGTTGATATTGTGAGAGTGCTTTTCCTCAGGGTAATAAAGGTTTCTTAATTAGGCATTGTTTTAGCTTTCACAGAGACTCCTTTCTTAATTTCTTCTCTCTCTCTCTCTTTCTCTCTCTCTCTCTGCACAAAGGCCTTGTGAGGTTAAATCAAGAAGGTAAGTTTGCAAGCTAGGAAGTGAGCCTTTATCAGAACCTGGAAACTAACTCAGCCCGAAACTTGATTGTGGACTTCTACCTCCAGGGCTGTAAGAAAAGGAATTTTTTCTGCTCTTTAAGCCACCCAGTCTATAGTAGTTTTTAATGGCAGCTGAGTTGACTAATAGAGGGACATTTTCCTTGCTCTCATTATCAATGGCCACATCCTCGGTGTCGGTAGAGGAATACAGCCAGACTTCAAGTCCCCTCTGGACTCACAGCAGGTGGTAGAGGGGGTTAAAATTGTTTTACCTTCACAGGGTCACAGCAATTTTCAACTCTAGACGCCTAGCTTGTTTAGCACTTCTGTCTCTATTCATATCTATTTGAATCCAGTCAATTCCATGTGCCAGTTATTTTTGAAAAATAGTTTTTAGTTCCACTATCTTTCTTTACTTTTTTGCCAAATGCTTTTTTCACAAATTATGCTGGCAAAGTTTTACCCTGACTCTGATTTGTATCCTGAATCATTTTATGCACTGACAGGTACTACTAGTTGTCATACCATTATACTGATATATTTTTCTGAATCATCTTAATCAGGTAAGAAGTTCAGCAGTAAGGAAAAAAGGCTATATACCCTTAATCTAATTTTTGCTTCAAGGCTGAATTTCAAAGGCCTTTGTTACTCGCATATTTTTATGATTTTGTCCCCTATTGTAAAGGTTAAAAAGCAATTCACTGCTTTGATATTTGTACACCCAGATATGTTCAGATTTCTTCATTATTTTTATTTTTGGTTGAAAATATTCTAATTATTTTCTGAGCTTTTTCATTTTTATGAAATGCCTAGCCAAATCCAGTCAATAACAATCAATAAATAATACTGTAATTTAATTCCCCCTAATATTCCCCAAGAGCTAAAAGTTTACTAAGTCTAAAAACAAAACAAAACAGAACAAAGCAAAAAACAGTACATCAAACCCATCACCTAGTTTCCAAGTTAGGTCTGAAGTGTTTTACTAAATGCTTTATTATTGCACAACATAGAGTACTCTCTTTCCATTCTCAGGAATTAATTTCTTAATTGGTCATCACCTGGCCCTTAAAATAATGCCAGCTAATTTAGGCATCTGTTATGGTAACCTCACTTCCAATGAGTCATAGTCAGGATAGGATAGATAACGCTATAGTAACAACATCAAAATTTCAAGGGCTTAAAATAGCATACCTATTTCTAATTCTGATGGCATGTCTGAAGTAAGCTAGTAGAGGTTCTGCTCCAACAAGGAAGTGGGATCTTTTCCTCCACACTTTGAATTTGGTCTTGGCCAATGGGATGACAGGAAATGTGATACAAACAGAGCATTGAAATCACTAGGATACTGGAGTCTGCTCTTGCTTGGTACACTTGAAACCTTAAAAGAGCCATATGAACAAGCCCATACTAGTGTTCTAGAAGATGAGGGGACACATGGAAACAATGTAAACACCCTGTATCACAATTTACTTCCAGACATACCAGGGAGACTATTTTAGATCTTTTAGCCAACCAGCCAGCTATCTACAGGTATATGATAGAGCCCAACAGAAATCACGTAAACTCCCTCAGACCAATAGAATTACCTACCCACTAACAGGACCATGAGTTAAATGAAATAGTTGTCTTTTAAAGTCAGTAAGTTTGTTATGCCAAACACATTTTTTTAAGTTTTTAAATTTCAGATTTTTTTGCTCTACAGCAAAATCTAACTAATAGATCAACTAATATCTATGTAGCAGGGTAATGCTATAACAAAAAACTAAAACATGTTGCATTGATTTGGGGTCTGGGGTTGGTGAAGACTGGAGAGCAGCAAGGAAATTGTGGAAGTTGGAAGAAGTGGCAGGAAAAATGCCAAAAATCAGGCTGGAAAAATGGCAACCTGTATTATACAGTAGTGGAATAACTGTTAGAACTGTTGCCTATGCTAAGTGGGAATAGAGAAATGTACACACAAAACCTGAGCATTTGGCTAAATAATTGCTAGAATTTAATATAGAAAATTTGCAAATTTTATATCTTTGAATAAATAATATTTACCAATTTTCTCAGATAATCTGCCTTTGCCATCTAGGTATACCTTCTACCCTTCTCCTCTCAGAGAGGCTAAACAGTATGAACAACAATCAATAGCCAACATTACTCCCTGGCTTGTATTAGGTTCAAAAATTTAGAAGCACTGGCACAGAATAGGAGGATGCGAGGACAGTGAAACTAGTGTATTTAATCCCATGGCTAACTTTCTGTCAAGACACAGGTTCACAGTGATAGAAGCTCCACTACCAAAGGTCATTCATACCTTCTGTCCCACAAACAGCTACAGCTGCCTCCCTAGTTTCTATCTCCATTTCCCCACTTCTAGATGTTGGCCTGAGTGCTTTATATCCTTGATGAATTTTTTTTAAAACCTTGCTGGATTTTCTAATTGGACCCTGATGATACGATTTTTTTAAAAAATAAGACTTTCAAATAGAAAGTCCTTAAAAATTATGGATTACTTTAACAGGTCTTAGTTTGTAAAACTGCTTCATATCAGCATTCTATAGGCAGATTTATGATGCTAAATATTAACTTGTGTTTTTGTAGCTGAAAAGGAGAAGGAGATAGTTCTCTCTATATCGCAATAACATTTTTAGTGAACTGTTAGCAGAATCTACAATTTTTCAAGGCGGAATGCTTGGGTTTTATTAATTAGCACAGGAAGAAAAAAAAATACTGAAAAAAAATCTTCTAACAAAGATTGTATGGAAAACAAAGAACAGAATAGGATTAGCAGATGCCTAGAATATGAGCACATCTTGTTTTCCATTTACACAGCATTGGTACGAATTTTAAAACAAAAATAAATACACTGACAAAACAATCATTTCTATAAAAAAAGAAAACCGAAAACCAAGGCAAAGCAAGTCAGAATAGCTACCTCTTTTGGAAGGTGGGTATGTAACCATGAAGAATTACACATTTATACATTTGAATGTGTACACTTTAGCATTTATAAATAAGAAAAATGATTGCAATCATGTACTATAGAGAATACCAGAAATGCTTAATAAATATTGCCTTATATCAACTTCATAATTCATTCACCACAATTCGTCAATTGAACACATAGAGCCAAAGTGTTATAAAGGAAGTCTTAATTTAACAGGACATGAATCATTTTTAAAAGAAACTTAGGTGAGATTAGCATTCTCAAAGGTAAAATTATAATCACACATAAATAATCATAATGTTATTCTGTAAGGAAAAATTAAAAATTAAAATTAAAAAAATAATTTTATAAATATAAATAATATATAATATATTCATATATTATATATGATAAATAAAGCAATAATATAATAATCTATTATAAAATAATAAATTATAATAAAATTATAAAAATGAAATAAAATTAAAAATAAGAATAATAATAAAAATTAAAATTAAAAACAGAAGTTTCCAACTAGGATTTAAGAAGCATGTATAATATAATGGAAAATGCCACATATATTATCTAGGAAGAAACAATAGCAAGTAGATTGCATATCTAATGATGTTGACGAATCCCTTTATCCTTTTATGTTTGAGCCAACCAAAATTTTAGAAATGACAATTAAGAAAATTTCAGCAAAGACAAGTAACATGAATACTCAGTGCACTAGTCAATACAGAGTTGTCTTGACTCAAGTGCATTTACTCTGTTTTCTTACTAAACACAATAATGCATATTTGTTTTAATATTTTCACTTTCTTATCAATCAAAACATAGACTTTGGACTTTTTGCAAATGTCATTTGAGAGTCTCACCTTGTTTTAAAAATGTTACTAAAGAACTGCCAGACAAATGTACTCAAAAAGAAAATTAAAAAGTAAAAAAGGAACAGGAAGTAGAATGGGGAATCATGTTTTTAATTTTATTTATTTCTTCCGAAAGCCATCACTAAACTTTATCTGGACATCAAGCAAACGTATGATGAAACTTCACCTATAATTTTTTAAGCACAATGAAAAAATAAGATTAACTGGGATTTGGACAATAAATCCAAATTCTGATAGTTAACATTTGTATTTTTCTCAAAGTGGGTATACCCCCAGCTCACATCCCTAATCATCTTCTCTGTCTATACTCACTCACAGCGTGTTCCCATCTGTGTTCCTGGCTTTAGATGTCACTATAACCTCGATGATAGAGAATTTTTATTTCCATCAAAGAAGTTTCTCTCTGAAACTGTAGACCTGAATATCCAACTTTACTTGATATTCTACTCAAATCCCTAACAAATATCAAAACTCAACTTGTCCAAAGCTAACCTCCTGATCTCCCCACCTCCCAAACTGCTGTAAACATAGCCTTTCCCATAACATTTAGTGGGAAACTCATTCTTTTATTTACTGAGATGAAAAACTTCAGAGACATTTTTAATCTTCTCCCCACGAACAGTTCAAGAAATCCTGTTGGATGTACATCAGAATATATCCAGTAACCAACCAATTTCGCCCAGTATCACTACCATGATCCTGATCTGAGTCACCATGATCTCTGCATTGGACTACTGCTATACCCTCTTAACTGCTCCGTTTCCATCCTTGCTCAACTATAATCTTAAACAAGTGTATCAAATCATGTCTCTCCTCTGTGAAACTCTGCAATAGTTCCTCATTTCACTAAGAATAAAAGCCAAAACCTCCTTTGTTTCTCATTCTGCTCATTTCCCAAGTCTCCTTGCTGCTTCTTCATCAGGCCAGGTACATACCTAGCTTAGGAAATTTTTAGAGACTGGAATGCTCTTCACTCATCTATTTGCCTTGGCAATTTGCATATCTTTCCAAGTCTGCTCAAATGGCACCATCACACTTGAGGCCGACTTTGTCCAAATTGCAACATGGTCACTGCTTCTCTTTCACCCACTCCTGATTTCCCTTATACTCCTGTGTATGTCTATGTGTGTGTGTGTGTGTGTGTGTGTGTGTGTGCATGTATATGTATACACATGATATCTATATATAGAGAGATTTATATATATAGCAAAATATACATATATATACACCATATATACATATATGCTATATGTGTTTGCCTGTGTGTGATTTCATTTTTTTCAATAGCATTTATATAATGTTTGGCACATAAAATGTGCTTACAAATGTTTGTTAAGTGGAAAATGAATGTGAGTGAAGAAATATTATAACTAATGATTTCTAAAATAGCTAAGATGCAAATATAGTAAAGCATAATTTGTAAATGCTGTAATGTAATTTCTAATTTCAGAGGACTAAGTCATTTCAGATCATCCTCTTTGGTAATATTTAATTATTAGAATTATACTTAGTTACTTTTTTTCTCAGGCAAATCCCATTTCATTTATATTTTAAATGCCAATTTAATTTTCTAGCTCCTACTAGTATATTTGCAAATAAAGACAATTTAAATTAAAAATTTGCATAACCATAAAATAAGCCCTGTTAATGAGATTGTTCTAGATCATTTACATTTAATTTAAATATAGATAAGGTTATGTGTAAACTGCTATCTTATTATTTGTTTTATATTTGTGCCTTTGTTCTTTGTTCTTTTTTCAACAGCTATATTTTTTTAATTTTTTTTTTAAAGATTTGATTTATTTATTTGACAGAGAGAGATCACAAGTAGGCAGAGAAGCAGGCAGAGGGAGAGAGGGGGAAGCAGGCTCCCTGCTGAGCAGAAAGCCCGATGCGATGCCGGTCTCTATCCCAGGACCCTGGGATCTGACTTGAGCTGAAGGCAGAGGCTTTAACCCACTGAGCCACCTAGGTGCTCCTATTTTTAAATTTATAAAAAAAATAATTTTATGATCTAACATGATAAAAACTATTTTATTATTACATATAAGGACCAACACAATGGGATCTTCATATTAGAAAGATGTTTGTCTTACTAGAACGACAACAGTAATTTAATTCAGTATCCAGCAAGTTTAGGTTTTATGTTCTCAGGATCTTTGCTTTATTAAGTTCACAAAATTTGGTACATTTAAAAGCTGTAAAATTAACTTTTCATATCTAACCAATATGTTATTTGACTATATTGTGATTATTCTTTAAAAATTAAGAAAAAAAATTACTACTTACAACATTGAACACAAGATATGATAACTAAAGATGGTCTCTATCTCTTGATCGCTCAGCATGAGAATTTGGGGATGAAGAGAAAAGTGTAAATTATTCACAGATAAACATCATCTGAGAAATAAATGACTCTTAAGAGTCATACATAATTAGGGAAAATAAGAGTAACAAAAATCAAATTTAAATATACAGATGTATCCAGAATCAATAGAAAAGGATGGAATTCAAAATTTTCAAAAATACATAGAAACTTTATGAGCTTTTGAAATCAAACCTAATTCTCACAAATGTTCACTTTCTCACTTTCCCTGAATATAATGAGGTATATTTTTAAGTAAAAGAAAGAAAAATAAGATTATGATGAATAATAATTAAAATATCATATTTTAAGGAGATACATGCTTTTGTTTTTATTATTCACTAAGTTTAATCCCTCTGCTAGCTCTTGATATCTTTTACAGTTATTTCTATATAATATGGTTTAATAATAAGAGATTGTCTTTGAAATATTGTATTTTATTCATCAGCAGTAGTAAGGTCCAGGCTATGATCAGTATTGTGTTTGAAATAAATAAGTAGGCAGGATAAAAATAGATGGACAGATAAATAGATAAACTGATAGACCCTTGCAATTTAATCACAGAGAAAACTATATATATATATATATATATATATATGTATATATATATATATATATATAATTAAATTATATAATTGAATTTCTATAAGTCAATAGAGAAATGTACAGCTGTACTCTACTGGTCTGATCATTTATAGGACTATTTGGAAAGAGGCAGAGTTTTCCATTGAGTTAGTTCTTCTCAAGCTTAATTAATTTTTGATTCTAGAAGAGTTAATTTACTTGTTTCACATGAGCCTTGGACATAAAGAATTTTAATGAAAAACAGTTTTGAGAATGGGTGGAAAAGCCTGACCTTCCTGCATCAAAGTACATCCTTTGCAAAAAGTTTAGCTGACTTCCCTTCACAAAAAGCCCTTTAATTTTTTTTTTTTTTTTCTCAACCAAGGGTGCAAATACTCTCTACATCCCTGTGGAAACACTGTTTCAACCGCCCCATATTTAATGAAAATGACTAAATCGTTCACAAATATTTTAGAAACAGTATCTTTAGTCACTGCAGTGGATAATTCCCTTTGAGAATGAAAAACAACTAACCACCTCTGGGTGATATTTACAAAGTTGAACTTTCAAAATTCCAAAAGTATCCTTTTCCCTTTAGAGTGCTGTTTCCTGTGTCTAATCACATGTTATATCTTCTCTTAAGGGCACCTTTCACATAGGAAGGTTGTTTTGATGAAAATCTTACAAGTAACATACAAAATAAATTTGCTTCTAAGTCTACAAAGGCATGAAGATTAATGGAGAAAGAAGAAGTCCATTTTTCTGTGTGGATCACCTGTAGTTACACCTTGCTAAAAAAGGAAGAGAAAAAACAGATGACTAAAGAAAATTATAGAAGACTTGAAGTTCCGGGTGGGTATTAATTACTAAAATCTGTATTATGGGAGGAATAACCATTATTAATTATTCATTGCATTTTCTTTATTTATAGAGTTTGACTCATGTATATAAATTGCTCTATCATTTAAACTGGCCATTTTACTAGTTGACTAATGAAACAAAATACATTACTGCATGTGGAAAGATATCTCAATAATTGTTGTCATTGAATGTATCCTGATTGCAGCATTTTTAATAATGTCTTCATTTCAAAAGTAAAAAGGAAATACTGATATTCACATCCTATATTATAATTAATAATATATTCATTTGGTTTAGCCTCTATACTTGATGCCAATTACTAAAACAAAACTACGAAAAGGGAAAGTCTAATGAAGAGGTTGGCTTGTCATATATTTTTTTATTTACAAAAATAAAAATAAAAATAGATAAAATACTATACGCCAGGCACAGATATTTTATTATCTTTCAAAATAATTCCAAGAGTACAATCTCACTATCTTCATTCTATAAATTAGGAAGATGAGGCTTAAAGCAGTAAAGCATTTACCCACAGTTATTCATTAAAAAAAAAAAAAAACTGTGGAAAAGAAATAGAACCTAAGTTTTTATAGCAACAGATATTATAGTCTTTTTATTATACCTCCAGCTTCTAAATTTGAACTGAAATAGACTTTAAAATTAGTTGACACATTAGGATTAGAATACAATAAGAGAGATTTTTTTACATGGCTTATGCAATAATTTGCTTTAATTTTTTAATTTAAATTCAATTTAATTATCATATAGTTTATTATTAGCTTCAGAGGTAGACTTTAGTGATTGCTCAGGCGCATACAATACCCAGTGCTCATTTCTTCAAGTGTCCTCCTTGATGCCCATTCACTGCCCCCCCAACCACCCCTCCAGTAACCTGCATTTTGTTTCCTAGAGTTGACAGTCTCCTATGGTTTGACTCTCTCTCTGGTTTTGTCTTATTTTATTTTTCCTTTCCTTCCTATGTGTTCCTCTGCTTTGATTCTTAAATTCCACATATGAGTAAAATGATATGATATTTGTCTTTTTCTGACTGACTTATTTCCCTTAGCATAATACCCTCTAGTTCTATCCACATTGTTGCAAAATAGCAAGATTTCCTTCTTTTTGATGACTGAATGATATTCCATTGCATTTATATATCATATCTTTTTTGTCCACTCATCTACTGATGGACATCTGGGTTCCTTCCACAGTTTGGCTATTGTGGACATTGCTGCTATAAACACTGGGTTGCAGATGCCCCTTCAAATCACTATGTTTGTATCCTTTGGATTAATACCTAGCAGTGCAATTGCTGGGTCATAGGGTAGCTTTATTTTCAATTTTTTAAGGAGCCTCCATACTGTTTTCCAGAGGAATTTGCACTTATTTTTAAGTAATCATGCCCAAACTATATGATATATATATATATATATCATATATATATATATATACACACATATATATATATATATATACACATATATATATCAATTACAAAACCCTATCACAACAAGAAAACTAGTCTTCATTTTCATATATTACATATAATATTTATCCATTTTGATATTATCATTTGTAGCAGCCTCTGGTGACTGTTTTCTAAAATAACTTTAGCTTCCCCTTTGCTTACAGACCCCAATTTATTCCGCCCCTATGGGAAGATAACTTTATTCCCATATCAGGGAGTATATCTGAGTTCATCTGAAGTAGGTCAATTGTGGCAATTGCATTCTTCTTTACAGTGAATAGTTCATGGGAATGTGACTCAATTCAGGTCAGTAAGATGCGAAAAAAGTGTCTTCAGGGATTTTAAGGCAAAAGAAAATGTCCATTATTTAAAAAGGAACCATGAGGGAGAATAGTCCTTCTTTTATCTGATGTTGCTGTGTCTGAAGGAGATGCACAGAACTGTTGCTGACTTAAGAGGGCAGGAGGAGGAGTTCCCTGCACACTGAATTTGGCAAGGTAGAAAAAGGAAAACACTGGGGTTTTTGATTAAAAAAAAAAAAAAACTAGCAAAATGGTACCAATAAATTTTACATTATGTAAGATAATAAATCTCCTATGCTTAAGCCATTTGACTTGAGCTTTTCTACTCTTTGTTGCTGAAAGCAGCCTACCGTTACTCTGTGACACAGTGGTTCATTTTTATTTCTAATCATTGTGAAACCCACGTTCTTTGTGGTTTGGCCTAAATGAAAATTTATTCAAATGAAATCAAATGGTCAATCCAGAGCAATTGGTACTTGTGATGCACTTTTTCTCCATTTTTCTCTCTCTGTACCAGCTATTGTTTTTAATAATGCGACATGAAATTCACAAAACAAAAGCAATTCAAAGGAAATGATTTGGTGACATTTAGTAGCTGCACATTGTGGTCAAACCACCACCTCTAACTCGTTCCAAAATGTTTCCAACAAGTCAAAGTACATATTGCCACAGGAGTCTGAGCTTCTTGACAGCAAGACATATTCAGTATAAGTCTGTGTATATTCAGAATATAACACAATTCCTGGAACAGAGGAGGTATTTAAAATACGATCTTTAAAAATATAATGAGAGTTGTTTCTCTGCTACTGAACTTTTTTTTTTTATAAATACAATCCTAAACCTAGATCCCTTAAAACATTTAATAAAATCATTCATTACTGACAAATCAGGTTAGTTGATATTATAGAACTTACAATTTTTTTACCTTTAAAGTAAATGATTACAGAAAAACGCAATATCTGAGAAAAAAATTACAGATGTTTTGATACATTGCAGAGACAATCTATCACTTTAAGCAAGGTAACCTGTATCAGTGCATCAGTATAGGTAAATATTTATATATTATAAGGTAAAGTACCTTATTCTTAATATAAATTCATGTAAACATATAGTACTATATAACTTACATTTTATTTTATATTTGTATCTAACATTATAAATATATATAACAAAGTAATATAATGCATTACTATACATATGTGTAAATATGTAATTCATAAATATACATATGCATGGAAGTAAATTTGGAAAAAGTTAAAATAGAACGCAAAAAAATAGATTCTAAAAATTAAAAAGGTGAAATGTGGTAAAAAATATGTTTTCCTGTTGTTTGTGGACTAAGTCTAGTCTAAATTGTTAATGTAAGAAATATATTACTGTATTCCAAAATCAATACTGAATAAGAGTTGTTAATCAACTGTAGATATTTTCTTATGTTCGATTCGCAGTTATTTTTAGGTTTTGTTACTTGTGGCAAATGTTTACATTTCAAAGAAGATTCTGAAGAAAAAGATATGGAAATAGATAATCTTGCCTCAGCATTTGGCACGCTCAGACACCACCACAAAGGAGTTATGAAACACTTGTTATGCAAAGGAGGAGTGAAAAACACATCTACAAACTAGCATTCCAAAAAAGCAAACAGAAGGCACACCACATTTTAATGGGCTTTTTGGTTATTTCAATAACATCACGTTTTCTTAATTTAATAGAGATTTTTCAAAGACAGTTGTAATAACCAGTTTTGTCATCTTGCTCAGTGGATCAAGGTCACAGATCTGACATCAACACTAACTGGTTAAGCTAAAAACATTTGATCTACTGGTGAAGAGTCCACCGGCCTCTCACAAGTGGGTCTCAGTGAAGGTGCTAATGTCTCAACAAGCACTTACCACAAACATAGTGAGAAAGTCTAGAATGTTGTCGTGACAGAGTGCATAACATCTTTCTGTTCCAAAGCTAACCAAGCTAACATTTGCAATTTTACTTAGTATCAAAGGATCATTGAAAAAAAGGAATCATAATTAATTCATATCAACAAATGAGTCCTACCTACTTATGATCATCTCCCCCACACATAAATTTACTCATTTTCTACAATTACCAGTTGCTTCAGTTACTGTTTTCTGTGTGTGTGTGTGTGTGCGTTTGAGTGTACACTTAATCCTTGAGTATGAGTTATTTTTACTTACATTTTACAGATAAATAGGTATCTATGTCAACAAAATTTGTATTTGAATTGTCGATTTTCTGTGAAGATGAAAAAAACTGCAGTATATATTCACCTGAAAGTAATACTGTTTCCATTCTCTGCCAACAAAATAACTAGAAAGACAGTACTGGTTAGACCTTTAGCGCTTGGTACCCTTGTTGTGTGCAGAATTACCTTGATACGATAGTAAACACCAAGTATACTAAAAAGAACACTTTTCCAGTAGTCATGGAACAGAAAGATTCACAGACCAAATTAAAATACCCAAATCATGAGGCTTATTAATTATGTCTGAAACATATAACGTACAATAAAGGTAAAGAAATGGAGTAAGTCACAACATTTAGGATGGTATGCAAGTGTCTTGGAAAAACTATTATTACCCACATCCAGGCTACACAATATCCAATTGCCTTATCTCTTTGCCTGTCCTCTAATGACATGGTTTCCAGAGTGAAAGCTGAAGTTCGAACAAGAAAGCCCAACTGGGAGAAGATGCCCAGGGCAAATGACACACTCTTGCTTTATCAGAAAGACACAGGACAAGGATGCCACCTAATAGCTACAGATTGTCAATGAACTTGCTGAACAGAACAGTCATGGGTTTTACGTGCGTTTCTTGGGCATAGAATTGTCAGGGCCAAAATGGGTGTCACCAATGGGTGGTTGAATGAAGACGTTCTGAATAATGTGTGCTTCATATGTTCCATGTATATTTAATGCATCCTGTTATTTAGTGCTTCTGGTACCTCATGCACATTTAAGAGCTCATGAATAATCAGTGCTCCTAGTCCTTCTGTCCTCTCTACAGTACACTCATCCATTCTCTACTAACTAACTGCTGTATACTTAAAGCAGCTCCTGAGCTTCATCCATTCTTTCCTTGCTTGATTCAAATATTCTCAAACAATACAACAAATAGTTGTCCCTTAGAACTCTGAACTGCTTAAAACAAGCGACAATAATCAGAATTTTCAAAACCTAGGAAAAAGAATATATGTATGTATATACGTTCACGGATGTGTTTGTGTATGTGTGGGTGGGTGGATGGATGGATGGATAGATAATATAGATAGATGATAGATAGATAGATAGATAGATAGATAGATAGATAGACAGGTATTAAAAAGAGGATTTTAGGGTTGCCTGGTTGGTTCAGACATTAAGTGTCTGCCTTTGGCTCAGGACATGATCCCAGGGTCCTGGGATTGAGTCCCACATCAGGCTCCCTGCTCCACAGGAAGCCTGCTTCTCCCTCTCCCACTCCCCTGCTTCTGTTCCCTTTCTCTCTGTGTCACTCTATGTCAAATAAATAAATAAAATCTTTAAAAAAGAGAATTTTATTCATATGTAATGATGAGCAACTTAATTAAATACATAAGAACCATTTTAATTTGGAATCATGGGAGTCACGAGGTACAGAGAATAAAAAAATTTCATTTCTTTTTTGAAAGCTAAGTTTAATTAATTGATAAGAAATCCAACAGTGAAGTTATTTATAGCAATTATTCTTTCAAAAAGCTGAGTTACCAGAAGCACCAAATTATTTTATAAAATTAAATGTATCTATGTGGGGCGCCTGGGTGGTTCAGTGGGTTAAAACCTCTGCCTTCAGCTCAGGTTATGATCTTAGGGTCCTGGGATCGAGCCCTGCACCGGGCTCTATGCTCAGCGTGGAACCTGCTTCCTCCTGTTTCTCTGCCTACTGTGATCTCTGTCTGTCAAATAAATGAATAAAATCTTTTTTAAAAAATAAATAAATAAATATATATATCTATGTGGTGTTAAAATGTTTATCTTTTTGTCTTTTGGATTAAAAATGTATTGTTACATACAACAAATTTATTTATACACTCTATTATTGATGAAAACAACAGTTTGAAATAATTATAGTGCTGTGTTCCCTTCCAAACTATTTATGCAAAGATATTAAATCTTGTTATTACTATTATTAAATCTTATATATTATATATAGTGCATCTAGCCTATGCTACTCTGATTATTAACTAACTTAATTACTGGGCAGGTTCACCTTATTCAAGGTATGTCAATGTTGACAATTTCAGTCTGCATGGCATACTGTTTTGGTAGTTTCATTTGGCAAAAATATATTAATTTTAGATGATAAAGCAGTGTGTTGAGTTGTGTGTACCTGTGTGTTGGGATAAAGGTAGTAATGATATTAGCTTTTCTCTGACCCAGCTACCAGCATGGAAGGAAGAAAGTGATGATTCATCTGCACAGAAGCAAATAGAAAGGGAGCGAAGCAACCATGATACAGAATGTGAATTTTAAGTTGTTAGAATAATATACAATGAGGCTCTTTATGTTAAGCAGTAGAGCCATGTTTCTTTTTCAATGTTAAATTTGCTGAGTTTTGCTCTTTCTGTCATCAGACTAAAATGAGACAAAGAAACTATTTTTTTGTGGAGTGTTGAATATGGGAGTGAAGTGAGCAGTCCTTGTCTTGATCTGCATATTTAAATTTCAAATTATACAAAGAAAAATAAATATTAACTCTACAGCAATTGGGGATAAATCTTTGGTCCCGATAATTGTAAGTATTTTAAAGTTATTATCATTAACCGCCCACCTGGGAATCACATGGACACTCTCAGCCATGTATCACCTAAAATAAGCCAAAGCCTAAAGACGTGCTTGGGTGCACATTGGCAAAGTTAAACTAACCTGAGGTGGTTGATCTGGCACTACCACAAGCCAAGAGGAAAGAAGGATAGTTGGCTTCTTGTTCATCAAATCTCATTATTCATTTCTGCCTCAGAGGTGAGCACTTAGAGGTCTACTTTCTGCTTCTAATGTATTCCTTTATTAACTGTTTCATCAGTGATTTCAGAGGAGTTCCATGCTACAATTTTTCATATATATCTTATAACTGAAGCAGTATCCATTTTCAGTGAGATATAATGGCATATAGTAAAATGAACAGATCTTACGATTTAGTACAATGAGCTTTAACATGTACATGCCTGTCTAATCGACATTCTCCATTCATAAAGAGCATTGTTATCACCAAAATTCCCTTGTGTCTCTTTTTGGTTCCTCCTTACTCCCACAAGAAAATGATATTCTAATTTCAGTCACCAAAAATTAGCTTTTCCTATCTGTAAATGTCAAATAAGTGGAATCAGACAGTGTATATTTTTCTGTTTTTGATGGACATACTATTGTGGAAGATCCTCTTTGAGTATATAAATTTTGTCCTATTTTGTTGCAAATCGTTTATCCCTTTTCCTATTGATGGACATTTGGGTCGATTCAAGATTTTGCTATTATGAATAAAGTTGCTATGACATGTTTGTGCAAGTATTTCTGTGACACTTTCTTGGGCAGTTGGTCATAAATATACGATTCTACTTCTGAATTTTCTATTTTCTTCTGATAATCTCTTTGCTATCTTATTTACCATAACTTTTTTTTTTTTTAAGATTTTATTTATTTATTTGACAGAGATCACGAGTAGGCAGAGAAGCAGGCAGAGAGAGAGAGAGGAGGAAGCAGGCTCTCCACGGAGCAGAGAGCCCGATGCGGGGCTCGATCCCACGACCCTGGGATCATGACCTGAGCCGAAGGCAGAGGCTTTAACCCACTGAGCCACCCAGGCGCCCCTACCATAACTTTTTTTAAAAGATATTATTCACTTATTCGACAGAGAGAGGGAGAACAGAAGCAGGAGGATCAGCAGGCAGCAGGCAGAGAGAGGAAGAAGCAGGCTCCCCGCTGAGCACAGAGCCTAATGTGGGACTCAGTCCTAGGACTCTGGGATCAAGCCTGAGCTGTAGGCAGTCACCTAACTGACTGAGCACACAGGCACCCCCTTACTGTAACTTTATCGTCAACCTTCTATATTGTGGAATTTGCTTATCTAAAACTTTGTTTTGTGTGATAAAGTAAATGTTTGCAATAAATTTCAAAGTAAGTTCTTGCCAGGTTTTGGCCCCAGAAAAACAGTTTTCCTGTTCTATTTTCTGGAAGAGTTTATTTTGTTTTTTAATTATTTGTTTAAGGTCAGTATGTCTTTCTTAGATATTTGATAGCAATTACCAGTAAAGCCATCCAGGCCAAGAGTTTTCTTTGTAGAAAGACTACTCTTTGGAATTTATTTCTTTAACAGATATAGGACTATTCAGCTTGTCATTCTTCTTGGGTCAGTCTAAGCAAGTTGCATTTTTGAAAGAACTTATCCATTTTACCTATACTGTCATTGTTGTTGGCTTAAAGTGTTCATGACAGCTTTTAATATCTGTAAGATCTTTGTACTAATTCCTTTAATTTCTGATATTAATAACTTGTGATTTACCTATTTTTCCTTATCAGGTTTACCTAGAAGTGTATCAACTATCTTAATTTTCAAAAAAACACTTTTCTATTTATTATTTTTCTCTTGTTTGTGTAATTTCTGATGTTATCTTCATTATTTCTTTCCTCTGACTAATTTGGGTTTATTTTGCTTTTATTTTTCTATATTCTTGAGATAAAAGCTCAAATCAATGAATTTTAAAAATTCCAGGGCGACTGGCTGGCTCAGTCAGTAGAGCACCTGATTCTTGTTATCAGGGTTTTGAGTTCTAGCCCGGTGTTGTGTTTAGAGATTTAAAAACAAAATCTTAAAAAAAAAATTAAAAATTTCCAATTTTCTAATATAAGCCTTTAAAACCATGAGTCTCTAAGCACAGGTTCAGTTGCTTACCACAGTGTGATATATTGAGTTTTCATAAATGTTAGTTTTAAAATATTTTTATTCTTCTTGTTATTTTTCCTTAGACTAATAGGTTTTAAAATATCTTTGTTTAATTTTCAACTATTTGGGGGTTATCTAGATAATTTCTTGTTGCAGATTATTAATTTAACTCTGACAGAAACATATTCTGTATAATTTTAGTCTTTAAAATGTAGAGATTTTTCTTCTAATTCCAACGTATTATCTACCCATGTACACTCAAAAAGAATATGTTTTCTGCAGTTGTTGGATTGTTTTAAAAATGTCTATTAAATCCAGTTATTTTACTAAGTTTTAAGACAGTCTTAAAGTCTCTAATTGTCAGTACTGATTTGCATACTTTCCCTGTATTTTGATTGGCCTTACTTCACATGCTTTGAACTTCTACTATTAAAAATTTCCTCTATGATGAATTGACATTTTATCATTATAAAATAAAATATATACCGTTAGTAGTACTCCTTAACTTATGTCAGCTTTGTGTGATATTAATGCTGTCACTCCAACTTTCTTATACTTAGTATTTGCATTTATGCATAAAGTTACTCTCATAAATAGAATATGGCCAGGTCCTGTTTTCCTTTTTTTTTTTTTTTTTTAAGATATTATCTGTTTTAGAGAGTGCATGAGAGAGAGCATGGAGAGGGGCAGAGGGAGAAAAGAGAAAGAGAATCTAGAGCAGACTCCCTGCTAAGCGCAGCATAGAAGCCACACTTGATCCCAGGACCTGAGATCACAGTCTGAGCTGAAATCCAGAGTCAGTTAACAGGCTGAGCCCCCACGCAGCCCCAGGTCCTGCTTTTTCTAATTAATTGTAGCAATGTTGCCCTTTATTTGATGTGTTTAAATCTAATTATTTTTAATGTCATTATGCATATAATTGCATTTAAGAATATCATCTTGCCATTTTATAAGTACTGTCCTTCTTTTTTGTTCTTTTGATTCAGCCTTCCTGCCTTCTCTGGGACTAAAAACTCATCACATAATATTTAACTGTATTTCTTGACATAATCTGTATTTTTCTTTTAGTTGTTGCTCTGAAGAATACACTGTAATCTTTTCTTTCTGTTTCTCATCACTTATTTATCATTTCAATCTTTTCTGTAAATGGAAACATTCAACTGGTGTCATTTGGCAATTCTTACAGCACTAATTAACCTGCTGGTAACAAACTCTTAGCTTTAAATTATCAGAAAATATAATCTGGGTTATTTTAACTGGATGTAGAATTCTGGTATTACTTTTGTGTATCCTATAAAAATGTAATCGTATGGTTATCTGTTTTGTATTTGTTATTTTTTTTTTAAAGATTTTATTTATTTATTTGACAGAGAGAGAGATCACAAGTAGGCAGAGAGACAGATGAGGTGGCAGGGGTGGGGGAGGGGGAAGCAGGCTCCCTGCTGAGCAGAGAGCCCCATGTGGGACTCAATCCCAATCATGATCTGAGCTGAAGGCAGAGGCTTAACCCACTGAGCCACACAGGCACCCCTGTTTTATATTTATTGTTGATGTGAAGTCAGCACCGTCATTATTATGATTGGTATCCTTTATGTGTGTGCGTTTTTCAATGACTGATTTTAGGATTTTCTCCATATTATCCTTAGCTGTTGGCCTTTCAGGTCCTTAGGTTTGGTTTTCTGAGTTACAAACCCAAGGAGAATTCATTGGCGAACACACAAACTATTGGTGAAAATAGTGCTGAAAAATTTGTTAATGAGGTGAAAAACTAAGAATACACAGGGTATAAATCATCCATATTTTTCAATGACTTGAATTTTTACATCTTTCCAAAATTACAAAGATGAAAGAGAATGAAAAGAATCATTTTAAGTGTTACTGGAATTAATACTGTAGAGCAGTACACTTCTTTAGAAAATGCTTTATTGAACACATGGTAGCAAACTATATATACGATAAATTGCAAAAGAAACGATAAATATTAGGTCATTTTCTGTAAACTGACACTTGGAGTTGTGTAAAATTATACTTCTATTGTTTATATTAACTATTTTATTTACCTTGTGATCTCAGCTTGATACTAGAATACTGTGATCTTTAAAGCCTGATGTATAAAATTATCTCTTCTGTTTCAAGTTCAGAAGTATTGGGGGAAAAATCACAAAAATGTAGAGGGAGTTAGGAATAAATGAAGAGATAAGGAAATGAAACATAAGAACTGACAGTATTTCCTTCTTATATATACCCTAGACATCACATGATAGAATCTGGAGCTTTCCTCGTAGGAAGTTTTTAACTACAAATTTAATCTTCTTAAAAGATATAGGGCTATTACAATTATCTATTTTCTTTTTGAATGATCTTGCGGAGATTGTGGTATTTAAGTCATTTATCTATTTCACTTAAATTGCCACTCCTATGGCAAAAATTATTAATAATATTCACCCATTATCCTAGTAATCTCTGTAAAGTTAGGAGTGATGTCTTCTCTCTCATTATCTTATCATTCATATATCATCTATCTCATATTACTACCAGTTTGGGAAACTGTCAACTCTCTCTTTTTTTTTTTTTCTCATCAATTTTGTTAGAGTTTTATTGAATTCATCTATCATATCAAGGAAATATCTTTGAGACTCGTGGATTTTCTTCACTGTAATTTTTTCAGTTTCTATTTCATTGTTTTTCTGCTCTGCCATGTACTATTTTCTTTCACCTGCTTACATTTGTTTTTCTTTTTCTAATGTCCAAATGTAGACACTAATGTCATTTATTTGGTATCTTTCTTCATTTCTGATGTAGACAATTAATTTTATAATTTCTCTGTATGTACCACTCTGGGAACCCAGTATGTACCCAGTTTTCACACACTGTATTTTTATTTTTATTCTGTTCAAAAGACTTAATAATTTTAAGTTTAATAATAATAATAATTTTCTTTTGTCCATATATTTTGATCCCTAATTTAGAAATATATTACTTAGTGTCCCAATATTCGGAGATTTTTCAGATACCTTTATGTTATCCATCACAATAAATGTTCATTTAAATTCCACCGGGGCAGAGAGAAAGGGGAAAAAAATCACAGGTAGGTTTTCAGGTTATAGGAAAGTGTTCAATCAGGAGTGGACACTTTTATCTATATAAGGTGGATGCTAATATATCACTTATGAAGTAGTTGCAAAAAGAACCTCATTTTAACCATAGCTTGGATTTTATTAAAACTCAATATAAATATTTTAATTAGTAAAAAAAAATATTCCAAGTTTGAAAAGGAAGAAAAGTAAGATGAAAAACATTCTTAGTTTTGGGGCGCCTGGGTGGCTCAGTGGGTTAAGCCACTGCCTTCGGCTCAGGTCATGATCTCAGGGTCCTGGGATCGAGTCCCACATTGGGCTCTCTGCTCATCAGGGAGCCTCCTTCCCTCTCTCTCTTTCTCTCTCTCTCTGCCTACCTGTGATCTCTCTCTGTCAAATGAATAATTAAAATCTTTAAAAAAAAAAAAAGAAAGAAAAACATTCTTAGTTTAACAAAAAGCTAGTTCAAAAGCTCAAAGTCTAAAATCAATAAAATTGCCTAATATTTCGAGGTCATGGCAAGAAAATTGGTGTTCTAGTGAATAATAATGTGGTGTTGTGCATGTAAGAGTTGGATTGAATTGTAGAGGGCAAATGGCTAGTAAGATAGAATTATGCCACATTTGGAAGCATCTATATGACAAGCCCAAGATTTAGTCATGACAGAGAACAATAAAAACAATCAACTCTCTATACATGTTAGTATATCACAGCTGGGCAATGAGATTAACTAGTAACTAGCTGATTAACTTTCTACCCGACTAACTTTTTTTCAAATTATTTAATTCGCAAAAATATTTCCAATGGGTACTTTAGAAATGGATGTAACTGCAGTTGGTAGCAAAAAGTAAGAATTTAGAGCTAGAATCAAACAGAAGTCAAATTTTCATATACTGACTAAACACTTTCATGGTCATTTTGCCAGTTCTATTTTTGTTCTTGTTTTTAAGTTAATGAAAGGCTAGAATCATAAGGCATAAAAATAAATGATATTAAATTTGTTTTTGTAAAATTTCAAGCTATAGTAATAAGTAAGACTAATATAGTAATAAGTAAGAGAACTTAAAATCTGTAGGATCGTTTAAAAAATATTCATTTTTGAGGCTCACCAAATCCTTTTGACAAAGTGTTATTATACTTTATAGCTCATATGTTTTTAATGATGCATACTAATTCCATCTGTTTGACTGGAAGCACTATATCTCTTCATGATCATGTTATTTCACATGTTTTATCAAACTTGAAGACTCAGTTAACATATTTTAAATACATGTCATTAGTCAAAAATTATAATCTGTTTCTGGGGGAAGATATGAGGCAGGCTTTATTTTGTATATTCTAAAATTTACATGTTTCATATATATTTTTGTATTTATATCTATATATTTTATATATTCTAAAACCTACATTTTCAAGGGAGTAATTCTTTTTTTTTTTAATTTTTTATTTTTTATAAACATGTATTTTTATCCCCTTGAAGAATTTTGGGATTTCTGGGTATGAAGTAGTTGCCCTATTTTAAGAGAGTACCAAAGAAAATTATGGGTAAAAGATACATGAATTCCTTTTTGTGTTTTACCCAGCCATATTCACCACTGTCAAACTTCAAACAGACGTGCATGGTATGAAATAAGTATTATGGTAGACTCAAGATGCTCTTTCATACGTTATTGAAGGATTAACTGCTACAGGAATTGCCCTCTCACTATGAATAACTAGACAACTAAGCAAAACGTATGAAACAATGGTTTTTCAGAAATGGAACAACAACCAGCATAGGACTTTGATCCTGAGAGAAGGGAACAAACAAGCTTGAGTGTTCCCATTTCACATCCTGGAGATAAATCTCAAGCTGTGGCGGAGGAAGGGTAGCAGAAACATCATCTAGCAGCTAAGGCGACAGGGATGTGAGTTGACAGAGTTAAGATCTAGTTCTACACAGAGCATTAGGCAGAGGCCTCAGAATGATCACAAAATTAACCACAGATTAAGCAAGCAAGCTTTTAACGTTTCAAACTGATCCCAGATAGCTTACCTGTGTGAAAGAACAAAGTTGTACATTATTTAAAGGAATACAAAAAGTTCACACTTAGTTATATAAAATTAATAATATTTGGAGACTGACAAAATTCATAATATTTGGAAACCGACAAAATTATCTCCACAACCATACTTTAAACAGGCTCATCTGAGCTCCCTTTCAAATCCAGAGCTTCTGTGTCCTTCTTTGTACAGTCCAGTTCTAGCAAGAGTCATGTTAAGTCCATCCAGCCAGAATCTCCAGCCCTCCCTTAATATCTGATCAACTTCTGCATCCCACACCCTTGGTATCCAATCACTCAGGCCTGCCTTCAGCAAGAATCCTGTTAAGTCGGTTTTGCCAGAATCCCCCCCACCGCTGAATTTTCCTTCAGTAATTTTCCATCTACAGACACCCACCTTTCCTTATTGTATTGAGAACTGAGTTCAGTTCTGCTTCAACTTCACCCTGCTCTGGTTTTCTTTAATTAAAAGCCAATAAAAAGTTATCAGGCGTAGGTGTAGCTGAGGACAAAGGCAGCAACATAACTATCTACATCCCTAAATGTCTTCTCCTATAAAATGAAAAAATAAGAGGGATAAGTAAGTTCTATACAAAACCATGCCCTCAGCATAAATGAAAGGAAGAGAAAGCAGAAAGTACAAACTGAGCCAAAAGAGAATAATCACCAATCCCAGCATGAAATCTTTCCTTCTAGTGCCTCAGCCTTAACCAGCCACAGGGCTATGCAGAGAGCAAAGCCATAATGAGAAAAAATGTGGGGAAGATAGAAGATGGAAACTAGCTAAAGGGCCTAAGGGCGATTTGGCATGATCACCAGAAATATTAAATCCATCCCCATCTATAATTGGTGGAAATGTTTTTAGACAGATCAGAGCATCGACCACAAGGGAGGGATTTTGAAGTATGTGTGGTTTAAAGGAACAGGTGCCACTTAAAGAAGCAGACACAGTATAAAGACAGCCATGGTAAGGAACAGGCACATATAAAGGAGCAGTTTTTGAAATGTGTAGCTTCTGGTGGAGAAAAATGGATATAAAAAGGGGAAAAGTGTTTGGCAAACTGGGTGGTGAAGGTAAAAAGAAGGGGGAAATCTCAGGGTCCTATAAGGTAAAAGAGAACCATAAATTAGAATTCGTTAGCTTTCCCCACCACCAAAACAAACAAACAAACAAAAACACACAACATTATCTGATCTATCTTGCAAATATATCTCTTATTTATCAGCTGTCCTTTGACTCTCTGGTGCTATTTGCTATGCAAAAGTATTTTAACCTTGATGAAATAAAATTTATCAATTATTGTCTTCAACTTTTTCTGAATTTTGAATCAAAGTTAGAAAGCCTTCCTTTACACCTAGATTAAGAAAGAATTTACCCATGTTTTCCTCTAAGCACTTGCATGGTCTCGTTACATTTAGGTCTCCAATCATTCTGGAATTTATTAATATGTTTCGTAGTATGTTCACTAGTCTCTATGGTGCATAGATCTAATTTCATCTTCTTTCTCCAAATTCCTACCATTTCCAATAGGAAAATGGTAAAAAGATGTGAACAATCATTTATGTGTATGTATGTGCATAAGTGTACAGATATGTGTATATATACATATAATAAAGCATATGAAAAAAGATTTGATCACATTCATAGTTAATGAGATGCAAATTAAAATAACATTGATATATCATTTCTCATCTATCATATTGGGAAAATTAAAAAGTATGACAATAAATCCTGTTGACAATCACTCCCATACAATGCAGGTAAGAACATAAATCAGTACAACTATTCAGAAGGGGAATTCGTCAATAACCCAGAAATTTTACATATATGCTTATCTTTTCACTCAGCAATTCCACTTCTAAGGCTCTACCCTAAGGCACCTCTAAGAATACAAAAATACATATGACCATGTTATTTAACATTGTTTATAGTTACAAAATATTAGATATAGCCTAAATACTCCTTACATAGGAGAATACTGATGAAAGTAATGAGAGTATTATTTAGCCATAAAAAGAATCAGAAAGATCTTTATACATTGAGTGTAGTGATTTCCAGACTATAGTGTTAAATGAAACAACTATGATGCAGACAAAATCTATAGTATGCTGTACTCCATGTAAAAATATAGGGCATAAAGAAAACAGAAATGTATCTGCTCATTGGTGCTAAAGACTTACAGAAGAAGTAATCTACAAACTAAAGAGATTATTTACCTACCAGGGAATAGGTTGATGAGGTTGGAATGAAGAAATATGGTGGTAACGGGGAAAAATATGTTTCTCTAAGTATAACAGCCTTTATCCCAGGAACTATAGAATAGTTTCACATAACCAAAAATACAAATTATAGATGTAGGAAGGAAATCAAAATGGAATACACATAATGTATTAGTCGGCATTCTCCAGAGATGGATAACAAAAGAACTAGCCTATGTAACTTTGGAAAACTGTATCTTCTCTAAAACTAAAGATAGGAAGTGTACATTAGTTAGTAAATCAATTTCCCAAGGTGGTATGGGTAAGAAATTCGGTTACTACAGGTTTTTAAGATTATTTAAATACATAAATGGATTATGGATAAAAAGTGAAGTTTCTTGCCATCAAAGAAAGCCTTACAATAAGAACAAGGGGAAGGCTAATATGAACTTGTAATTTTATTAGATTTGACAAATCAGTATAAACTTGTGGTTTTTAAGATATATATATATAGAGAGAGAGAAAGAAATAAACATAATTTTGTGAGCATTCATGAGTTAGAACACATACATATATATGTGTGTGTGTGTGTGTGTGTGTGTGTATACACATACATATATACATATATATAGGCTGCTGAGAAGACTTAAAAACAATGACATCCCAGTAGCAATGAACATAGTTAGTCCCAAATTTTTGTTTCTAAATTCCATTCTCCAATAAAAGGAATTAAAATTCCTTGGAGAAAGAGTTAATTCCTAGTATTTGGGCAGAGAAAATTTAAGATAAGCCTGGAATGTACTGTAGTGTCAGATAATAACAAAGCTCTTGGGGAAAAAAATGATGGGGGAAATGGCAAAAGGACAGAGTATCCAAAACTGAAATAATTAGAGCAAAAAAATAATAATAACTGTAATATTGGATATGGCAAAAAAAAACACCTAGTATTATGAGCCCATTCTGATATGACTGTATCATTGAATAAATACACAAATGGACAAATGATAGATTTTCTCATAGAAGAATTCTTATTAATAAATGTGGGAGAAATTAAGGAAATGGCCAAGTGCCATTAGCCAAACAGTAGTAATTTTTGCATTTTGCAAAAAAAAAAAAAATCAGCAGGTAAAAATTTGGGGCGAATAGAATATAAGCATAGTAACAAAGTATCCTCTTTAAGATATTTTTCAGTTACAAAGGGATAAAGAGTAAAACTGCAAAAAAGAAACTCAGCAGATCCCACCTCAGCCAAGTGAGTGACAAGTACAATAATGTTTATCCCAACTTTACTCTTTATAGTCAAACCCTTGAAACAATCCAAATTACCAAGGTGGATGGATATGCAAAGTATAGTATTCTCATAAAATTGAGTACTATTTAGTAATAAAAGGGAGAAATGATTGATGCATGCAGACACACAGATGAACTTTAAATATATTATTCTCAGTGAAGGAAGCTAATGAGAAAAGTCTATGTTTTATTCTATCCCAAAGAAAGCAAGGCAGAATTCTGGTTGTAGGGACAGAGGGGGATGGAGAAGAAGAAAGAACTGATATAAATTGCTGTGGAGAATTTTGCAGCGATACTGATACTCTGTGTCTTGGTTAAGATGGTAGTCCCCAAACTGAATGTACTTTTCAAAATTCATCAAATTGTACTCTTCAAATGGGTGAATTTTTTTGTAAGCAAATTTCATGCCAAAAGGCACAATTTTAAAATGAGTATGTATTCCATTGACACTACATTGCCAAATGATGCTATATGAAACTATTTTCCCAAAGAAATTGGCAGGAAGTCCACTAAAATTGATTATGCAGGGGCATCTGGGTAGTGCAGTCAGTTAAGCCTCTGACTCTTGGTTTTGGTTCAGGTTGTGATCTTAGCCCCATGCTGGGGTCTGGGCTCAGTAAGGAATCTGCTTAAGACTCTCTCTCCCTCTCTCTCTGTACCACCACCAATTCTAAAATAAATAAACAAAACCTTTTTTAGAAAGGTGATTAGGCAAATCTAGAGGTCTCCTGGAATTTTCATTATTTACTTGAGACAAATAAGATCTTAAGATTCAGGCCTCAGAATATGAGACTTAAAGAAGAATGAGTCTTTTGGATCTGGAAATGCACAGGAGTTTGGAATATGGGAAAGCTACTTGATAAAGCACTGCCTTTAAGAACAAAGAAGTAGAAGTCAAGTAAGAAAATGATGTCAAAATTGCATATTCAGGACCATAATAGTAAGATTTCATATTATTTCTCAAAACTTTGTAGCTTGAACATTTTTGTACCTTGAGTTCTTTTCTTTTATAGAATGGTTTTCATAAGATTTAATAATCAGTGAATTATGAGAAAGCAAAAAGAGGAGAAAGAAAAATCCAAAGCATTTAACATAGGTGAAACTTAGAGTAAAATTATCAAACTTGTTGGAGAATAGTAAATTGTTAAAAGGTTTGGTCTAGAATACATGAAAACATCTAGGTAGTTAAGTCCTACTTAAAAGGAAGATAAAATGAGGAAGGTAAAGGAAGATAAAATGAGGAAGGTAAAATGAGGAAGATAAAAGATAAAAATGAGCTAAAATGATACAAATGAGAGGTTTAATCAGGGTAATAATGGGATCAAAGGTACACCTATGGGCACAGTATGTGAGAAATCAAAGTGATGAAAGCTATCAAAATCTAGAGAAAAGAATTCAGACAGAGAAAAGCAAAGCTCACAGAAATGAATTTTGGAAATTCTTATTGTAGAGTATGAGAGGAAGTAACCAAATCAGTAAATGAAACAGAGAACATGTTGAAAAGAAAGCAAGAGAAATCAGTAATAGTAGAGTCCTCGATTCTTGGAGTGATTCACCATCCTTACTTATTCCTTCTTTATGCTAGTATTTAGCTGTAGAATGTACTTGGAGAATGTCCTTACTTTTTATTTTCAGATTTTCTTTCTTTTCCATATATTCCTATACTCTACCCTTACTTAATCAATCTGACTCACCTAGATCACCTTGAAGAAAATTAAAATTGGATACTATCCAGACAATAGGAATATAATAATTTATTATTTCATGGTAGGTGATTTACACTTTCAGTAAAATGTATTTTAAAAATCACTTCCTATTAATGGTAATTAGTAATTTTGTACTGCTTAGGTTTCTAAGGCAACAACAGAACTCTTGCTATAATTAGCAGTCCATTACACATACATGGTAATATTTACCAGGTGAATTATAAGTGATAAATGAATATCAATCAATTACAAGTGAATTACATCATAAAGAACTTATAATCATAAATTGAAAAAAGTTGTGCCATTATTTTTAACAAATGGCAGACAATATATACTAAAATATGAATATCAAATTTTCCCAGTGTATTATTGCCAGTAGAATTTTCCCTAATTTAGATATATTCAACCATCAACATGTCTGCCCAAAAATGCAGCATCTCACAGCAATAAGTGAAGAAAGACTTATAGCATTTACTATATGTTAGGTAGTCTTAAACACATTAGGATTTTTTATACACAACTCCAGCACAGGTTATTTTAGATATTAAATAAACAAGGGCTAATCGCTTCTCAGCCTTTTGGCTAAGATCAAGTGTAATAAACAAGGGCTCTGGATTATCAACTTTGTCTCTCATTGTGTCAAAATAGATCACATTATAGTTTAATCTATTAGAAAACTGTCAAAGCATATTAACCTTTTCAAAAGAAGACATGCTTTTATCATTACGAGAAAAGTTTCAAATTCCTTTTGTTGGAATCAATAAATTTAAATATATATGTACATATATATTTAAAACAAAGATGGCTATGACTCAATATTCCAGGCATTATTGCATAGCACCACTAGATAATGCACACCTTTAAACATTTAAGCACTGCATATGTGAATATTTAAGTGAAATATTATTTCACTTATAGAATTTCTTTGAGTTAATTTGCACAGTCACTTTCTCAAGGAGAAAGCCTGACACTTCATAGAAACATTCATACTCTGAATTAGGCATCAAACTCAACCTTTGTCTCCTGCATCCATGCAGATTTTGTCCTGGTTTTTTTGTTTTTTGTTTTTTTTTTTTTGTTTTAAAGATTTTATTTATTTATTTGTCAGAGAGAGAGAGAGAGAGAAAACACACGCACAGGCAGGCAGAGTGGCAGCAGAGGCAGAGGGAGAAGCAGGCTCCCTGCTGAGCAAGGAGCCTGATGTGGGACTTGATCCCCGATGCTGTGATCATGACCTGAGCTGAAGGCAGCTGCTAAACCAACTTAGCCACCCAGGCGTCCCTGTCCTGGGTTTTAATTGCTATTTCCTACTCTTACATGATGCACACATGGCCTATCAAATTAAAGCAATATGACCGCATAATTTTAAATAAAATGGAGAACATACTGAAGTTTTAGATAGTTATCTCTCCATAGTTCCCTGGCCTTCACCATTTATCATCCTTCACTCCTCTTCCCAGCAATCATCAAGCACTAAATAACAGTAATTTTATTTCCTGGGAAAAAAAGAAATTTCATCTGCATTCCTGAGCATGAACACTGTGTGGAATTTTTCTAAGAACATCACATACCATTTACTCGTGACAATATTAGTATAGTCATATTAGTATTAGAATTATTCTCCCAAAAGAATATGATAAAATGATGAATTTTTTTCCTAAAGAAAGCTGAATGATAGAACTGGAAAGAATATGGGAAAGTTACTGTAATGACAATTTTGTAAGTAGAAAACTGAGACTCAGAGATGTTAAGGGATTGGTGATCTAATAATTGTCAAGGAAACCCATCTTTATTGAATCAATCAGTCTAATAATTATATTTCAACTTCTTTTCTACTAACTAAAATGTAGAAAATCTTTCTGTAGTGCTCCAGAAAAATGATATAAAAAATGTTAAGACAATCTTGTCAAGTTGGGCTTTTAAAATTAATATTCACTTCTATCCTGTGCAATTTTATCAAGGGTAATCAAAATAGTTTGCATGTTAAATCACATGTAAAATAAACCATCTTTTTAGTAGGGAGACTTGCATTAAAATTCAGTTCTGCTGATGAATTTATCAATGAAATCTTGGTCTGCTAATGACCAAATATTATGATTCATTTCAATCTTTTGAGTGCTAATATAATAATATCGTACTGAGAAAATGTTTAAGATTTGCTTATTTTCAACCACTACTATGCACATTTAGCCACCATGCTTGTGGCTTAAAATTTTGTTCTTAAAATCTTCTTAAGATCCAAGGCTTATCTTTTGGATATCAGATATTTATTGACTCATAGACATAAAGGACTTTCAATGCCAACTAGGGTAGAATTTCAAGAGCACATAAGCAGATTGATCTCAGAAATACTTGTAGGTTAAATGGAAAACTCAGTAGGAGTTGAAATGAATACAGGAGTAATTTCAAAATGTGAATTGCCTATTTTGGAATCTATAGGCTCTTATCCTTGGATAAAGGGCAAAAATGCAAGTGAATTAGCATCCATAGACATCAGCAGAACTATTAATGAAACCCATCTTTACTACTGATCAGTCTACTAACTGCATAGTAGCTTCTACTGTCTTTTATAGATAACTATACAGTAAGTGTTTCTATAAAAGAAGATTTAGAACCTCAGATTCTGTAAGTGACATTTTCGATTAGAAAGACATGAGGAGTGTATAACAAGAAATACATACTTCCAGAAATAAAATCTGGCATTTAGCTGTTGACTTATGTTTAAAAGGACTTTCTATTCTGTGAGAGGAAGAGAGGAAGGCAGAGTAGCTTAATGACATAAAATTATATTCTTTAGAAGAGATAGTGGGGGATGCCTAGGCAGCTCAGTCAGTTAAGCATCTGTCTTTGGATCAGGTCAGATCTTAGGGTCCTGGGATCAAGCCCCATATCAGGCTCCCCACTCAGTGAGCAGCCTGCTTGTCCCTCTCTCTCTGCCTGCTACTCCCCTACTTGTGCTCTCTCTGTCAAGTAGATAAATAAAGTCTTTAAAAAAAAAAAAAAAACTAGAGATGGTGATAAGTATTTCTTAATGCACCAAGGGTTGATAGAATCTTCCTTTCCAAACTTTTCTATATTTGAGGTTTTTACTTTTATGACATTTTTTTCATATAAACTATATAGATATTCTCACAGTCATAAAGGTTGATCTCTAATGAAGCACCTTATCATCTTCATATTTTGACAGTTATTTTATTGGGTGAATCCTGGTGGTGCCAAAGGTTAGATTATAGAGGGTAATATTACTATAATCATTAGTAAGTAGGCCTATTCACCTTTCGAACTCTCAAATGAACTTGAACATATATGTTCCATATAAAGGTTACAGGACCTATTATCTACAAAGCTTCTCTCCTGCAGGGATTCTTTGGCATCTACTAGCTGTGATGTGTTTCTTAAGTTCATACCCACTTGTATAAAGATTTTTCTCCTGTGTGGTTCTTTCTACTAAATATGAAGACCTAAAATCTAGATGAAGCTATTACCACATTTCTCAGATTGATGGGTTTTCTTTTCTCTGTAGATATTTTCATAAGTTTAAAGGTCAGATCTTTGAGAGAAGCATTTTTTATACAGATGACAATTATAGAAAAATTCTCTCTTCTGAATTGTTTGATGAATGATAAGCTGTTATTTTCATTAAGAAAAGTCCTTTTACTAAGCAGAGTCACAGGTTTGTTATTTCGTAAAGTCTCATATTTGGCTTTGGCAAGTGAAGACCTTGATCTCATGGATAAAAAACACATTGCAAACTAAGATGTTTTCTGTAATCCTTCTTTGGAGGTTTATTCCTGTAAATGCTCTTCTGTCAGGGCCACTCCTGATTGTAAAATGGCATTGAACAGGTTCATTCATTGAACCATCATATTTTAGGTCCTAAGGAGACACCATTTCAAGAAATCTCCAGGTCCACCCTTTGTATTTTTAAAGATTCCATTTTATTCATTTTTAAAATTCTTACTCTTTTTTCTTAAACTCTGATAATTCTCCTTGAAAAGTCACTATGAACTTTTTTATTTTCTCACATTTGTAATCTACTTTTTTGAAGTTTTTAGGAAAAGAAATACCTGCAATTTGATGCATCTGTTAAGTTTAGAAATAGACATTCTCTATACCCGAGCATACTCTAGGAACATACTCATATATCTGGATCATTTATATGATTATTCTTATAAGCATTTAAAAGGATAATCTTGTCTGAATTCTTACGGTAGTACAAATTTTAAACAAACTAAATGCCCACCTAAAGGGATACATCTAGATTATGATATGCAATGGAGTACCATGAAATATTTTGAAAGAACGATATGAACAAGAAAGTTCTTCAAGAGATATTCTTAAGTGAATATGGTTAAGTAAAAAAAGCTAATGGTATAAGTATACATTATCTTTTACATATTTAAAAATATTACAGGCTTTTTCTTTACATTTTAAAACATAGCTCTGTACTAAAGTACACCAACCTAATAACAGTAGTTATGTCTGCCTAGGGAGTACTAGGGAAGAGAATTAGCAGTGCAGAGACAAATGAGACTCTGCTTTCTTTGTAATGCTTAAAAATTTTTTATACAAGGACTTGTATGTTTGAAGAAAATCCTATTTAGAAATCCTATTCTTAATATCTACCTTATACTCCCTCCCGAAATGAAAAATCAAGAAGAAAAAGTAACGTTATAGCCAACAACTTCAGCATTATCAGAAGAGAACATCACAATCTTTAAATACTTGTAAAGATAGAACAAAATAAATTCTAACATATCCTATACCCCTCTGCCTGCCTTTCATTGTAAACCTGTGAATGCAGACAGCAAGGGAAAGGAGTTTTTCCAGAACTCAGTGAAACGGAAAAGAAGAATTTATAGAAGGTATAAGCAAAACTAGTACAATATGAGATGGCAAACTCCTGAATGCAGATGAACACTTGAGGTTCACAGAACAGGCTAAAGAAAAGGAGTGTGAAAGTATGCAGCACTGAAGTGGCAGTCTTAAGGTCTTGCTTCTGGGAAACAATGAGATGTAGAGAGTAGATGAATACAGAAAATGCCAAGCTCTTTAATGAAGCAATGAAGGGAAGGAAGCAAATGGGGTGGGGGATTAAAGATCCTATAAAAATGAAAGAGAAACCAAATATACCAATCTTTTATTATCCCCAACCTCCATTAACAATAACACTCTCCATCAAGAACCTGCACAGAAGAGCCTCAAGCTGATAGAAATGGGCACTCTTATCCCAGATGTGCTGATCTCCAAATGAATAGCAATAGAAGAAGGCGGGGGGGGGGAAGGAAACCACATCCATTAATAGACAACACTGCAAAAAGGCAGAAAATATGAATAAAAGCTTTTCTGTTAATGAAAAATCTTGGCAAAATGCCAGTAATGAAACTGAAGGTAACTGTTAACACCACATTCCAAAATGAAATGACATCTCAATAAGATTTAAGAACACCTAAGAATATTCAAGAATGTGAGACTATGAAAAAAAAAAAAAAGAACTTTAAGTTAAAAATATAAAAATTAAGAAACAATGGGGCACCTGGGTGGCTCAGTGGGTTAAAGCCTCTGTCTTTGGCTCAGGTCATGATCTCAGGGTCCTGGGATCAAGCCCCGCATCAGGGTCTCTGCTTGGCAGGGAGCCTGCTTCCCTGCCTGCCTCTCTGCCTGCTTGTGATATCTCTCTCTGTGTCAAATAAATAAAATCTTTAAAAAAAAATTAAGAAACAGGTAAAACCCAGGAACAATTGACATAAGAGTCAAATGAACCTAGGAAAGTAGTATAAAAAGTAGGAAAAATCATGTCAGAACTGAAGACAAAATTATAAGATTCCCGATGGGGAGTAGATTCAAATGAAAAAAAAAAAAAAAAAAAAAAAAAAAAAAAAAAACTTGGAAGAAGAACTAGAATGAACCAAGGAAATGAAAATGAGATTTAAAAAATAGAAGCAGAGGGGTGCCTGGGTGGCTCAGTGGGTTAAGCCTCTGCCTTCAGCTCAGGTCATGATCTCAGGGTCCTGGGATCGAGTCCCACATCGGCTGCTTCCTCCTCTCTCTCTCTCTCTCTCTGCTTGCCTCTCTGCCTACTTGTGATCTCTCTCTGTCAAATAAAATCTTAAAAAACATTTTTAAAAAATTTAAAAAAAAATTTAAAAACAGAAGCAGAAACAAAACAGCCCAAAGAAAAATAAAGAATGGAAAAGAAAATGGGTGGATGACGCTGAATGCATAAAAAATGGTGACCACAAAGAAGAAAGCAAAAACAGTGGAATAGAAATAAAACTTTAAAAAGTAATACAAGAAAAATTTCCAGGAACCAACAAACAAAAAATAGGACACTTCACTTTGGAAGAGCCTATTGAGGAAAATGACCAACAGCAAACAACTCTAACCTCTATTCTAATGAAATTACAAGATTCTAAAGGTAAAGAAAGAATCCAGAGGGCCTCAGGCAAAAAGATAAAATAGATCACAAATGCAGAAGAATCAGAATGAGATCAAATTTCTCTTTAAAGAAACATGGAATAAAAAGCAATATAGAGTATTCCAGAAACTTTAGGAAATAAAGTAAAAACCAAAAAAACTTAAAGGAATGCAGAGCAAGCTCTCCTTCAAGTTTCTAGGGCATAGGAAAAGAGGTTTGAGTGTGGCAGAACTCAGGGAACACTTTACAAATATCCCCAAAAAGTCTACTAAAGCAAGAGCTTCAGCAAATGAAGAGGTAAGTGAGACAAAAATGTAAAAGAACTGTGAGGTAAGCATTTCATGTATTTAATTACAGAGCTCCAGCTAAAACAAGGGAGGATTCATGGATTAAATAACAATCTGTCAATTTTAACAGCATTTTAAAATTTTATTTTGACAGAGGAAATAATACAGCTAATAGAATGAGAGGAGAAGAAAAGGGAAGGTAGAATAATATAAATTGACTTGCAAAGGAGAATGGATGGGACTCAAAGGGTACCATTTTAAGCTTTCACAAAGCAAAAGTTAGGTAAGAAAAAGGGGTTTAAGAATATGCAAGTAGTATTAGTACAAAAGTAACTACCAAAATAAAAGGGCAAACCTTCTTAAAAGCCAAAGAATTAGAGGGGGACCAAAAAACAAAAGCAAAAACAAACAAAAAAAAAAACAGCAACAACAACTGGAAAACCAAATAGATAAAGAAACACAGTACTTAGAATATTAGATATGATGTTATAAGTCAGACTGAGAAACACAAATACCTTAGGATTTTGCTCATATATGGACTCTAAACACACAAATGAATAAACAAACAAAAGCAGAATCAGACCTAGAAATACAGAGAACAGAAGGACAATGTTTGCCCGAGGAAGGAGGTTAGGGGATGGGAGAAATGGGTGAAGGGGAGTGGGAGACACAGGATTCTAGTTATAAATAAGTCAAGGGAATAACAGTTGCACCATAGTTACAACATAGAGACTGTAGTCAATGGTACTGGAATCACACTGTATGGTGACAGAAGGTAGCTAGGCTTGTGGTGAGCATAGCATACTCTTAAGAGAAGTTGAATCACTATGCTGTATACCTGAGACTAATGTAACATTATGTGTAAACAATACTCCAAGAAAAAAGTTAAAAATATGTAAATATTAAAAATAATGCAAGATGAAATGACAATTGAGACCAAACAAAAGAACTATACTGACAAATAAGAATGGGCTTAACTTGCCTGTTTAAATTAAAAAAATTTTTAAACTTGCTTATAAAATAAAATCTAACTATATGCTGTGCACAAGAGACATTCTTAAAATGTAGTGATTCAAACAGGCTGAAAATAACAGAATGAATAAAGATTTACCAGAGCTTGCAAATCTGATACCAAAATAGACTTCAAACCAAGAAGCATTAAATTAAATGAGACCAAAGAAGAATTACTTTATAATACTAAAAGCCATAATCTAAAATGAAGACAAAGCAGTTAAATATATCTATTTAGCAAATAATATAGAAACTGTCTGTGATGATTAATTTTATGTGTCAATCTGGGTGGACCAGGGGTTGCCCAGATGAGACTTTATTCCTGGGTGTGTCTGTAAAAGGGTGATTCTGGCTGATATTAGTATTTGAATCAGTAGACTAGGTAAAGAAGCTTGCCCTCCACAACATGTGTGGGCGTCATCCAATTCATGAAGGCCCTGGGCTGAACAAAAAAGAATGTGTCCCCTTCCTGCCTGCCTACCTGAGCAGGGACTTGAGGGTTCTCACGTCCAGGGACTTATACCATCAGCTGGTGTACACCCGGTCCCCAAGCCTTCAGAATCAGATTAGACTTATACTACTGGCTTTTGAGGTCTCCACTCCAGCTTGCAAATGGCAGATCCTGGGACTCCTTGGTCTCTGTAATCATGTAAGCCAATCCCCATACAGTTTTGAAGACTGGGGAGTCCAACATCAAGGCACTAGATCCCGTGTCTGGTGAATGCCTGCTTCTTCACTGACAGCCATCTTCTCACCGTGAATTCACATGGCAGAAAGGTTAGGGAGCTCTCTGGAGCCTCTTTTATAACAACATTGATCCCACACCTGAGGGTGGCTAATCACTGCCTAAAGGCCCTGCCTCCTAATAATATCACCTTTGGGATTAAGAGTACAACATATGAATTTTTGAAGGCTTGGGGACATTTGGAGGATTAAACATTCAGACCATAGCAGTTGTCTTATCCATTATGAATAAAACCTAAAATAGTATCAAAACATAATTCTGGCATTAGCTTGTTGATCCTGCTCATGAGTATGGTATTAAAGAAATCACTTTTTCCCTACTCTGCCCCCTCATCTTCCTCCCATTTTCCATGCTACTGTAACTTCTGCTGTTTCTATTTACACTGCCCTTCAGAATCACTATAGCCAACCAAAAATATTGCATCAAAAATTATAAATAAGAAAGGCAGTACTACTGACTCAGGATATTAGGAAAATTCAAATGAATGTATGGGCACACACTTTCATGCACACACATACACACACACACTTACACACTAACACTCACCATCACATACTGAGCCCTGCGGATAGCTGAACAAAAATCCATTTCCTGTAAGGCAATTCAGCAGTCCCAGATGATAAGCTAATGAGTCAAGTGAGCAGTTCTAAGTCACTGATATCACACCATTCAGCACATAATTTCCAAAAACAAGTTAACAAACCAGTTTTTAAAAATCATTTGGAATATGCATAGTTTGGCACATATCAATGAAGCCAGTTCATTGGCTTGCTGAAATAGACTCTTTCTTGGGTCCTTTCTAAACTAAAGCAAGCCTGATATCAGCTGTCATCAGAAATGATACAAAAATAAAAATGAATAAGTGTACCCCTAGACTGTTGATAGAAGTACTATCTTCTTTACAGGCATAGTTAAACTACATTCAAACACCCACAATAACACTGTACAAACTAAAACCTGAGGAAAACATTGAAACTAAACACATGGACAGCCTGAGTGGCTCAGTCAGTTAAGCATCTGCCTTCTTCCATTCAGGTCCTGAGATTCAATCTCTGTCAGGTAAATACATATTTTTTTTTAAAAGAAACTAAACACATTTCTCATTTTGTTCAATATACTTAAAGTAATTATCCAAGGAACTTGAATAAAAAGAAGACCGCTTTCCTCATTCTGAGGCACTTGCGTATCATTTGGTTTCATCTGTGCTTGTATGTACCCTTGTCTGTGTCTCTGGAGGTTTGTATTTACGTGGGGACAGACAAACTTGGGTTCTTTTAGTCTACTTCACATATACAATTCTCTAAGACAAATATCCATATGTATTTTATTACTCTTAGAAATGCTTCAATTCAGAGTTTCTACTTGAAATATTTTTAGATGAATCTAGCAGAAAGTGTTCTCTGGAGATATGAACTATTTGTAATAACATTCTTTTACGGCCCAGCATTATATGTCCTTCTCTTCACATTTTTAGGCCTGTTTACTGTCTGTAACTATTTTTGCTAATCCAGCTGGTCCCTGTTGGTTTGTTGGTAGTCTTTCATTCATCTGCAGCAATATCTGAGTTTTCTGAGCCTTCTCTGAGAAGGCATCAGGGCTCTACCATCATACCTAGTTCTTGTTGGAAGGAAACCTTTCCTCTGACATTCTCTGACCTCCTGATTGTTTGGTCTCCCGAGATTATAGATCATAGTCTGATGCTTTAATGTCTAGTGTTATTTTTATGCCATTAATTTTGGTGTTAAAATTTCTACATCTTTGCTGATCTTTACTTCTACTACTACACATACTGCTCTTCATGACTACTGACTTCTCATCTTTGTCTCACTGCTCACTCACTAAGGAAGTGCATGATGAACTTAAAATTTTTCCACGCATTCTGATTTCTAGTATAAACATAGAAGAAATTCAGATTCCTCTATGTGTGTACTCAGGCACACATGAACATACCCGTGTCAATATGTATGCCTAATCCAGCAAGCAACTTAAAAATTATTTAGACTCTCTCCTCCAACAATCATCAGCTATAAGGTATATCAATAATTCATAATCAGGGTCATAATCTAGAATTTATGACCAAAAAAGATCCCACCCCTGAAATCAAAAACATTGCAAGCTCTGACTACAAGCTCCTTCCTCTCCCACTCGCTTTACTTCTTATTATTTCCACTTTTTAATTTCATTTAGATAAAATCATCTACGATATGTGCTCCTTTTCTATCCCACAGCTTTCGGTCGAGTGAGGCACACAGTAGGAAACAACTACCTAACAGGATGATTCAGTGCTATGACAGACCAGCACTTTCTCAGATCCTCTGAGTTTTATCTACTTAGTCTCTCTCAGAGGCATCTACCAATTTTCCATTTTACTACATGTTTTTAAGAATTGACCACAGTGATCTCTTGCCTGGATGACTCTGACATTTCCTTAGTGACCATTTCTGAGGCATGGACTTTATGTGTTCAGTCCATTTCTCATGGTGAAGCCTGAGTGATCTTTCTAAAATGAGCATTTTATATACCTTCCTTGTTTAAAATATTTCGGCGGCCCTCACACTGATATGGGAGTAAACACCGAATTCTTTCTTTTAAGCCAAATTCTTTCATGGAGTTTATAAAATACCATATTTACATAATGTATGTTTGTAAGGGGACATTATATGATCTATATTTCTAAGGAATATTTCCTCTGCTGTCTTCTCTCCTTGCTCTCACCCCATTTCCTCGCATGAAATCTACAGCTCAGCCATGCAGCATCATTTGGGACAAATTATGCTTCTTCACACATGGCAACTCTGCACGTGCCATTTCTCTGCTGGACACACTGCTGTACAGGCCTTTTCCAATGCTAAGTTAACTTCTTTTTTCTCCAGCCTCAGGCTTTTAGGGCATTAGAGAGAAGAGCAATTTTTTGGTAGTTTTTACGACATATACCAGCCAGGTAAGTAGGAGGCTAGGACAGAAAACAACCTAAGTTAGGCATCGATTTATGCCTTGAAATAAAAAGTGCTATGAATTAATAACACCAATGCCTCTCAATAGAAGGTGCTATGATTAGTAAGAGGTATTAGGCTTACTGTCTAAATTATACTCTCCTTGCTGCTGTTTTTACTGCGTTCATGGCCACGTGAGGGAACTACACTGTGGGATTCACGTGGCTGACTCACGGCTAAATATTTGCAGTCTGCCCCATGGATGTCAGTTGGCTCTGAATGTGTTAATCACATAAGCGGTGCCCTTGGGTTTAGATTTCAGAGATCGAGACTTCGGCCATCACCTATGATGCTAGAGTTTCAAAGAGAAAAGGTGAGAAAAGAGCAAGGGTCCTAATTATGAAGGGAACATGCCACCTTCTTGAGTGCAATAAAGAAAAAAAAATATCTTGATATTATTGCAAACCAAATGTGATGAAGGGAATTTGAAACGTGTGCCTGGTAGAATGTCTTTCCATAAATCAGATTTTCATACAAAAATCAAAGAATAATTGAATTTTCTTTAAAGCTATGCTTCTTTAGTTTTATCTTCGAAACAGGAGAGGTGGGAAGCAGTGTGGGTATAGAAGAATTATAAAGGAAAACAAGCTTGTTAAATTGAAAGAAGAGAGAGACTTCCCTAGGAGAAAGTTTGAAATCTTAAGAGAACAGAATAGACAGATATGAAAAAGAAATGAACTTGAGCCTAGTTGCTTTTGAAGAGCAGATTTCAAAAGAAACATGATTTAGGTGTTACTAGAGCCAGGAGAATAATTATTACCCAAAAGGAAAATGAGGAGGGTCAGGGTGGAGTGATTCATCCAGACGGATCCCAAATCCAATACGGTGCTGGAATCATATTGTTAATGCAGAGTCTATAATGAGAGCAATTGGTGAACAAGTCCTTGAAGACTGAGATAGCTTTGCAAAGTTGTTATAAAAAAAAAAAAAAAAAAAGGTGAACAGATTTAGGATGCAAAAACAGGAAAGTCAGTCCAAGTTTTAAAGTATTATTAGGAGAGGTTCACACGGCAAAATCACTGTGGTTGGAGACACAGGTATTACCTGTGATCTATTCTGACTATAGAATATAACATATACTGAAAAGCCTCTTGGCAGGACCGTGACAGGTTGAATTGTTTCTCGGATTAATTGTCAGCCTAATTAGAAAACACCTCCTGTGTGCTATGGTCCATTCAGAGAGGTAAAGGTAGACATATTTAAAAAAAAAAAAAGATAAATTTCACTCACTTGGAATTGACTGAATTCATATCTCTTACTAGGAGTGAACTCAAAGAAAAAATTCAAGAAGCTATGTCAGAAAATGTTTGAACCTGAAATGCTTGAGCCTGAAAACAAAAGCAAAGTGAAAGGAAGGAAGGGAGTGGCCAACACTAGACACACAGAAGCCAAAAGACCAACTTAACAATCAGGTTATGCATTAAAAATGCATAAGTATTCCTTCTTGAAAGGAGCGCATCAAAGGAAAATTATACCCCATTGTGAATCTCACAACTGCAGAAGGTGTAGTGGAGAATGATTAGCACGCTTAAGATGGTGGAGTAACCGCTCATTTCAAGAATCCGCCTTTTCCTAAAACATGGCAGTGATATATGGACTATAAAAGGAGAGAAAAGGAAAAGATTTCCAGTTCAAAAATAAGCACTATCTGTATTAGTTTTCTATTGCTGTTGCAACAAATTACCACAACTTAATTGTTTAAAACAACATAAATTAGTTTCCTTATTTTCTGTATGTTAAAAGCTTACCGCAAGTTTCCTAGCCTAAAATCAAGGCATCAGGAATGTTATCTTTCTTTCTGAATGTTCTAGGAGAAAATCCATTTCCTTGCCTTTTCCAAATTTCTTGAAACTGCCTGAATGTGTTGGCTCATAACCCCTTCACCCAGCTTCAAATCCATCAACAGTGAGTCGAGCCCTTCCCACATCAAACACTCCGAACTGCTCTTCTGCTTCTCTCATCCATCTTCAGGGACCATTATGATGACACTGGGCACACTCAGAAAATTTGCCATAATTTCCCTACTGTTAGGTCAGCTGGTTAGCAACTTTAATAGTATCTGTAACTTTTATTGCCCTTTGCCATATATTATAACATACTAACAAATTCTGGGGATCAGGACATGGACATCTTTGATGGGCCATTATTTTGCCTGCTCTCATAGTCAGTTCTGGCGGCTCTAAGAAAATATCCTAGACTGTTAAAGAACAAACATTTACTTCTCACATTTCTGGAGGCGGGACATCAAGTCAGGGTGTCAGCATAGTTGGTTTCTGTAAACCTTTTCCTGGTTTACAGAAAGATTTCTTCTTGCTATATCCTTCCATGACATAAAGAGATCATTTCTCTGGTGTCCTACTTATAAAGACATTAATACCGTCCAGAGGACTCCACCCTCATGACCCAATTACCTCCCAAAGGCCCCACCTCCAAGTGACCTGGAGAACAAAGGCAGAAGAAAAATGATTAAATTTCGTTACTACTTTCAGGCCATTGAAACAGGCAGAGTGATATTCCTCCAGGGACTCAACTGCCTGGATACTGACACTTTGCTAAGAGCAAAAGGCAATCTTAACCTGACCCCAGGACCCTATAAATCTACTTTAATATATAATAATTTCTCTGGAAATTTCCTTTATTTCTAACCCCAAGATACATGTTGGCAATCATCTCCCAAGCATATGATCCACCAATAACCATCTGAAGGGTCTCATGGCTCAGGTTTTTTTAGATAATAATAAATGACCTTCTCCCAACAATAGCGAGCCCTCTCAAACCTTGCTTCCAAAACTCCTTAGAGACGTACACACTATCCTTATCCCTAACCCCCTCCCAGCTTGAAAGTATATAATGGGCCCCTCCTTATGACCCCAGGGCACCTCTTTCTGCCCACAGGTCCTGTCCCTGTGCTTTAATAAAATCACCTTTTTACACCAAAGACATCTCAAGAATTATTCCTTGGCCACTGGCTCCTGACCTCACCAACATCCCAAAACTACATCATTTGGCAAACCATTTGGGACCCCTCTCACTCTACAGAGCTTTCTTTCTATTCTCAACTTCACTTAATAAACTATCACTTCACCTTTCTCGGTCCACAAGATTCATTCTTCAACTCTGCAGGATAAGAATCCTGCAACACAAATAATGTAACACTTGGGATCAGAGCTTCAACATACAAATTAGGGGAGTACAAAAGCATTCAGTCCATAGTATCTACCACACTATCTGTATGGAACAACAATAGAACAAAAGTGAGCAGGGCTGAGTCTATGGGCCTGAAGATAATAGTGACCAGGGAGTTTGGCTTTTGAGAGGTATCAGGTACCAAATGGTTTTATTACATATATTAGACAAGATATGTAATTAGAACAATCTAATGAGTGGTATGAGGATACCTGGATGCTAGTATATGAAATAAGATAAAATTTGATTCACTCTTTATTAGATATCAGGATAAATTTCTAAAATCTATGTGTAAAATATAAATCATATAAGTATTACAGAAAAATACAGATTATGGGAAAATCTGTGACTCAAAATACTGACAAACTGAAGGAAAAGACTGGTAAATTTAATTTTTAAAAAAAGGAGAAAAGAGATTTTTGTGGGCCAGCTTTACGAAAGTAGGAATAGGGCTTTCTGAATAGACTGCTAATCTCCTTCCCCCAAAGTGGCAGTGACTTTCCTGGGTAACTAGAGAAATAAGGGTCAAACTCAACTGAGTAATAGGAAAAGGAACAAACAAAGGGAACCCAGAGAGCCTTAGAAAACAACTTCTATTCTGCTGGTCTGGTTCCCACGAGAGCCGTGAGGTAAAGTCACAGCTCTGACCCTCCTTCCCCTCTCTCCCTGTCTCCCATCCCAAGAAATCTAACATTTCCTAGAACTGGACCTTTTTTTTTATTTTTAACCTGGTTGGAACTAACCCATTAAACTAGTAAAAGTAGGAATTCTATTTTGGCTATGTCAGCTACAAATATCATCTCTCACTTATCCTTTTTACAATCCTTAAAGGGCCTTTGGTGAAGTTTCAAATATTAAGTTGAATCTCTCAGTCTATTCCTTTACATTGAATATTTTGTGTATTGTTTAGGAAGTCCTTCTGGGTCTTCAGATAAAGAGGATGTGCTTCTACATTTTCTTCTAAAAATATAATAGTGTTACTTTTCATCTTTAGTTTTCGATGCCACCTTGATAAGAAAAAAAAGAAGAAGAAGAAGAAAAAGATAGAATAACCTTAAAACACTGGCAAAATCTCAAAAAAGCAGATCCCAAACAGGACTATCCACACAGCTAATAAACATAGAAAATTGTACTCAACCTCATTAGTAATCATAGAGATGCAAACTGAAATGACAATGAAACACCTCTAGAGACACATTCATTGGCTAAAGTGCTTAAGGTTTGACAGTTCTGAGTACCAGGGATGATGAGACACAGGAGAAATTTTTGCATTAATGATGGGACCACTAAGCCTGATGCACATGTACCAGAGTATAATTGGTACCCTCATCTGGAAAAACAGGCATTATTTGGTAAGTGGAAGATATACATACCCCAAGTCCACCAGAAGGAATACACCCTAGAGAAACTTTTCATATATGTACCAGGATATATACAATAATAGGTCATGATACCACCTTTCATGATAGTATAAACTAGAAAATAGCCTCAATATTCATCCAAAGCAGAGAGGTATATATTTTATGATGTATTTACATAACAGGATACAACAACATACAAAATACAACAACAAAAGTTAGCAACAGCTCCTTGCAACAACATGGTGGTGTCTCAAAACAGACTGTTGAGACAAAGAAGCCAGATACCAAAGGATACATTCATTATGATCGCATGTGTACAGATTTCCGTAACAGATGAAATAAAAAATACTATTTGGGGATCTATTCATAAGTAGCAAAATATGAGTTGAAGATTTATGATCACAAAAATCATATAGTAGCTAGCTGAGGCACGGGAAGGGAAGGGTCTGTGATGTTGTGGGAGCACGGGGGTAGCATCGGGGGTGTTAGTAATGTTCTTTTGCTCGCTGGGGGTTGCAGTCACACAGCATTCATAAATACCTTTAAACTGTATATATATATTTGCACTATTCTGTATATATAATGTATCTTGCACTAAGAAGGGCCATAAAATATAATTTTGTTTAAAACATAAAACACATTACTTCCACAGTACAACCCTTTTAGAAAGCAATTGTCAATATTTGATAAGGTTGAATATGGGTCTATCCTATGTTGAATTTATTCCACTTCTAAAATGTGCAAGAATGTTCAAGAAAGCATAATTTTTAATTTTGGGAAGCTGCTAAAACAGAGGGTGTCACTCCCTTTCACCCTAACACAGCAGAGAACAATGCTGGGTATTAAACTCTCCCTCCAGTATCAGTGTTTTATCACCGTCTCCAGGCCAACGCATGAAAAGGAAACAAGGATGATGATGCAAGTCGCACATTCTCCACATCAGGTTTATCAGTATTAAAGCTGGAATTTATCTACACCTCTATGATTATGGTACATTATTTATCAATTAGATCTGAACTAAGGGGGGAAAAGTAGTTTTATTTCCACCTCCTCGAAACCAATAAAGATAGAATATACAATTGTTTTACCTTTTTGTGTCTCCTTAACTCTCCAGACTGACTTCCTGCTTTTCTCACCTGCCACACCCCTGCCTTGTTGGGGGAGGAGAGGAGGGAGTCGTGACTAGTCTTGGAAATGACTTCAGCTTCTCAGGATAAACCACATAGCTCCATGTTTCATCTCCTCATCTCAGCTTGATTCTTTTGCCAGAAATATTTTACTTTGTAGGTTAGCAGAAAAACCCTACTCATAGTATTAACATTCAGATCAAGGACTGAATATATTTTAGAGTTTTATTATGGTCTTCTTCCACCTATAGTAGTGGTAGGCTTTTCCACACCTGCTTCCATTCCCCATGATATGGGAAACAAAGGCAAATGGAAACACAGATCAAATTAAGTGTCCTTATAACCTGCAGCCCACTGATACATACTTGAGGCAGGCAGAATATAATACTCCTTCAGAAACCTCCCTACTGTTTTAATGTTAATGCTTTGCTAGAGGGAAAAACAACCTTAGCTTGACCATAGCAAGGCCTCAGGTATCCTGTGAGTATTTTACTATCTTTACTTCTCCCAACTCCATAGCATATAATCAGTTGCTCCTCACAATCCTGGGGCAGCTGGGTCCTGCCCACAGGTCCTGTCCCTATCCTTTAATAAAATCACCTTTTTGCACCGAAGATGTCTCAAGAATTCTTTCTTGGCCATTGGCTCCAGACTCAAACTCCAAAAATTACATCAGCCCTACAGACTACATCTGGTTCATTTTTACATGACTCTCTCTCTCCCAAAGATCTTAAACATCTAGACCACAGAGATAAATAAGTGTTTTGAATCCCATAGATAGTACAGTTTCTAACACAGAGAATTAAATAACTATACTTATTGAATTAAAGACTGAAATAAAGGAGAGGAACTTTTCCCTGAGGATTAAGTTGTTTTTGTAAGAGTTGAGACCAGATCACAGAGGACATGGTTGTCCTGATAATTTGATTCCTGAGAACGGAAAGGGAAAGGCACTGTCATCAGTAGAGTTTATGAGTGCTGCAGAAGAAAGCACATCATGGCTGGCTAAAAAACACTTATTCTGATTTTCTAAGAAGGCCTGGTAATGACATAAGTGGATGCTTGGAATAATGGGAGGGCATCCTATAGAACATTGTCCTTTCGGATAGATAAATGACAAAGAATTGTGACTTGTTCCATATATCAGGTGTGTGGCTTGAGAGTTGGACACAGGATGGATTTCAGTTCCCCATGGACATCCCTGCATTAAGGTTTAATCTCTTAAATGGATTTGGTCATCAAGAAGACTAAGATGTTATTCTTGCCTTGAATTCTTCTGATGATTCTTGATTGCTTAGAATGATTGCCAACTACATACCCTGTCAAACAGGGCCTTGCATGGACAAACCTCTGCCTACCTCACCCTAACCTTGTGATAATTCTACCAAGGCATAATTATAGTCCCAGAGGACCACCCCCTCCCCTGTCCTCTTGTCTCCATCCCTTTCCCACTGCTGCCCTCTGGCTCTAGAAATGTCCAACCTCTTTATACATTACCTACTTTCAGGTCAGCCTTTGAGTAGCTGCCTAGACTACATCTCCTGAGAGAAGCTTTCTGTTCAACCTATATGGATCAGGTGCTCTTCACATAACTGCCACGGGGAGTTATTTCCCTTTATTCTAGCACTCTTCGGATTATATTGTAACTCCTTCTTGTCTTTGAATAGTCTTTTTAATTTTAGGATTCTGCTAGTAACCCCAAACTCACTGTACTAGTTTCCTACAGCTGTTTCAACAAGGTACCCCAACCTAGGTGACTTAAAACAACAGAAATTTATTGTCTCAAAACAACAAATTAGTTTGGGGTACATGTCCAAAATCAAGGTATCAGTAGTGCTTTGCTCTCTATGAAAGTTTTAGAAGAGAATCCTTTGCCTCTCTAGCTTCTGGTGTTTGCCAGCAATCTTTGGCATTTCTTGGCTTGGAAATGCATCATTCTAGTCGTATGGCCATCTTCTCACTGTGTGTTTTCACATGTCTTTCCTCTGTGCAAGTCTGTTTCTAAGTCAACTTTTTTCCTTTTTATGAGGACCCAAGTTATATTGGATTTACCTCTGTGAAGATCCTGTATCCAAATAAGGTCATATTCTAAAGTATTGAGGATTAAAATTTCAACATATATTCTGGGGTACACAATTTAACCCAAAACACTCCCTAAATTTTGTATCATTCTTCTATTCCAATGTGACTGGAAAAGAATGAATCCTATTGCTTTAATTTTCATTTCTCAAAATAATAGGATTGAGCTTATCTTGTTTGCATTAGCTCTTTAAAGAAAACTTCCCCACAGTGTTCTCTCCCAGTTCATTTTTTGTTTTTATTTTTCATAATTTCTTTTTTACTTCCTTACAAGAGCATGAGCTTTCATTGTTTTTTCACTAGCATATCTGAAGTGTTTTCACAGTCCCTCACACATCATAGACAACTAATAAATATGTGATGAATAAGTAAGTAAAAGTGTAATGGAGTCCCACTTTGTTACACTCACCTCATGACAGGCCAGTAAGTCAAGAAACAAGAAGCTGGGTAAGAAAACCAACTTTATCTAGAAGGCCAACAGACTGAGGAGATGGTGGACTCTTACGGTAAGGAACCCCCTCCCCCCACCACACACACACTGGAGCTTCTTTTAGGTTAGCAAATGGGAGCAGTGGGAGGAGATTAAAGTCAAAAGGTGACAGAGGTCTGTAAACATCTGAGGAACATCATGGAACTTTTTTGTTCTTGATCAGTTAATCTTTGCATACAGGAACCTGGTTTTGTCATTTCTGTAATTCTTAAACATAATACAGTCATTTCTGTACATACTTCCTTGTGTCCTTGGGTGAGGTAAATTTAACTGAGTTAAAAGCAGTTTTTGCAAATCTCAGCTATAAGCAAAATTCCTTTGATGATTAACATGCCTACCTGCAGGGCTAAACAGAAGTTTCTAAGCTGTAGGTCACAGCAGCAAGGCAAACAGAAGCAATATGGTGTCACACATGTTAAGTTTCTTCCCCTTACAAAGGCATTTTTTCAAGCTTTTGTATACTATCCTTTTTAGATCATCTGTTTAGATTTCTTACTCATATATACTTGACTGATGATCTTTTTATTATCTACTTGTAGATTTCCCTTTTTGCTTTTTAAAACTAGTCATATAATTCAATGTAAATATTTCTATGTACTTTGAATATTTCTACATCTACTCATTCCCTGTCCTTTAACTAGTTTGATAGTGGGTTTAGGGTTTTTGTTTTTATTTTGTTTTTGTCATATAAAATTATCAAACTGAACAAAAAGAGCCACGAAGAGAGTCAAACAAGTGCTTATTTGACCTTAAAGATTTGCAGTCTGAGGAGTACAGATTCAGGTAGATATCCAGTGTTCCTGCTTAGAGGGTGAAAGCAAGAATTTTTATTTTTATTTTATTTTATTTTATTTTTTTGAGAGAGAATGCAAGCAGGGGAAAGGAGTAGAGAAGGAGGAAGAGGGGAAGGGAGAGAATCGTAATCTTAAGCAGACCCCACACTGAGCATGGAGCCTGACACAGGGCTTGATCTCACGGATACATTGCTGAGATGTTTGGCAGACCTAGGCCAGAGAAGGGAATGACCACCTGACCACAATCTTGGTGAAATCAGAAGGACCTGCATCAGTTAGTCAATCTTGAAGCTTACGCAAACCCAGACCAATCAGAAGTACCCATACCCTAAAACCCTTACCCCTTTACCTTGATTTTTGCCCTTAAAATCCCTCAGTGGCAAGTCATTGGGGAGTTCAGGACTTATGAGCATTAGATCTCCATTCTCCTAGGTGTCACCACACCAACAAAAGCCTATCTATCTTCACCGTAAAAGCTCAGCATCGGTATTTTTAGTGACTTGCTGTGTAACGGGGTGGACGAATTCTCCTTTAGTTCAGTCACAGAAGTAAAGCCAAAGACCCTACCATCTGCCAAGATCAGGGTGTTCTCTGGCCTGGGTGATAGATATATAAATTAAAGTAACTGGGAAAGGAGAGGGACATTCAGTTGAATCAAAGCTGGCAGTGTCTTGCCAGTGAGGAAAGAATACAATTCTTAGGAGAAATGCTATAAGTCAAATGGACAGCAGAGTGGTGACTTAGGATACTCTATTCAACTCAGAGCAGGATTCTACTTATGGTTTGGGTTAGAGGTCAGAATCCAGGCCTGGAAATAATACCGTGGTGACTCGAGCAGTATTCTGAGAGAACCAGAGAGCAAAAAATAAAACTGGGAGATTCGTGGGTATAGAAATCGAGCCAACACAGCACTGGTTGTAGACGAGACCTAGTATTAACACAGAGGCACATTCAGGAAAGTCACACCCAAGAGATACTGAGCGCAACATAAAACAGTAGACCCTCAAAGTTGATGGGATGTCAAGGGACCCCTGCAAATTCTGTGAAGAACATGAAAGTTGCCCTTACAATGAAAATTATTAAAATGAAAATTGTTATGAAGAAAAGAGTTAAAAGGTGCCTCTTTCAAAAAGAATGAGTTTTAGGCAAACAGTTACCTGGTAATTAGTTAATCTTTAGCAAAATCATTTTTAGGGTAGCTATCCTGTCCATAATTATATGATCAGCAATCCTCTCTCTGGTCTTAACAAGCCACGGTTTAGAACATAAAAAAACAGCTAAAATCCAAGGGCACTAACACCTAAGAAAATACAGATAGCAAATATATAGATAAATTAAAGTTATCTTGGTTGCTAATAATGAATCCGGAAAGCATGTAGCTTTCACTCAAATCTACTCTATACTGCATTCCTTAGGAGCATGGGATTTAATTTCTGAGCAACAAATCTGTTGGAGCCAAAACACGTGGGTTGTTTTTTTTGCTGTTTGTTTGTTTTTTAATGTGAGAAAAGAGGGAAATAACTTCTAAGACATTGAGTCCTTTCAGAGTCACATTTGTGACTAAATTGAGCAATTTCAGCCCACTATTCAAAAAAAAAGACCATATAATGCAAAAATTATGCATAGAGTGAATAATAAAAGATGTGACTAGAGAGATTAAAAGTTAAACAAACCTGCAGAAATCACAGCGTGACAGCAAATTCCAGATGGCTGCAAAATCCCCAGGGTCCTTGAGGAGCTTTGAAAGGGCAGGTTGCATGTCATCTAACAGATTTTCATCCCCTTAAGCCTATAAAGGAATAAAGAAATGTTCCTGAAAATACACAACTTCAAAGAATGGCTGTTTTGAAGGCTCGGTGTGGAGGCTTGGCCTAGTTCATGACCCAGTCACCACCCAAGGAAGCCCAAGCCCAAAGGATCAGAGTGGTTCTGACAAGACTTTTCCCCTCTGCTATTCATTTGTTTTGCACGTGTATCCAAAGATAGTTCTGAAAGCGGGTCTTGCCTTTAGAGACAAAATCGGTCTTGCCTTTAGACCCCTTTAGAGAGATAATAGGAAAAAAGTGAAATTGAGTAATGCAGGCAAGACTTTGTCACCCCAAACGGGACTGATGTACCTGATTTATGGGAAACTCTGGGATATAGAAGGGACTCTGCTTCTAGAAACACTTAACTTTTTGTCTTCATGGAAAATAACAATGCAGTGTGAAGTCGTTGAAAAACATACAGTCTTTGGAGGAAAACAGACCAGGTTTCGAATCTCGCATCTGCCACTTTTCTAGTTCCATGCTCCTCACCTACAGCTTTCTCGAGCTTTTTAAAGAGGGAATAACAATGCCAATTGTAGGCGTTTTGCCAGGATTAAATGAACCATGACACTCATAAAGCACCTGACACTTTACGAGCACTCAATAAATACATTATTATCAACTTATCTCCTTTTCTGTAAGGCTGTGTACATGAGCTCCATCACACTCAGTCTCTACAGTTCTACTCTGTTGCTAATAGTCTTACATACGCCATTGAAAATACAACCCAGCATACATGCAATATGTCTGAAATCCTCTCTCTCTGCCCGTAACACATAAAGTGTGCACACATGTGTACTAACACGTGCACACATACACATGCTCACAAATAACACATACTAGTCACATTTCACATGTTCAGTAGCTACATGTAGCCAGTAACTACTTCATGGGTAAGGTAGTTTTCAAATGTTAGGGACACAAACTTAAATTCAGCAGGGAAACCAGTGTTTCGTTATGTTGGCTCAGAAAAATAGTCTTATATCCTGTTTTCCTGATATACTTACAGTAGTACTATCCTATGCTGCTAACAAATTCACACTCCCTCTTTCCAAACTATGTATTTCACATTTTTTCTTGCTTTTTACCATTAACACTGTCATCACCCCTTCATTTAGCTAATGACCTTATTTCGAAATTCACAAGTATAAAATAATCAATATGTTATCTTTTCCATCTTCCCACTATTAATAAACACATGCATACATGCATTCTGCCTTCTCTTCAATTAAAACAGATGAAATGCCTATGCCATTATTTAAGATAAACAATTGCTTTTTAATAGGTTCTATCTCTTCTTACCTACTGAAGAGTTCAACTCAGAATTATCTCCCCTGTTTCCTTCAAATTAATTTTTTTCTCCTCTACAGAATCATTCTCACCAGCTGCCAAACATACTGAATAGCTTTCCTCAAAATAAAATAAAATAGAGTAGAACAAAATAAATAGAACGATGAAATAATAAATTCCCTAACAGCCACTGCCATTTTTTCCACTTCCCTTTACAGCAAAACTCCTCTGATACTTACTATATTTGCTCTCATCTCATGTTTAATTCATAACAAAATTCTACTAGTTCTAACTAAAATATATACCATGAATCCAACTACTTCTCACTTCCTAAGTTGTTGCTGTATTAGCACCCTGGACGGAGCACCATCGCTCCCCTCTCCACAATCCTAACAAGCCATGGCCAATCTCTTTGCTTCCACCCTGGCCCCTAAGGGATCTTTTCCACACGGCCATTCACTTAAAAATTTCACTGGATCATATAACTTCTCTGTTGTCAACCATTCAAAGGCTTTCTATCATGCTTGGAATAACAGACAAACTCTTGATAAAGCTGAACCTAATACTATTCCTGCCTTCGTCTCTGGACTCATCCATCTTTCACTGCTCCCGTATCTCTGGCTTATTAGTTTCTCTGGCAGACAACACAGTCTCCCTCTCAGCATCTTTGCTCTTGTTGGTCTAAAGCAGATCACCTGCTAGGAGAATGAATACTCTCTCACCTCAGAGAGGTCTCTACTGAAACACCAGGGAAGATGCCCCCCCCCCAACAGAAAAGAGAATGCCCTGCTTCTCACTAACTCAGAGGTCATGCTGGTAAACATTTTCTGGAAAGGGAAAGGCAGTAAATATTTTTTTTTTCCTTATTTATTTATTTATTTATTTATTTGCTCACTTACTTACTTGCTTATATTTTATTTATTTATTTGAAAGAGAGAGAGACAGCAAGAGCAGGAATAAAAGCAGGTGGAGTAGGAGAGGGAGAAGCAGGCTTCGCACCGAGTAAGGAGACAGATGAGGGACTCAATCCCAGGCCCTGGGATCATGACTTGAGCTGAAGACAGACACTTAATGAATGAGCCACCCAGGCATGCCAGGACAGTAAATATTATAAGTATCACAGGCCACATACAGTCTCTGTTGCATATTTGTGTGGTAAATCTGTACATCTTTTAAAATATAAAGAACATTGCATTCTTAGCTTGTAGCTGTACAAAACCAGGCCACAAGTAACATTTGACCCACTGGCTGTAATTTAGCCACCTTGGCTCCAGTTCAGTTCAGTCCATTCCCCAACTGTACTTTTTTCTTCACATCCCATATCATACACACAGACACACAGACACACACACACACAGACACACACACACACAGACACACACACACATAATTTTATTGGCTATTCTTTTCCACTGGAACAGAACTATACTGTTATCTTTTCCCCCAGAACACTTACGAAAATTGTGACTCTACTGTCATTTGCATGATTATTTCTTCATACACCTCCCTTACTGAACTGAAATCTTCAGGAAAGCAGAAATCATGGATTTGTTTTGTTTCATTTTGTTTTTATATCTTTGTATTCCTAACATCTAGGATCATGCCTGGCATCTAATAAGTACTCACTATTACCCTAATAAAATCTGTGCTTCCTTATGGTTAGTCACAAAATGGTGTCATATTCAGAAGCAATGTTAAAAGTAATTAATGCTATAAAGTAATTCAAATCTTTACTAAAGTCTCCAGAAGAGGCACCATATGGGCAATTTCCTTTCACGAACACATCTGTCTCCTGAGTCATCATAGCAGTCCTCAAAATGTCATCTCTCTGTTTCTCTATCATCAATCATTTATCTATCATCTACCTATCTATCTAATCTATTTATCATTGATCTACCTTCTCTTCCCATGTTATGACTTAGCTCCTCCTCAATGAATGGATAATTTAGTCCTCAGGATCATTTAAAACATTTCAATATTCCAATTACCATAAATAACCCCCCCAAAGCTTTCAGATAAATAAAAATTCAAAATCTTTATCAGTCACCAGGCAGGTGGATGTTTAAATACTTACAAGTATTTGTCCTTCTCAAAGATGGATGATTGATTGAACCATGTTCTACATGTGACTCTTATTGTAATGGACAAGCATGGCTGTCACATCAGGTCATCTTGACTCAAATCTCTTCTGTAGCACTTATTAGCTGCCAAACATTGAAAGCTTGCTTATAACCGCTCTAAAACTCATTGTTCTGGTCTCTAAAATGCCAGTAAAAATACTCACCACATGTGGGAGATTGTGAGAGGTACATAAAGTGAACTAGTTGAACACCAGTAGATTATACTTTCGCGCATAGCAGAAACTCAACAGTTACACTAGGCTTCTCTCTGAAAAGAAAAAATAACTCCACAAAAATATGCACTTTTTACCTTTCAGTGCTGGGTGCTATTTCAATTTTTGGAATTCTTTGTATCAAATATTTCACATTAGCTTAAGAAATATAGTCCCAGGAAAACTACATTTTCTATCTCTTGAAAGGGAGATGAGAATCATCAGATATTTTCCACTGCTGATCACAAATAGGTTAGCATCTCTTTAACAAACACTCAAAAATCACAATATAAATGTTACAAAGTTCCTGGGGAAAGTGTTTTCTTTTTTTTCTTTTTACTTGGTTAGCAGATACTTTCTGTGATTTGATGAATGAAGAAGTGTTATTCTTTTCCTGTTCTGCCTTTTATTCTTTAGCATATGGGGGGGGGGAAAGATACAATGAATTACCCAAGTTGCCTCTTTCCCTCCAGTTGAGAACAGCTGGGCCCTGAGAGATGATTAGTACTTACAGCAGGCTCAACACCACAATTCAGAGACTCCTTTGAACCTGAACTGGGTACTGATAGTGCTACTTATTCTGGATCTGAGTTGACAACTGATGGCTAATATTTTCTCTGTGGAAAAACACATCTTTAAGGAAACACACTTTGCATGCTCAACAGTGAATTGTGGTAGAGCAATAGTAAAGACCTGTTTTATTCTCAGAGTTTCAGCAACAAAAGTAGATGAAAGATATGATGTCATAAAGTATATATTATAATATTTGTTACAATGATAGAAGGTGAACTACATGTTATTGTAAAAGAAAATCCAATTTACTGTCTGTTGCCTTCGATTTTGATTTGACAAATGCTCAATCTTATGCTCTATTTCAACTCTCTTCATTTATCTTTTAGAACATATACTGTAATGTCTCCTTAAGGCAAATAAAACAATCTTTCCATTTAATTTACTAACCATGCTCATGTATATTTGAGTTTACTAGGTGCAAGTATATGAAAATCTACTTCTGTTGTTAAAGATCTCTTTGACAGTGTGAAATCAATCCTGACTGTATTGTTTATGTTTGCATCATTATCTTTGTGACAAAAAGCATGCTTATGAAAACTATTTCTATTTTCCACATCATATAAATAAAAGTGCCCCATATAAAATTTAATTAAACAGGAGCACCTGGGTGGCTCAGTCTGTTAAGTGTCTCAGGTCATGATCTCAGGGATCCTGAGACAGACCTGCAAGCCAGGCTCCATGCTCAACAAGGAGTCTGCTAAGATTCTCTCTCTCCTTTTCCCTCTGTCCCTCCCCTCACTCACTTACTCACTCTTTAAAATATATAAATCTTTAAAAAAATTTAAACAATTTTATCAAATCATTTAATTACTGAGCTTGACTAGTTTCTTTTTTTAAAGATTTTATTTATCAATGTCAGAAAGAGAGAGCATAATCAAGGGATCAGGGGGAGTGGCAGGCAGAGCAGAAAAACGAGGCAGAGCAAGAAGAGGGAGAAGCCTGATGCAGGACTCAGGATCCAGGATCCTGAGATCATGACCTGAGCTGAAGGCAGACACTTAACCAACTGAGCCACCCAGGCATCCTGAGCTTAAAAAGGTTCACTGGATGTGAAAATATAAGTTTTCTATAGGTTTTATTTTACAACCTGCATATAAGACCAAGAGAAATACCACAATATCATAAAAATATTAGTTCTGTGTATTCATTCACTTCTTGACAATTATTCTGGGAAAAAATGGAAAATATTATGTAAAGGAGTATTTTGGAAACTAAACCTTGAAGTTTTAAAATAATCACAAAGATTTCCATAAATCTGCCATATGAAATACATTTGTTAATCACCACTCATTCTGCCTTTTATAAAGATGGCGCCAAAAGCTAAGAAGGAAGCCCCTGCCCCTCCCAAAGCCAAAGCCAAAGCAAAGGCTTTGAAAGCCAAGAAAGCGGTGCTGAAAGGCGTCCACAGTCACAAAAAAAAGATCTGCACATCACCTACGTTCTGACGACCCAAGACTCTGCGTCTCTGAAGGCAACCCAAATACCCTCGAAAGAGCACCCCCAGGAGAAACAAGCTTGACCACTATACCATCATCAAGTTCCCCCTGACTACTGAGTCAGCCATGAAGAAAACAGAAGACAACAACACACTTGTGTTCATTGTGGATGTCAAGGCCAACAAGCACCAGATCAAACAGGCTGTGAAGAAGCTCTATGACATTGATGTAGCCAAGGTCAACACCTTAAGCAGGCCTGATGGAGGGAAGAAGGCATACGTTCGGCTGGCCCCTGACTATGATGCTTTGGATGTTGCCAACAAAATTGGGATGATCTAAACTGAGTCCAGCTGGCTAAATCTAAATACAGATCCTTCATGATTAAAAAAAAAAAAAAAAAAAATCACCACTCATTCCAAAATTTCCAACAATAAATGAACAAAAAGGCAATAAATGAAAAAAGTGGGGCACCTGGGTGGCTCAGTCATTAAATGTCTACCTTTGGTTCAGGTCATGATCCCAGGATCCTGGGAAAGAGCCCACATCAGGCTCTCCACTCAGTAGGAAGCCTGTTTCTCCCTCTCCCACTCCCCCTGTTTTGTTCCCTCTCTCGCTGTCTCTGTCAAATAAATAAATAAAAAACCTTAAAAAAATGGATAAATAAATGAACAAAAGGTATATAGTCTAGAACACATTGAAGAGAAAAGAGAAGAACTCAGATAAAATATATCAACAATATTTTAGGCAGATGCAAAGTGTGTGGAAGCATGCTGACTTCTAGAACACAGCAAGCTGAAACCTAGATACCAGGAGAGGGGACAGCTCATAAAATCCTAATCAATGTATAGCAAAATACTCCAGAAGAGATTAGGAACTAAAAGTAATGGGTGACTCTGATAGAATTACCACATCAATTAGAAGATACTCAGTTAAATTTGAAAATTAAATAACATTTTTTTGGCCCAGATATGTCCAAAACATCACATGGGACATAATTAATGTAAAATAAATAAATAAACAAATAAATAGAAATATAAATAAATCACTGTTTCTCTGAAATTCAAATGTAACTAAGCATCCTCTAATTTTATACACTAAATCTTCCACCGCTGTGAGAATAGTGAGAAGTGGTATTTATTTCTGTATATGAATAGTTGAAGCTGGGTACAGGAAGCACTGTAATCTCTAGAGTTCATCTCTCATCCCACCCACAGAAGAGAAAACCCCCCTACAGCCCAGCAGGTAATGGAGCATAGCTCCCTAGAAAAACTGAACCAGAGATTGGATTTAGCGATAGGTGCTCTCTAGGGCAAATCAGGTGAGTCACCATTCTGAAAACACTGGAATTAAGTGAAAGTCTAGATAAGGAAGAAGATGAGATCCTCCAGTATTTTTTCCACTCAGGTTACAGATTCTAGAAGGCAGAATTACCTATCCTCACCTCCATCAAGCCAGAGATTAGAAAAATTAGCAAAATTTAGGAACAAGACCAAGATCCATAGTGTTTGAAGGTCATCAAACCAAATGGTCTAGCCCTCTTCCTGTGACATCTCCACTGTAAAACTGAGATGCTTACTAGATCACCCAATGCTCACAGGATTTTTTTTTCCTTGTCAGAGAGAGCGCACAAGCACAAGCAAGGGGAGCTGTAGACAGAAGGAGAAGCAGACTCCCTGCTGAGCAAGGAGCCCAATGTGAGACTGATCCAGGATCCAGGGATCATGACCGGAGCTGAAGCCAGATGCTTAACCGAATAAGCCATCCAGGCATCCCTCACAGAATTCTTAGTAGACTTTCAGTGTCCCCTTTTTAAGTAAGAAAGACTGCCAAATATTCATCCATCCATTCATTTATTTATTCAACAAATATTTGTTGACCAACTGCTGTTCTAAAAACCAAGACACCTTAGTAAACAAAACTTCTTAACCTGAGAAGAAACTAAAACAAATAAAAGAAAAAACAATAAGAAAGATCTATAGTGAGAGGTAAGAAGAGATTTTGTCCCTTACATATGACCAGTTTATTATTTAAAATGTGAAAAGGAACATTTAGATAATGACAAAAAGCCTTTGGAAATTAAAAAAAAATTACAGACTCAAAAACCACTAGACAGATGAGAAAGTACAGAAAATATTACATATAGAAGAATAAAAATCAAACAAAATAACAGAGAAATGATAGAAAAGAAAGATAGATAAGAAAACTTAATACAGTTAGTCTAACCAATTATGAGTTACAGAAAGGGGGAAAAAAGAAGAAAAATGGAGCTGACGCAATTATTTTAAAATTACACAAAAATACAATTCCATAACTAAAGAATATGAGTTTTCACATTGAAAGGTATATAAAATGCTCAGTACAATAAAAGACACACACAAAAGCATATCATTTGTGAAACTGCAAACCAATAAAGATAAAAAGAGTATGCTAAAAGCTTCCAAAGCGAGGGAAGAAAGTTCAGATCCTCCTGTGAAGGATCAGAATGAAAATGACATTGGACTTCTCAATAGCAGCAGAAGAAGTTAGAAGAGCAATAAGTGGTGCCTTAAAAATCCTAAAGCAACTTTATTTGCAACAGAAAATCTAAGTCCAGACGATCTAGCAATCAAAGATGAAGGTAAATGAGCATGTTTTCAGATTTGCAAGATCTCAAAAGCTGATCTCCAGTGATCTCTTCTCAACAATAAATTTAAGAGAATTTCTTCAGTAATAGCAGATGATAGGTAATATATGTAAGGGAAAAAATAACACTATAAGCCTATTATTTGGTAACTGTTATGTTTATATCGGAACAGGTATAGCATTGAAAGTGTTTTCCTCTGGAGCTTGGAAAGTGAGTGTGTCACAGGTAGTACAGGGGAACTGTGTTTTTTGTTTGGGCCTTTGACTACTCTAACTTTTTAAAACTATGTGCAGACAATATCTCTCAAAATAAAGTGAAACAAAATAAATTCTACAGAGGACTACCTGATCCAATTACCCCTCTTACCAGAATAAGAAACTCTAGTAAATATTATATAAATTGGAGCCATAGAGTTCCAATCATCTTTCAGATTTGATTTGTGTGGTTTAGATAAAACATTTGTTTTATCTAAAAACATTTAGATGTTTATCCAAAAACATTTGTGGTGACTTTAATTACTTGACCAAATTAATGCTCACAAAACAATATAAGAAAAATCTCAATGATTCGTGTATTTTCTGTAAGGCACAAAGTCAATGAAACCTATTTCCTAAAAGTATACAATTTGCCACACTTCTTAAATCCCATCCACAGTTATTTAGGAACATGACTGCTATGACAAATGTTTACTTCATGCTCTTCACAGATTTAAGTTCTTTGGTTCCAAACATTACACTCCTTGGTGATAAAATGTTGTCACTTAATCACAGGCTTAATGATTAAAGTGGAGGTAACTTCTAGGGCAACAAGGAAAAGGTAATTTTTAATAGGATTACCGAAGAAATCAGGCAGGAAATTGCTCAGCTTCTTTAAAAAGAAGAGCCAGAGAAACGCAGTAACCAAGGACTGAGCCAGTTTTACACTGCCTTAGTTACCCCAAAGTGGTAAGTATTTGGAAAGACACATCAATCTAGAACAGACTCTCATTGACATGAGCAACAGATGGCTTATTTCTCTCTTTTCAAAAATTGTCACTTGATTTATCCATAGAATGACATGTCATGTTTAGAATGAGCACTTTCATTTGTACCAAATATTGCTGGTAGATGTCAGAAACAATGATACCCAATAAAACAGGTCTTTGGCTAGCTTCTTCAGTGAAGCTTTGGCCAGATTCCTCCTCCCTTCTCTATCTGGTCCCTATGTGTTTCATGGACCTTGTGGATAATATGGTAACAATGTATATGCCCCTCTAGAACACTGGAAAAATTTTCCAAAAGCTGATACCATACCATGCTTCTTACTACACAAGGAAGCTAGGGTAATAACATGTGGTAAAACAGCCCTATGACTGCAGGATATCTACATCCAAACCAGAGAGGATAAAGAAATAGGGTTTTTTTGATGCTACACAGTAGTTAAACAAGAGGGCAACTTAGATGGTTGGTAGTCGGGGGAAGTGGAAAACACATGCAAGAATAAGAATGACATTAGTCTTCTTCACATGGTGTTAATTATTCGATCATATTTAAAAAATATAAATTGTGACTGCTTTGCAAACATTAGAATCTATCAGAAAATTTTTGCTTCCCTGGAAATAATTCCTAGATTTTTTTTTACTCAGTCATTCAAATATGTTCACTGAGAAGTATTCTTTCAAAAATACTTACTGAGCTCTTAAAATGGACCAGGCATTTTTAAGCGGTAGGAACAAAACTGTGTACTAAGAGACAATAACTTCTGCTCCAGTGAAGCTTACATTCCAATGGGGGTACATGAAGGCTGGCAATAAATCAAATAAATAAGTGCCATACATATTATGCAAGTTGAAGAGAAGTGTAAGAACAAAATCTGAAAGAACAAAATGTGTTAATATCTTTAGAGAAAAAGAAAATTTCATAGTTTAAAGGAAAAATCCAGTCATCAGAATGAACATCTACATCTAACGTTCTGTAACTTTTGCCACTGAGTCCTACCACACACACACAAATTCACAAAAATTTTACATTTTATTATATAGAGATCACTTAATATAGGATAATTATGTTATAAAAATATGAAAGAATAAGTTTGCCTGCTTAGAAACACATGCCTTGATGAGTTTTAAATATTTAATTGGTCTAATTGCTTTAAAATATTTAATATGGTCCTTCCATATACATTTTCAGAATTGGAAAGTAGCTTGTGCTTTATCTTGTATAATGGAAATATTATAAAATTACTTTTTCAAAATAAATGAAGCCCTACATTGACTTCTAATTTTTAAGTTCATCAGAGCCTTAAAATCAATTAATTCAATCTTTATGGTTATCTTGAGACACACACAGACAACCCCTCACTAGGAAACATGTGCATGCATGTGTGATGAGCACACATACACACACACAGAGTTGCAAGCAGATTATTAAAAGTGCAATCTTTCTGGTACAGGAGATCTGTTTATAGTGAACTAAGAGGTCCTTAAAGGCAATAATAGGTGTTTCTGGAAGGGACAACACAGTGACTGCAGTAAACGCAGACAGCATTCGATGAATGTTTGCTGATGAATGGATATTAATGAATTCAGATCCACGTTCTCAACTGAAAACTAAAGTGACCTTTTCACACGTGCCTGACTAAAAAGATGTTTTTTTTTTTTTTTTTTTTTTTTTTTTTTTTTTTTTTAATAAGATGTTTAATTACAACTGTTGCTTCTATAGTTTTTAAACTCTAAAATACAATAACAAAATCAATTTATCACCAGACCACTTTTCATGATCCAATGTGATTTGTTCAGGATTGAGAACTAATGGCTTCTTCCAGCATAGACCTTCAGATTCAAAAATAATCTATTTGCTGGCATCAGGCTGACATCCAATTTCAGTTCCTATAGAAACACATTAGAGAAAATGGGTGTTTTTTTTAAGAATTGTTTTCCCTGACATGTGTTGCAGTGTGATATTTACACTGCTGTCTGTGCTCATTATGGATTGCATTGATTATACAGCAGGAGTGTCAACGGACCTGAGTGGTTTATTCTTTCTCAGGACTGGAGCGCAAACGAGAGAGTCGAGCTTACCTCAGTGTGTCCTTATTGCTTCAGAAAAAATTTCACAAACAAAATTCAATCAACTTTTCTGTCCCCGATTGAGCCACATACACCCACAATACAAACAAATGTGAGGCAGGAATCTATCAAAATCCTAGAGGAGAACATAGGCAGTAACCTCTTCGACATCGGCCACAGCAACTTCTTCCAAGACACATCTCCAAAGGCAAAGGAAAGAAAAGTGAAAATGAACTTCTGGGACTTCATCAAGATCAAAAGTTTCTGCACAGCAAAGGAAACAGTCAACAAAACAAAGAGGCAACACAGGGAATGGGAGGAGATATTCGCAAATGACGCTCCAGGCAAAGGGCTGATATCCAAGATCTATAAAGAATCCTGAAACTCAACACACACAAAACAGATAATCACATACAAGAGACAGACTTTTTTTGCCATGTCAGATTAGTTGTTACTCTTAGGTGTTAGGGACCGAGTTGTGGTGGATAATTTCTGGAGGACTGGTGATTTCTCTTTCTTGACCTGACTAGTGGTTATCTGAGCCTTTCACTTTATAATAATTTCTTAAACTTTACAACTGTTTCATGAACTTCTGTGCTGATGTGTTATTTCACAACAAAAAGTTTAAACCAGATGAATATATTTTAAGACTTCAACTTTATTAGTCATCATAACAATACTAAATTGGTAAAGTATCAACTTTGTATTTAATTTACAAAAAGTTAAATTATACATAATTCTGGAAATTGTGTGATGCTATCAGTATTAACAGATACTGTTAGCAAATATGCTGATCAAAGCAATTCTGGAAAACATCTGATAATCTGTAGTAAGTGCTTTTGTTTATTAGTACCAATGGCATTTTAGAAATCTCAAGGAATTTATCTAAAACGAGAAAAAAATGTATAAGATAGATTAATCATCATATGATTTATAGATGCAGCATTAGGAACCACAGGGTCAACAATGGAGATAACCTGAATTCATTAAATTGACAATTGGATTTTTTTTTTAAGATTTTATTTATTTATTCGACAGACAGAGATCACAAGTAGGCAGAGAGGCAGGCAGAGAGAGAGGAGGAAGCAGGCTCCCCGCCAAGCAGAAAGCCTGATGTGGGGCTCGATCCCAGGACCCTGAGATCATGACCTGAGCCGAAGGCAGAGGCTTTAACCCACTGAGCCACCCAGGCGCCCTGACAATTGGATTTTTAAATATATATTTTGGCTATTATGTATAGAAAACTACTATATATCATGCAACACCAAATATGCAGAAAATAACTTTCTTAGAAACATGAAATATGCCTTCTACGGTCTCAATGTTTGATCCTTCCAAAATTCACATGTTGGATTCTTAAAGCCAAATGTGATGATGTTAGGAGGTGGGGTCTTCGGGATTTGATTAGATCATGAGGTGGAGCTTTCATGAATGGGATTAGTGTTATAATAAGAGAGAACTTACAAAGCTCCCTTAGCACTTCCTATATGTGAGGTCACATAGAGAAGTCAATGATCCAGAAAAAGGTCCTCACCCAACTGTGTGGGCATTCATGTCTATTTGGACTTCCAGCCTCCAGAACTGTGAGAAATAAATGTGTGTTCTTTGTAAGCTACCCCAACTGAGGTACTTTTTAATAGTATCCCAAACAGTAAGACAATGCCAAAATGGTTACTTAAGCATATTTTGGGCAGTGTAAATATGGACTGTTTTTCTTTATCAGGGCTTTATTCCACCATATTTTAGGCACTAGGTATATTTTTTCTCATAATCTGAAATAATGAACAAAAACATGCAAATGTCAGAATAAAGGTGTATTCAAGGTTGTTAGCATGCCCCTTTTTACTCACAAGGGTCCCAGTTTGATTGATAAATTATATGATCAGTCTATAATAGAATAATAAACTATAAAGACTAAAAAAAATGCAAATGTGATCCATCTGACAATTTTATTTTACTTTTTATTTCTTTGTTTCCAACTGGAATGCATTTTTTTTTCCTTTCAAAAGCTGATTACACTGGCTGGAACCTCCAGCTTTCCCCATTAAGTAAATTTGATGTAGGTTTTTCATAGTCCTTTGTCAGGCTTAGACACTTTCCTTCTGTTCTAAGTTTCTTGTAAGGTTTTATCATAAATGTATATTGGATTTTATCAAATGTTTCATTATCTATATTTAAAATATCATGTGATATTTGTCCTTTGTTCCATTTAATTTGCTATATTTAATTAATTAAATTTCAATTGTTAAATTTAAATTCCTAGGATAAATCCCACTTGCTCATGATATATAATCCTAGTTATATGTTGCTGGATTTACTATGCTAATACTTTGTTAATGAGTTTGGCATCAATATTAATAAGGGATTTTTATCTGTTCTTGCTTTTCTTATGAGAGCTTCATCTGGCTTTGGTGTCAAGGTAAGACTGGTCTTATAGAATGAATTTTGAAGTATCCCTTCCTTCTCTATTTTCTGGAAAATATGTGGTGATTGAAAGGAAAATTTTCAAAACTATTATGCAGCAGCTATGGAAACAAAAAGTATGGGATAAATCACTCAAGCTAAAGATTTATCAGAATACTTAAGTAGCCCCTGAATGAAGTTGGGACAAACCCTCTTGAAATGGTAGGCACTGGGTCGGGGGAGAAAGCTCAACTAAAAACAGTAACCCTTACTAGAAAAGAGAAGGAAAAAAATTGCCTGCCCACAACTTCTCCACAGTTATTAAACAGTATGAACACATCTCAGCCAGATGCTACTTTAACTAGGAAGACAGAGGAAATTTCTATTTGATATAAGATAGACATCTCTATCATGGCTTTAAGTTTGAATTACCTAAGCATATGTCCAGAGACTGTTTTAAATCAAAGACACTATTTAATCCACAAAATCAATTTTTAACCACTAATTATTAAATTTAATTTCCCTTTCACTTCATTGCTGCAAGGGGTAGGAAAAAAAAGTTCCACAAAACTTAAAATCCATGGTATATTTCCCTATAAAAGTGCATTACTAAACCTGTATTGTGTGTGTGTGTGTATTTTTTTCATAAGAAGTGTTTCTAAACTCAATGTAAAAGTACAAGTTCATGGCCATGTGCTTGAGACAATGCTCCACTTACTTCACACTGGATTCTTTTTTGTTGGCTTTTTAATTGGCTTAACAGTGAAGGACATAAATACAGAGGACCAAAATTTTGAGCTCGTGGAAGTTCCAAGGAGCAGCTTAAGGATGAGAATCTTAACAGAGCATATTCTACTGAGAAGAGACTGCACCCATAGACTCAGGGGAGAGGGCAGAGGTGTTTTACTTAAATGGTTAAATTACTCAACATAATTGTTTACTTAAGTGATTAAATTACTCAACATAAAACAAATGTATATTTTTAGACATGCATTCAGTAAAATCACATGTATAGCAGAGCATGATTTTAGTAGAAAATGCTCACCGGTTCAAACAATCAATTGCTGCAAGTCCCAAGCTAGGTTAATACATTATAAAATTGAAAATATTTATTATTTGTTCTGAAAATATTTTCTTACCTCAAGTTGAGTAGTTTTAAAGAGAAGATATGACTGAGTTTTGCCTACTATAAACAACTGAAAACCAAAAAATTCTAATGAGCATCAATCTTCCACTTCCACTATATCTACTAGATATAGATAGGTATATGGATAATCAGGAAAAGTAGCCTGAAGCAAATATTTTGGATATGTTTTTACAATAAAAATAATATTAATATTATTTCATTTCTACACCCCCCCCCCATTTCATTAGCTTCTTCATTAGAAAATCAGGAATACTGGTGCTTGGTAGAAAAATATTTTTTCGTTTTTTATTGCTTTCCTTCTGTCAAAGGAATGAATTTGAGGTATAAAGTGAATCAGTAGGATAAGAATGTTACCTGTATCCAATTGTAAACTATACTTTCATATAATTTACTTCCCAGCATAGGTTGATAATATGATCTAAGTAGTAAGAACACCAAGCACAAAATAATTACATCAAATTCTTTACTCTATTTTCAAGAGATCCTGTACTCTAAACAATTCTTCTCTGGAGGGAAAAAAGCTTTTTCTCTAAGTAGACATAATCAAATCGTGAAGCAGTATCATTATGTCCTTCTATTGTTACCAGAAAAATTAGGGGAGAACGAAGCTCTCCATTCCGGATGTTTTATGCAGTGTTTACCACATTTACCTAGCTTGCAAAAAAAAGAAAAAGAAATTTGACTCATTAATATCTTTCCCATGCCCTTACTTTTGAACTTAACTTATCTTCATAGTGGTCATATATTATCAATATATCACAGTTACATAAACATTTTTCACAGAAATTTTCTATGCTGAAATGACAGATAGATATAGTCTCAATATTAGAAAATGCCTCTTCTCTTCTTCTTTTTTTTTGACAATGCTTTGTTTCAAAATTTACTTTTAGGAATACATGTTTGAAAGTTCAATGCTAATATGCACACACATTTGCCCACATGAACACTATTATATGTACATACACACTATATATATATATATATATATATATATATATATACACTATTTACATATACATTGACATGCTACTTACATATATACATTTGGAAAAAAACTATTTTTCATTTTGATACTGTAAATAACCTCTTAAGTCACATTAGGTATCTGCTGATTTTTTTTTTTTTAATGATGAAGTAGGAAACTGTGCAGTAAGGAAAATGTAGCTTATTTTTTCTTATTCCCCAAAGGTAGTTATCTCATGCACTAAGCCACATATTTAATTATCTACTCTTTACCATGCTTACTTGCAAACTAGAGCTATTTTTAGCAATCACTTAATCTTTTCTTGAATTCAGTTACAGTGTTTCAGTATCCTCTTAGAACTGCAAAGTGTACAATATCACCACATAATATACTTGGGATGGGGGAGAGGGGATATTTATTCTAAAATTATTCTGTTTTATCTAGATTAATTAGTTCTGTCAAATAAAACTATTATTTCAGGTAATGCCTTAACATGTGCATTTTTCTCCAGTAGAGATAAAAAAAACAGGCAAAAGAGCTTTAATCTCTTTAATAAATAGTAGAGGAGAATATTCTAATGGGAATAAATGAGTTGTAAATGCAAATTTTGAATTACCATTAACTCTTCCATTTTCCCCCTTGATTACATCCAGCTAGCTTAAAAGGAATTCTATTCAAATCTGTGTTACTTTTTACTTATGGAAAATAATTTTTCAAAGTAACTTTCACTAACTTTGGTAAAAGAGAACTCCATCTCAAAGTAAATGGCATGAATTTGTTTCAGCAAACTTGAACAGAGTAGTGTACTCATTACGTGTGAGGAGGCACTGGCAGTAAGATAAGCAAACACTGGATGCTATTTGAAGATTAATGAATGCAAAGCAATTTTCTCCTTCTGGCATTCAACATCATATTACAATGCCATATTATCCCTAAGGAAGTTATCCATTCAATATTTTTAAGTAAGCACTAAGTCTATATTAAACTCTGCCACACATTTCATATGAACATAAGTAATCATAATAGGAACATGGCCTGTTTTAAGCTCCTTACAGGTATTACTAATTTAATCCTATAAAATAGTTATTTTAATTACCCAGATTACTGTTGAAGCAACTGAGTCAATGAAGACACTAAAGAAAATTCCTCAGGTTTATAGAACCCTCAGGAATTTACTCTCACATCTAAAAATTAAAACTTGCACAGCCCAACATCAGAACCCACACTCTTCAGCCCATGAACTTCCTTTTACCTTCCAGTATGATAAATCTTTAAGTTCATTAGCTTGCTGTTTAATATCGGATATTCCTCTCTTGTTATGTCTACATGTTACAGAAAGTCAGGAAAGTTCTACTGAAAAATTATAATATTATCATCTCAAAAATTTAAAACTTCCAAGTTATTAAGTGGTGCATCATTTTAGAATCAATTAAAATTTAATTGGATAATTTTTTAAATTCAGAATTTAGGGTGTTTGCAATTAAAGTAACAATTTAATCATTGTATTACTTTTCACTGTTAATGAGAAATATAAAAATGTATTACCTGTAAAACCTAAAGATTAATTTTGATTAAATAATCTCTAATATCTTTTGAAGCTCTAAAATCTAGGACAATAAATTTATTAGCATCATTAGCAAAATGTATTATTATGATTTAAGGAGAAATCTCTGGTAATTAGAAACCTGCAATGATAATTTATATCACATTATTATGCAATATAAACATAATTAAATAGAAGTTTTATTTGAATTAATTTAACCCTAAAACTGTGATCGCTAATTTTAATAATACTAACCACAATATAAAAATAATTCACATTTTTCTTAAAACCTGTATTAACTTGCTAGAGCTTCCATAAAATATCCCAGACAGGGTGGCTTGGACAACAAAAAATTATTTTCTCACAGTTCTGGAGGTTAGAAGACTAAGATCAAGGTGTTAGCAGGTTTGATCTTTTCTGAGGCCTCTCTCCTTGGTGTGTAGATGGCCATCTTCTTGCTGTGTTCATAAATAGTTTTTTCTCTATATATGTGCATCCCTGCTGTCCCTTTATGTGTCTAAATATCCTGATCTTATAAAAGCACAAGTCAGATTGGGCTAAGGCCCACTCTTATGGCCTCAGTTGAGATTAATAACATCTATCACATCTATCTCCAAGTCAGTGACGTTCTGAGGTAAAGGTTATTACGGCTTCAACATAAACTAGGGCAAAGCAGATACAATTCAGCCCATAACACTGACTTTTATTAATATAATAAAAAGAGAACTGCTGTAACATATTGAATTTGTATGGATAAAGACTGTAAAATTCTTAAACGTAGTGAAAATGGATGATGAAATAATCTTTTTCTGGGATGCCTGGGTGGCTCAGTTGGTTAAGCCACTGCCTTCAGTCAGGTCATGATTCCAGGGTCCTGGGATCAAGTCCCGCATCCAGCTCCTTGCTCTGCAGGGAGCCTGCTTCTCTTTCCACCTCTTGTGCTGCTTGTGCTCTCTCTCTCTCTCTCTGATATATAAATAAAATCTTAAAAAAAACCTTTTTTTCTGCATTATGATTCTAGACTTATTTAGTAAATGAACTGCCAGTTTTCCAATATCCTCTTCCCACTACATTGGCAGTGCAAATTGTATTTGCTCAGGTGGCTATCAATTCATTCCAAAGGGGTAGCTTATACCTGGTTCTACACAAAGATGGATTCTTCTAATGTTGCAAAGGACTTTATAATATAATTGATTTCCTAAAATGTAATCCATATATGAGTATATAAAAAACTATTTACTCTATGTGTTTCTGGGTCTTACAAATTTTAATACTCTCATATCACCCCTGCCAAGAAAGAGAAAAAGAGAATGAACTTTAAGGAAAAACTATATTAAGGAGAGGTAAGTTAAATGTTCACAGAGATAACAACTTAATTCAATTAGATTTTTTTAGGTTTTAATAATAATTAATAATAATTAATAATTAATCTGTGATAAAACTTCCTTGAAAGTAATTTACCAAGATCTACTAAAATCTAATATCTAATAATGTTCTTTCACTTTAGTCTGGCTACCTAACATCTGTAAGATCAATAGGAAGAATTTTGAGATTAAAATATGCACTTTATGCTTGTCTGTATTTTCTAATTTTTCTACGACTTTATATTTGCAAAGAAATATTTCAAATTAGTTTGTTATACTATTTATTCTGGGCATCTCTTAATATAATCACAGAAAATAAAAATTTCAAAAACAAGTTAAAAAATTCTGGACCTCAGAATTTTTTTCTAAGTTTGAAAACCCACTGTTAAGTTAGAGGCAATAATAACAACTGCCATTAGAAAATAAGTTTTAAGTTGAACCCTTAGAGACTCTTCCTGGCATGTAGTAGATGCTCAATAAATTGTTCTTGCATGGATGGAGAAGTGAATGAATAAATGCATATCATTAAATACACCAATGGAGTCCCTGCCACACTTGTCATAAATATATTTTTCATGGTCATATATCAAGTATTTTAATTAATATCTTGAGTAAATCCAAACTATAAATAAATAGATTAACCATATATACCCAAGTTTATGGTGTTCTGAACTTAAGTGCAACAATTTTTTTTATTATTCCTTTAGTTCAGCCATACATTGCCAAGGTTAAACCTTAACTTGTTATCTGAAAATTTACTACTTCAAAACCCTAATTTCAAAGTCCCACTCTCCTCCCAGTCCACTTATTCAAGGAAAACATGACTTCGATTCCCTTGATAATGATTTTTTTCTCAACTTCCTTGTTCCTAAACAGTTCATTCCTATTCTTCTGGCAAATTCTTATCTTTATACATAGCCTGCCTTCTGCATTCTCTATGCTAGTTGGCTTACTAGCTAAATATTGAAGAAAAAAGAAACACACACACAAACTTAATTGATATCACTATTATTTATCATTTACATATTGAAATTCTCATTTCCTAAGGGACAATTTCATAATATTCTTTGTGCTCAAAATTCCATTGCCTTTAAAACTCTATCTCAACTGATGACATCAGTCATACTTCATATTAAAAACTGGAGCTCTCAGGGCGGAGACAAGATGTCAGGGAGTAGGAGGCTCTGTTTCAACCTGTACCCTAAAGTGAGCTGATTACCCATGAAATCAGCCTGAGATTAGAATTACACACTTCTGGATCTCTACAGGGGCAGAAGATGCCAGTGGGCAAAACGTTCCAGGGTGCACCTTGCCTGCATCACTGTCAATACATTCAGCTACACATCCATTCAGCCATCTCCCACCAAAATGACTAGTAGGAGGAATGCCCAACAAAAGAAAAATTCAGAGACTGAACCTTCTGCAACAGAGCCAATTAATATGGAGATAGACAATGTGTTGGAAAGGGAATTCAGGCTAACAATTATCCAAACAATAGCTAGGTTGGAGAAAGCCATAGATGACAAAATGGAATTGATTAGGGCAGAAGTGAAAGCCACCAGAGATGATGTTCACAATGTTCTCAATGACTTCCAATCTAATCTAAATTCTCTAAAAACCAGGGTAACCGAGACAGAAGATAGAATTAGTGATCTGGAGGACAAACAGATAGAGAAAAAGGATCAGAAGGAAGCCTGGAACAAACAGCTTAGAAGCCACGAAAACAGAATTAGGGAAATAAATGACGTCATGAAACAATCCAACGTCAGAATTATTGAGATCCCTGAGGGGGAGGAGAAAGAAAGAAGACTAGAAGATATAGTTGAACAAATTCTCCATGAAAATTTTCCCAATCTCGCAAATCAAACCAGCGTTCGAGTACTAGATTCTATGATCTAGATTCTAGATCATAGAATCTAGAAAGACCTCAAGACACTTGATAGTGAAAATGATGAATCATAATTGTAGAAAGGCGCTCTTGAAAGCAGCTAGGAAAAAGAAATTCCTTACGTATAGAAGAAAGCCCATCAGAATAACATCAGACCTGTCCAAAGAAACCTGGCAAGCCAGAAAGGGCTGGCAAGATATATTCAGGGCATTAAATGAGAAGAACTTGCAGCCAAGAATACTTTATCCAGCAAGACTGACATTCAAAATGAATGGAGAGATAAAGAGCTTCCCAAACTGGCAAGGTTTAAAAGAGTATGCGACCACCAAGCTGACACTGCAGGAAATATTAAGGGGGGGGGGCTCTATAAGGAGGAGGAAAAATCCTAAGAATGTCATTGAACAGAAATATATCGAGACAATCTATAGAAACAAAGATTTCACAAGTAACACGATGTCAATAAAAACGTATCTTTCGGGCGCCTGGGTGGCTCAGTGGGTTGGGCCGCTGCCTTCGGCTCAGGTCATGATCTCAGAGTCCTGGGATCGAGTCCCGCATCGGGCTCTCTGCTCGGCGGAGAGCCTGCTTCCCTCTCTCTCTCTCTGGCTGCCTCTCTGTCTACTTGTGATTTCTCTCTGAAAAAAAAAAAAAAAAAATCTAAAAAAAAAAAAAAAAAAAAAAAAAAAAAAAAAAAAACGTATCTTTCAATAATCACTCTCAATGTGGATAGACTAAATGTGTCCATAAAATGACACAAGGTTGCAGATTGGATAAAACAACAGGACCCATCCATATGTTGTCTACAAGAGACCCATCTAGAACCTAAGGATACACCCAGACTGAAAGTGAAGGAATGGAGAAGCATGCCAATGGGCCTCAAAAGAAGGCTGGGGTAGTGATTCTCATATCAGGTAAGTTAGATTTTAAACTAAAGACTGTAGTCAGAGATACAGAAGGACACTACATAATTCTTTAAGGGACTATCCACCAAGAAGATCTAACAATTGTAAATATTTATGCCCCCAATATGGGAGCAGCCAATTACATGAGAAAACTGTTAATCAAGATAAAGAGTCATATTGATATGAATACATCAATAGTAGGAGATCTTAACACACTACTCTCAGTAATAGACAGATCGTCCAAGCAGAAAATCAATAATGAAACAAGAGCATTGAATGACACATTGGGCCAGATGGACCTCATAGATATATACAAAACATGCCACCCTAAAATAACAGAATACTCATTCTTCTTGAGTGCACATGGAACCTTCTCTAGAATAGACCACATACTGGGTCACAAATCAGGGTACAACTAATACCAAAAGATTGATATTATTTCCTGCATATTCTCAGATCACAATGCTTTGAAACTGGAGCTCAACCACAAGGAAAAGTTTGGAAGGAACTCAAACACCTGGAAGCTATAGACCACCCTGCTTAAGAATGTTTGGATCAACCAGGAGATCAAAGAAGAACTTAAACAATTCATGGAAACCAATGAGAATGAAGACACTTTGGTCCAAACCTATGGGATACAGCAAAGGCAGTCCTAAGGGGGAAATACATAGCCATCCAAGCATCCCTCAAAAAAATTGAAAAATCCAGAATAACACCAGCTGTCTTTACACCTTAAAGAATTGGAGAATCAATAGCAAATTAAGCCAACTTCACATACAAGAAGGGAAATAATCAAGATTAGAGCAGAGATCAATGAGATAGAAACTAGAGATATAGTAGAACGAATCAATGAAACTAGAAGCTGGTTTTTGGAAAGAATCAATAAGATAGATAAACCATTGGCCAAACTAATCCAAAAGAAAGGAGAGAAGGTGCAAATTAATAAAATTATGAACGAAAGGGGAGAGATCACAACTAACACCAAGGAAATAGAAATAATCATCAGAAGTTATTATCAACAGTTATATGCCAATAAGTTAAGCAACCTAGATGAAATGGATGTATTCCTGGAAAACTATAAACTTCCAAAATTGAACCAGGAACAAATTGACAACCTGAATAGAACGATATCTAGTAATGAGATTGAAGCAGTGATCAAAAACCTCCCAAAAAACAAGAGTCCAGGACCTGATAGATTCCCTAGGGAATTCTACCAAACTTTCAAAGAAGAAATAACACCTATTCTCCTGAAGCTGTTCCAAAAAATTGAGGCGGAAGGAAAACTTCCAACTCTTTTTATGAAGCCAGGATTACCCTGATCCCCAAACCAGGCAAAGACCCCACCAAAAAGGAGAATTTCGGACCGATATCCCTGATGAATATGTATGCTAATTTCTCAACAAGATCCTAGAAAATAGGACCCAACAGCACATTAAAAAGATTATTTGTGGTGCCTGGGTGGCTCAGTGGGTTAAGCCTCTGCCTTCAGCTCAGGTCATGATCTCAGGGTCCTGGGATTGAGTCCCACATTGGGCTGTCTACCAGACAGGGAGCCTGCTTCCTCCTCTCTCTCTCTCTCTATCTCCCTCTCTCTCTGCCTGCCTCTCTGCCTACTTGTGAACTCTCTCTGTCAAATAAATAAAATCTTAAAAAAAAAAAAAAAAAAGATTATCCACCATGACCAGGTGGGATTCATCCCTGGGTTGCAAGAATGTTTCAACATTTGCAAATCAATCAATGTGATAGAACAAAGCAATAAGAGAAGAGAGAAAAACCATACGGTCCTCTCAATTGATACAGAAAAAAGCATTTGACAAAATCCAGCATCCGTTTCTGATTAAAACTCTTCAAAGTATAGGGAGAAAGGGAACATTCCTGAACTTCATAAAATCTATCTATGAAAAACCCAGAGTCAATAACATCCTCAATGGGAAAAAGCTCACAGCCTTCCCGCTGAGATCAGGAACACGACAAGGATGCCCACTCTCACCACTCTTACTCAACATAGTATTAGAGGTCCTAGCAACAGCAATCAGACAACAAAGAGAAATAAAAGGTATCTAAATTGGCAATGAAGAAGTCAAACTCTCTCTCTTCACAGATGACATGATAGTTTATATGAAAAACCCAAAAGACTTCACCCCCAAGCTACTAGAACTCATACAGCAATTCAGTAATGTGACAGGATACAAAGTCAATGTACAGAAAGCAGTTCCTTTCTTATACACTAACAATGAAAACACAGAAAGGGAAATTAGAGAATCGATTCCATTTACGATAGCACCAAGAACCATAAGATACCTGGGAATAAACCTAACCAAAGAGCTAAAGGATCTGTACTTGAGGAACTACAGAATGCTCATGAAAGAAATCGAGGAAGACACAAAAAGATGGAAGACCATTCCATACTCTTGGATCGGAAGAATAAACGTTGTTAAAATGTTTATACTGCCTAGAGCAATATATACTTTTAATGCCATTCTGGTCAAAATGCCACCAGTATTGTTCAAAGAGCTGGAGCAAATAATCCTAAAATTTGTATGGAATCAGAAGAGACCCCGAATTGCTAAAGAAATGTTGGAAAGGAAAAACAAAACTGGCGGCATCATGTTGCTTGATTTCAAGCTTTACTACAAAGCTGTGATCACTAGGACAGCATGGTACTGGCATAAAAACAGACACATAGACCTTTGGAACAGAACAGAGAGCCCAGATATGGACCCTCAACTCTATGGTGAAATACTCTTCAACAAAGCAGGGAAAATATACAGTGGAAAAAAGACAGTCTCTTCAATAAATGGTGCTGGGAAAACTGGACAGCTATATGTAGAAGAATGAAATTCGATCATTCTCTTTCACTGTACACAAAGATAAAATTGAAATGGATAAAAGACCTCAATGTGAGACAGGAACCCATCAGAATCCTAGAGGAGAACATAGGCAGTAACCTCTTTGACATCAGCCACAGCAACTTCTCTCAAGATATGTCTCCAAAGGCAAAGGAAACAAAAGCAAAAATGAACTTTTGGGACTTCATCAAGATGAAAAGCTTCTGCACAGCAAAGGAAACAGTCAACAAAACAAAGAGGCAACCCACGGAATGTGAGAAGATAATTGCAAATGACAGTATAGACAAAGGGCTGATATACAGGATCTATAAAGAACTTCTCAAACTCACAACACACAAAACAGATAATCATGTCAAAAAATGGGCAGAAGACATGAACAGACACTTCTCTAATGAAAACATACAAATGGCCATCAGATACATGAAAAAATGTTCATCATCACTAGCCACCAGGGAGATTCAAATTAAAACCACATTGAGATACCATCTTACACCAGTTAAAATGGCCAAAATTAGCAAGACAGGAAACAACGTGTGCTGGAAAAGATGTAGAGAAAGGGGAACCCTCTTACACTGTTGGTGGGAATGCAAGTTGGTGCAGCCACTTTGGAGAACAGTGTGGAGATTCCTTAAGAAATTAAAAATAGAGCTTCCCTATGACCCTGCAATTGCACTACTGGGTATTTACCCCAAAGATACAGATGTAGTGAAAAGAAGGGCCATTTGTACCCTGATGTTCATAGCAGCAATGGCCACGGTCACCAAACTGTGGAAAGAAGCAAGATGACCCTCAACATACGAATGCATAAGGAAGATATGGTCCATATACACTATGGATTATTATGCCTCCATCAGAAAGGATGAATACCCAACTTTTGTATCAACATGGATGGGACTACAAGAGATTATGCTGAGTGAAATAAGTCAAGCAGAGAGAGTCAATTATCAATACGGTTTCACTAATCTGTGGAGCATAAGAAATAACACAGAGGACATGGGGAGATGGAGAGGAGACGGAAGTTGAGGGAAATTGTAGGGGGAGATAAACCATGAGACACTATGGACTCTGAAAAACAATCTGAGGGTGGGAGGTGGGGGGAGCCTGGTGGTGGGTATAATGGAGGGCATGTATTGCATGGAACACTGAGTGTGGTGCATTAACAATGAATTCTGTTACGCTGAAAAGAAATTAAATTTAAAGAAAACTGGAGCTATCAGGGCAGCTGTCTGGTTCGGTTGGTGAAGATGTGACTCTTGATCTCAAGGTCATGAGTTTCAAAGACTTCTTATGTATCTGCATTAGGTTGTTTGGTGGCCCCCCTTCCTAAAGATATGTCCAAATACTAACTCCATTGTGACTGTGACCTATTTACATTAGATTGTTGTAAGTTGAGGATCTTGAGATGAGATTACCCTATATATAAAATGGGCCATAATTCCAACGACAGGTATCCCTATAAGAGGAAAAAGAGGGATATTTAATGTAGAGAGACATAGGAGAGAAGGTGATCTGAAGATGGAGACAGAGATTGGAGGCATGCAGCCCCAAGCCTGGAGCCACCAAAAGACCCAAAAGGAAAAAATTATTCTCCTCTAGACATCTGGAGGTTATATGCCCTTAAAGATACCTTGGCTTTGAACTTCAAGCTTCCACAACTGAGAGAGAATATTTCTGTTGTTTTAGACCATAAAGTTTATTGTAGTTTGATATAGCACCCTAGGAAAATTAGATAATTATAACAGTAATTTTTCACATACATTACTTATATGTAACAGGGATATATTTTCAAAAAAATTAAAATAATCAGATCAAGAAAGCACACAGTATAAATTTTACCATTCAGACTACCTTCAATATTTTTATGTTGAAACATTTTATTATTTATTTATTTATTTATTTATTTATTTATTTTTATGATTTTTATTTACCTATTGGAGAGAGAGACAGAGATAATGGGAGAGAATAGGAGCAGGGCAGAGAAGGAGAAGCTGGCTCCTGGCTGAGTAGGGAGCTCAGTGTGGGACTCCATTCCAGGACCTTGGGATCATGACAGGTAATGCTGGTACTTAACCCACTGGGCCCCCCAGGTGCATTTTATTGAAATATTTTAAACCTGCACAAAATTTGTAAAGGCTAATATAATAAGTTGCATATGCCCTGTATCTAGACTCACCAATTGGCACCTTTTTGACACATCTTCTTTATTTCTCTTTCTAATTTTTTTTTTTTCTGAATCACTGGAGAGTAGTTGGCAGGCATAATGAAACTTCACCTTTAACTAATTCAGTGTATTTCCAAAGGGTAATGACACTGACATTTTGGAAGAGTATAAGGATAGTTATTTTGTAGAACATCACTTAATTTAGGTTTCCCTGATTATTTCTCCTGAGTAAGTAGAGGTTATGGGTTAGTCTAGAATAATACTTAAATAATATTATATCTTTCTCAGTCTATCACATCATAAGATACCAAGGATTCCACACTGTAAAGAAACTCCAAAAATAATTGGGGGTGAGATATACCATTCTGACTTACCAAGGGGTTAACCACACTAGCTATTGTTGTTAGTATCATCATCCCAGTGCCCCACTTTCAATACTTGCTATCACTAGATCCAAATATCAGAAAAATCCTTCTTCCAACCTCTAGGCAAGTGAAGGATCCACTCCAAAGAAATCACTCTCAGGGCCTAGAATTACCTGCAAGTAGAATAAATGGACCTTTAATTCCCCAGTTGGATTTCTGCCCTTCAACAAAATGGCTGTTCTGCCTCTATCACAGGAAGAGAAATGTAATAGGAAGCCTATGGAGGAAGCTGAGATGCAGTGGAGATACAGAGTGTGAGTTGATATACTCAGATTTAGAGATAGCCAGGATTTCCTGCAGGTTAAGTGGTTGTCAAGGATGATAGCCAACTCAAAATAACTTGTTGGCATCAAAAATGATTATCAGTAGATGAAAAGATTCCAGAAGCAAAAGTCAAGGTCCTGTATCAGATTGAGACAGGTCTCTTCACTAGAGTAGACTTTCACACGGTTCCCATTTTTTTATAGACACACTTCACTGTAGGGTCAACATTTGGTCACCTCCTCACAGAAGTCGCTAATGGTAAGCCAGCATAGCTAGAGAAACATCAGCAACATAAAAATGATATTGCATACCCAAGTAATTAAATTAAAATCAACAACAACTAGTGCCTAATTTCCCAAATACCTCTTCCTTGCCAAATAACAGAGGAAATAAAAGGTAAGAATGACACATGAAAGAGAAGCAAAAAGATTATATATTCCTCAATTTCCAGTAGCTTGTTCTGAAACGTAATCTGTGGGGGCTTGAGCATATGCTGGATACAAGATGGAAATTTCCGCTAGGACAGCGTTAGTAATAATGGAATGTGCAAGCAAAAAATTAGGAGATCACCTTAAACTGTTAATGGACACGGGGCAATTAAACAGAGAGATCTTCCACCTGTGATCAGATGAAATAAGCTTGCTTTATGTTTCCACCCCACTGAGTTTAGAAATTCAATGAAATGGCTGCATTTGTAATTGAGATTCCCTTTCAGATTTCTAGTACTTCTTCCTACCTACTTTAAGATGTTATCTGATGAGGAGGAGGACGTGACAGAGGACAAAATATGAAACAACTCATCTTTGAGATTTGAGAATCCCTGTTCTTCCTAGCTAAAATCCTCCAGTTCTATCATGCCTATTCGGCCGAAAGCTCTTTTCTCTGTAGCAAGAACCTCTGCTTGTCATAGTTCAATTTAGCAAAAAGAAAGGAAATGAGGAGAGTAGGGAGGAACGGTGGTGTTGACATACATGTAGTGGTGGAGTGGGCTGTCATTTGTGGACGTGGTGATTAGTATTCCACAAGCAATGACCAGTCCTATTGCTCCAGGACACCCACCAGTTCTTTGCCTTCGTCTTTGAGTCTGAAGCATTGCAGAACCATTTCTGGTATTTTCAAAAAGCCATTCCTGTTGAGTTTTGGACTGAGGTTTTCTGACGACAGGATAACATCATTTTTTCGAGGTCCCTCAAAATTGGTGTTCTACTCTTGGCATTTTTTTCCCTCCCTTCTTTTGGGAACTTTTAGGTTTAAACATTCCTAATATATGTGTGTAAAAAAATACATTCCTAAATACATATAACATCAAGAGTAAATTTTAAACTGAACGATGTCACTGACCTGCCTGGAAATCTACCAATACCTTTCACTTTACTTGGGAAAACATATAGTTGTCTTAGGACCGGTAGAACCAAGCAGCCTGGCTTCTGCGCATTCCTCCAGTCTCATCTCATGCCACATGCGCCATCCTCTGGAGAACACAAACAAATACAGCCCTATAACTCAGAAAGCACTGGAGTGATCTTAATTACGAAGAGAAAGAACTAGAACCATGTGGCTGTTTCACTCCACCTTCTAAGGAAGTTTTTTGACCCTTAAAAAATGTATTTTAAGAAGAAGAGGATAATGGAGGAAAATGAGTATCTGAAAAACTATTTACAGAAAATAAAGACATACAAGAAAACAATGACCAAAACAAAGGAAAACTATATAATAAATGAGCTGAAGGATATGAAGAAAATGCTAGAATTTGAAATAGAAGAACATAAATTAGAATTACATAGGTTCTTCCATGCGATAGGTAAACAGAAACACAAGAACTTTAATAGGTCTCAGAAAATAGAAATAACATTTTTAAAAGTTCAGAGATGAAGTTTACACCAGAAGGAAAATAACAGATGATCCCTGACTTAGGATGATTAAACTTAACAATTTTGGACTTTATGATGATGTGAAAGTAATACACATTCAGTAGCAACTGCACTTGGAATTTTTATCTATTTTTGGCATAGTGATATGTAGTAGATGCTCTCGCATCATGTTAGGCGAGGGTAACAGCAGCCACAGCTCCCAGGTAACCAACACTATGAAGAGGGTAAGAAATCTTATATCATTCTGTACCCACACAATTATACTGCTTTTCACTTTCAGTACAATTTTCAGTAAATTACATGAGATACCCAACCTTTATTATAACCTAGGCTTTGTGTTAGAGGACTTTGTACAACTGTAGGCTAATATAAGTGTTCTGAGCCCATTTAATGTAGGTTGAGCCAAGCTATTAGATGCATTTTCTACTTAAAATATTCAGTATACAATAGGTTTATCAGGATATAACCACGTTGTACGTTGAGGAAGATCTATAAGAGCAAATCGGCATCAGGAAAAGTTATGATATTCATCCCTTTTAATAATGTTGGGGGGGTGGCTCAGTGGGTTAAAGCCTCTGCCTTTGGCTCAGGTCATGATCCCAGGGTCCTGGGATGGAGCCCCACATCGGGCTCTCTGCTCAGCAGGGAACCTGCTTCCTTCTCTCTCTGCCTGCCTCTCGGTCTACTTGTGATCTCTGTCTGTCAAACAAATAAAATCTTAAAAAAATATATATATTTGGAGTGACAATATTTATTGTGGGCCAACATCTACCAAAGCAGTTAAGCATACATATAAATTACCATGCCAAAGGAAGCAAAATACTCTGTCCAGTGAATGGAACATTTTGATAATAATGGCTGATAATTTGAAGTCCTGTAATTAAGCCACAATTTAATGGCAAGTAATTTGTTGGGTTTCCTTTGTGAGGACAGCGAAATGAATGTTTTGGGGTTAATTGTCAATCCAGGGTCTGACAGAAGAAGAGACGTTACAGTCAGATAATTAAAGACCCAGACATTACCCTTTATAGCTTTCCTTTGTGCAGGATCCTGGCCTAGGTTATGCTGGACTGGATTTTGACAATCTCATTGTGATATCCCATGTTCCTCCTGGTTCCAAAAGCTCTATAGTGAAGAACTTTTACTTTGGCAAGTACCTATTAAAACATTATCTTCAAACATTAAGAAAATTCAGCAGGAACCAGAATAAAGCAAATTCTGTCCTCAGTACTCTAAGTGCCAAATATAGTAATAATTCCGTAACAATTTTGATGTATTGACTGCTTTACCATTTACCAGGTATTCTGCTAATCATCTTACATAATGCAATTTATTATGAGGCAAGATGGTAGTTATTTTATCATTGTGCAGATAAAAGCATTAATATTTGTATCAGGCAACTTAAATTAAGTAAGTAATTAAAACTGGTTTAAACCTATTCTATATTCATCCAATTCCAAAATCTAGGCTCTCCCCTATTAAACCATGCCGAAGGAAATTCCATACTCGTCTTTTTTATATAATTCTGTCTCATTGTCGATCTTTTATCCTAAGTCCTAAATTTCTACAACAAGGATGTAATAATGGTGGAATGTCCTTGTTTTCAGGTACCATGTCAAAACTTTACCTGACCAATTACTTCACTGAAATATAAAAATCATGCAACATTATGAAATAGAAATATAAACAGCGCTGAAGTACTGGAAAGTAATTTTGCTAAGTCTATACAGTAAATTTAGATGAGACAAAGACTGCAAATAACTAAATGCATAGAGTCACCAAATACGACCACCTGAGTAGATCTGTGAAATACGACAAACTGAAATAACTGCAAGTGATATGAAACATTATTTGGAATTAAAATCAAATTATAGGGTGCCTGGGTGGCTCAGTGGGTTAAAGCCTCTGCCTTTGGCTCAGGTCATGATCTCAGGGTCCTGGGATCGAGCCCTGCATCAGGCTCTCTGCCTGGCAGGGAGCCTGTTTCCTCCTCTCTCTCTGCCTGCCTCTCTGCCTACTTGTGATCTCCGTCTGTCAAATAAATAAATAAATAAACCTTTTAAAAGAATAAATAAATAAATAAAGTTATAAAGTTTAACTCTTCTGAATTTGAGCAATATTTTGAAATTATATCGACTGTTCATTTAAACTTATAATTGTAAAGTTAGTGGAGACCTTACATTGCAACTTAATAGGGTATACTTTAAACATATATTATGGGGGTGCCTGGGTGGCTCAGTGGGTTGAAGCCTCTGCCTTTGGCTCTGGTCATGATCCCAGGGTCCTGGGATCGAGCCCCGCATCAGGCTCTCTGCTCGGCGGGGAGCCTGCTTCCTCCTCTCTCTCTGCCTGTCTCTATGCCTGCTTGTGACCTCTGTCTGTTAAATAAATAAATAAAATCTTAAAAAAAGTATATTATGTAAAATATACTGGAATATGGAATTCTATATAGAATAACAGTTCATTGCTGAAAGAAAAATAAGAGCTCATGCTTTATTTTGTCTTCTTGAAAATACATACTCTAGTGATGTGAATTATTCTAATTCTTTTTTTTTTTTTTTAAGAAACAGAGAAAGTGCGGGGGTTCGAGGGGAGGCAGAAGGAGAGGGAGAATCTTAAGCAGGCTCCACACTCAGCATGAAGCCCAATGCAGAGCTCTACCTCATCATGCTGAGATGATGAAAGCACAAGTCAAAGTCAAGAGTCAGACTCTTAACCAACTGACCCACCTGGGCACCCCTATTCCTAATTCTTAAAATTTCATGTCTATACAGTTTTTCTTCTGTGAGACAAGAACTGAGTAAGAGAAAGGTAAAATTAATTTGGCTCATTATAACTATATTGACAGTGAACAGCTAACTTGGAAAGGAGAAACTAAACATTTATTGGTTATAATAATGCATATTGATCATATTCCCTGAATACAAAAGAAATATTTGAAAATATGAAAAAGAAGCAAAATCATGGGCTTTGAAGAGGTGGGACTGAGATTTGAAATTGCCCAATCCGAGCCCCTAGCTTTATAGAAGAGAAAACAATTTCTTTCAAACTAAATATTTGCTTATGGTCAAAAGCTAATTAATGGCAAAAAGGGGACTAGAACCTACGTTTCTTGACTCTGTTCTGGCAAAGATTAGATGGAACCTCAAAAAACAGGCTAAAGTATAAGGATTTTTAATATTCTGATTATAAATCTTACTTAAAAATAAACATTTTGGTTAAAGATAATATACTCCTTCACATGGAAATCTTTTGGGAATAAACATCAAACCTGCCATAGGTTCAGAATTAGTAACAGTGGAACCCCAAGTGATTTGAACAACTTCATATAACCAATTATGGTGATTAGAATCCTAATTCCCATCTAGAAGATGCTTGGTTCTTTTGGTCACAGCCAGAAATTAAAGCCATATATTCCTAAACAATCAATATTCCTAAGTAATTCCTTTCTATACAGGACAAATTTTAACCATCTCATTTTTTAGTGCATTAAATGGTAGCATGACTTTTCAGAGTTTTCATCACAGACATATTACTGAGCAAGTCTGCGAAGACACTTCAATTTATTTATCTATTCAAAATACAGATTTGCTAACTAAAGAGTTTTATAAGCGTCTGACAAAGTCACACACAGTATAGGAATGTGAACACTAATGTGAAAAAATCAGAGAGGAACATAAAGGCTGGGAAGAGAAATTACATTGTAGATAATTTAGTTCATAAAGAGCAAATTAAGATCAGAGCTTCCTAATAGCTACACACACAAAGAAAGTATTTCGATCAGCTGTATGACTCAATGATTCCATGATATAAATACAATTTGTTCTAGAAAAGATATTAAAGGGACTTGAATAAGCAGGTGGCACTGGTTATCATGAACTGGAATAAGAGACAAAACAGTAGAAGGAAAATGTCCTCCTAATTAGAAAGCACAATTATATCTAGAGGGTGTCCCAAAATCATCCTGCCGTATTGAGTCTTAATAACTTCTGAAGCATAATGGCAAAAGCTTATAAAAGAATAGTTTAAAAGTTTAATTACTCAAATTTTCTCTGACTTACATCATTTTCAGTGTTTTGAATTTAATATATAACTTTAATCACTATAAGTAGGTAAAAAAGGGCAATAATAGCTAAATATGAGAAATATTATTTACATAATAACCAAATTTTGTGGCATCAACAAAGAGGGGCAACTGAGTCAGAAATTCACATAAGCCTATAGAGTATCTGACTCAAATAGAGTCCCTCTAGGTCACATTTGTGTTATCAGTCTACTCATCTTCACTAAGGGAAACTTCTTAATTTTAGAAATCAGTATAAAGCTTATAGGATTATAATAAAATATTACCTGGCTCAACTCAAATATTCAGACTTCTTCAAACTATTATTGATGATGAGTTGATCAAAGTATTTTTAAATGAGCATGCTAGTTTTAAAAATTCAACAATTGAGCCTCCAGATTTCATGTTTTATTATTTAACCCAATTACATTTTATAAAATAAAAGAAGTCATTAAAGCATTGCTACACTGAATCTAAGTTAATCACTGAGAGATAAATCACTTGCATATGAATCTATAATCAAGCACTACCTTCTTTTTGGTAACAGAATTAACAGATTTTGAAGAATTTGGTAAAATTAAATATCCATATGGTTGAACAAACAAACAAAGAATCTTGAATTCCTTAGTTTATACAAACTTTTTAAATGAGCAGTAAAACAGTTCTGATATATTTTATATTTTTTCACTAAATAATTCAGTTATTTAAGTTTCTAACATAATGCCTGGAAGTTAGGGCAGCTAATCCAAGTTTGAATATAAATTTCTATTGTTTTCTGGCTGAATGATCTTTATGAAGTTATTTAAACACTCTGACCTGTAAGGAATTCATCTTTTTTTTCTTTTCTTCTTTCTTTCTTCCTTTCTTTCTTTCTTAGTGTCAAGGATAAAGACAAAAATCGGACCAAAAGAAGTAATATACAAAAAACGAATTTTATGGGCACCTGGGTTGCTCAGTGGGTTAAGCCTCTGCCTTTGGCTCAGGTCATGGTCTCAGGGTCCTGGGATCAAGCCCAGCATTGGGCTCTCTGCTCAGCAGGGATCCTGCTTCCGCCTCTCTGCCTGCTTCTCTGCCTACTTGTGATCTCTGTCAAATAAATAAATAAAATCTTTAAAAAAAAAAACGAATTTTAGAAGAACATGAAGAATCATCAACACTGCTTTGAATGACAGAATTTAAACTACATTGTTTTTAGTTTGTGATCAACCTTTTTTTTTTTTAAGATTTTACTAATTCATTTGACCGAGAGAGAGATCACAAGTAGGCAGAGAGGCAGGCAGACAGAGGGGGAAGCAGGCTTCCTGCTGAGCAGAGAGCCTGATGCAGGGGCTCCAAACCAAGACCTTGAGATCATGACCAGAGCTGAAGACAGAAGCTTAACCCACTGAGCCATCCAGGCACCCCTGTGATCAACAATTCTTTATGCACAATTTGTCTTTCACTAGTGTAGCACTAGAAATTTTATCTCAGATTCATAGTGATAAATTTATGATTTTAGAAAAGGGAAAAATTATTTGAAGATATACAGGAGAGAAGTATTCAGGAGAGTTAACAGGTTAAAAGTCTTCAGTAGAATCATCATTTAACCAAATTAGGCATGACAATCTTTGACACATAGTACACTCATGGGGGACCCAAGATCTAAATGCCAAAGGAATAATAAAAGTAAACTATTTTAATTTGGTATCTTTCGTTAGAAAAATATCTATGTATTAGGATCCATGCAGTCCTCTGGAAAAAGCTGTTCCACTGGACCGAATTCACCATGATATTTAGGGCTCTAACTTGATGCCAATTTCATTCAAGGAAATTAAAAAAATAAAATTAAATTAAAATCACCATATGTGTTTAGGAAAAAAGTACAAAAGAAAATGTGTTAAAATATTCATGCATTTTTGCATTTTTCTTAGTCAGTTGAGGGACTATGGATATTTCTTTCTTTTTTTTTGTTCCTATTTTTCTAAAATCTTTTTAATGAGCATAACTTTTTAATAAAACTAGTTGATAAGTATAAAGTAGATATATAAAAAGAATGTATTCATAATAAATTATACAATTATAAAGAATTTATAATTTGAAATTGTACTTAATTACAGGCATAAATATTTACAAAACCTGCCCTACTATTTCTTGTTTATTACCACATAATTGATTGTGCACATATACAGTTACTTTTATTTCAATTTAAAATAATACACACTTTCCTATATTTCCAGTCACAAAAATATCTCAACACTTTCCCAGCTGTTATTATTCATGTCCCTCGCCATTGGTTCATATATAATCTAATGTATATAATCTTGACCCACATACCTTAAATTTTATATAAATATATGTTTCTCATTCAACTTAATGCATTCTTCATAAAAAAAAATACTTGTCAACAGTGCAATCAATGTGAATGATTAGGCACATTCATCATGTACAATAAAATGAAATAGGTTGGTAATTATAAAAGGACCATAGTTTACACTTGGTAATAATATAAGATATATGGCTGAATGGTTTCACTTTACTCTGGTTCACTAAGCAAGGATTTATCATTTTTTCCTTGCTTCTCCTTGTCATTGGCAAGTAAAAAAGCAAGAGATTTAAGTTCATATCCACCACTTTTATTATTAAGAAAGACTTAAAGGAAATAAAGATATTAAATAATTTAAGCTGCTTGCTTTGTTCTTAGAGCTTATATGGACTACTTTTTAGTTGTAGAAAAGAGAGAACAGAAATTATAGAGCATAAAATCTAGTCAGTCAGCTAACCTATGCTCTTTCCACTGAAAGATTATTAGTTTCTTAACAAGTAATACAGCGATATTATATACTATAAAGTATTACATGTCATTGACTAATCCATTCATTCTCACATTTAAATTATCATGTTATACCACAGGATCACATCCCTACTACATAGAAATATGTACTTTCTATCTTGCCCCAATCCCTTAAATTAACAACTTTAATTTTAAGGTACATAACAGTGTAATGCACTGAATAAAAACCATGAGGAATCTGTAAGCTATAGGATTCCGAAACAACAGGACTGATAGAAGAAAAGATAAAAGTAAGGCACAGCTGAAAATATACAATATGGAGAGAAATGTCTGGGAGGTAGTGGAAAGCTATTTTCTCAGCCAAGAATAGATGGAAAGCAAAAGGCAGAGGGGACCCTAGGGCAGTCATCATGAAATCAGGTGGACATTTCATTTTGGAATCTGAGCCAAGGAGCCCATACCATGCCTCAGCTAGGCAGAGTCAACAGTGGCATTTACCCATAGGCTAAAGCAATGAGTGTGGACACTGAGATCTGAAAAACAGGCTCTGCCCCCCAAAGCAAGAAACTCCGGAGGACTAGAAGTAAGCCTACAATAAAGTTGATACACGAAGAATATTCACTAACCACACAGCCCTCTCATCCTATCACACTGGGGGCAAACTCTAAGCCCTGAGTACCCAAACCAGCACTCCCTTCCAGTCAAAATATAATTCATCAAAGATTAATGAACAATTATACAATAGAATAACTATAACCTGGAGTATACTAGTAAAGGTTTAATAAGTAACTTGACAAGAAAAGGAAAAGAAGGGGGAAAAAAGTCCTGATTTGTGGCACTTACTAATTTTCCACGGGGTAAATATATCTACTGTGACCTGCTTCAAGCTAACAATGTGAAGTCAGTCACTGGTGGACAGTGTGGGCGAGATGATCGCTGAGTCAGCCTGAGCCACGTCCACACACTGCTGACTTGCACTCAGCGGGTCATTAATTTTCATTCACTTAGAAAATGTTTACTGAGCTCCTTCTCTACCGAGTATTGTTTAAGGTGTTAAAGAGCTGTGGTAAACATTGCAGAAATGGTCCTAATTTATATAAAGTTTGCATTCTCTTTGAGATAGGCAGAAAACAGAAGTTTAAAAATGGATAAGATAATACCAGAGTTTGGTAAGTTGTGTGAACCAATAAAACAGAGTGACTGGATTTTTTAGCTTAATTTAGAACTAATTAGAGAAGACCTCACATTTAAACAGATATCTGAACAACAAGAAGAAATAGTCAGAAACTGTTTGGGGCTGAGGGTTTCAAACAGAGAGAACAGCAGTGGTGGGAATGAGGCTGGTGTGCCAGGTATAGATATAGAGTGGGTGGAGGCAGGAGTGAGGAAGAAAGTTGAGGGAGATGGGACCAAAAAAACAACAGCAGTAACATTACATAAAGCCTTTTTTTTTTTTTTTAATTTAAACTTGGTCTTTATGTTTGTTTAATTTTTTTAATTTTTCATTTTTTTTTATTATGTTATGTTAGTCACCATCAGTACATCATTAGTTTTTGATGTAGTGTTCCATGATGCATTGTTTGTGTGTAACACCCAGTGCTCACTGAAATACATGCCTTCCTTAATACCCATCACTGGGCTCATCCATCCTCCCCCACTTCCACTCCTCTGAAACGCTCAGATTGTTTTCCAGAGTCCACAGTCACTCACAGTTTGTCTCCACCTCTGATTTCCCCTACTTCATTTTTCCCTTCCTCCCCCTAATGTCCTCCATGCTATTCCTTATGTTCCACATATAAATGAAACCATATGATAACTGTCTTTCTCTGCTTGACATATTTCACTTAGCATTGTTCCCTCTAGTTCCATCCATGAGGATGCAAATAGTGGGTGTTCATCCTTTCTGATGACTGAGTAATATTCCATTGTATATATGGACCACATCTTCTTTATCCATTTGTCTATTGAAGGGCATCTTGGCTCTTTCCACCATTCGGCTATTGCAGACATTGCTTCTATGAACACTGGGGTGCATGTGCCCCTTCTTTTCACTACATCTGTATCTTTGGGGTAAATACCCAGTAGCGCAATTGCTGGGTCATAGTGTAGCTTTATTTTTAATGTCTTGAGGAAGCTTCATAATTGTTAATGCTACCCAGAGCAATCTATGCATTCAATGCAATCCTTATCAAAAGAGCTGGAATAAACAATCCTAAAATTTGTATGGAACCAGAAAAGATCCCGAATAACCAGGGGAATATTGAAAAAGAAAACCAAAGCTGGGGACACCACAATGCCTGACTTTACACTACATTTCAAAGCTGTGATCATCAAGACAGCATGGTATTGTCACAAAAACAGATGCATAGATCAATGGAATAGACAAGAGAGCCCAGAAATGGACCCTCAACTCTATGGTCAACTAATCTTCGACAAAGCAGGAAAAAAATATCCAATGGAAAAAAAGAGGCAATCCACAAAATGGGAGAAGATATTTGCAAATGACATTACAGATAAATGGCTGATATCCGAGATCTAGAAAGAACTTCTCAAACTCAACACCCAAAAAAGCAAGTCAAAAAATGGGCAGAAGACATGAACAGAAACTTCTCCAAAGAAGACATACAAATGATTAACAGACACATGAAAAAATGTTCATCACCATTAGGCATCAGGGAAACTCGAATCAAAGGCACATTGAGATACCACCTTATACCAGTTAGAGTGACAAAAATTAATAAGGCAGGAAACAACAACTGTTGGGGAGGATGTGGAGAAAGGGGAACCCTCTTGCACTGTTGGTAGGAATGCAGCTTGGTGCAGCCACTTTGGAAAACAGTATGGAAGGCTCCTCAAAAAAATTAAAAATAGAGCTACACTATGACCCAGCAATTACATAAAGCCTTGAGATAAGGGTGAGGAGGCTGGATGTTATTCTAAGGCAAAGTGAAAGGTTTTGAGGCTCTTAAGCAAGAAACCAACCTGAATCTCAAATTATTAATATTCTGAGACTACGAAAGAATAAAGCAGGAAGACCAGTTAAGAGGTCTCCTACACCACAGACTAGTAGAAAATATTTGCCACAATTATGTCAGATGAAAGACTCTGTCAAGAAGTCAAGAAATCTCACAATTCAACACATGACACAACCCTTTAAAACTGGGCAGAGTGGGCACCTGGCTGACTCAGCTGGTTGGGCACCTGACTCTTGATTTCAGCTCAGGTCATGATCTCTGAGTCCTGAGGTCAAGCCCTGCATTAGGCTCCGTGCTCAGCACATCTACTTTTATCCCTCTACCTTCCCCTTTGCCCTTCACCACACTCCCACTCTCTGTCTCTCTCAAATAAACAAACAAATACATAAATAAATAAAAATCTTTTTAAAAAACTGGCAGAGGTGTGAACAAATATAGCAAATCGTGATCTGTGAATGACAAACTTATGAAAAGGGGCTCAACGGCACTAGTCCATAGCCCAAACTCCTTCAATGGCTAAAATTAAGACTTTATCAAATATTGGCATTTAGCAAAGAGAAGAGAAAACATAAATCCATGTAAATATTGTATACAAATGTTCGTGGTAGCTTTAATTATAATAGCCAAAACACAAGAAATAATCAAATATCCATCAACAAGTGATTGGAAAAAACGAATTACAGTATATCCATATATCGAAATATTTGTAAGCAACAAATAATGAATTTCAAAATAATTTTGTCAAGTGAAAGAAGCCAGAAAAAAAAAAAAAAGGATGAGGTGTGATTTTACATCCAGAAAACTCAAACTTTCAATTCCATAATACAGATCTCTTTGCTTAGGGATGGCGAGAAGGAAGAGATGATTATAAAGGTGCACGAAAACTCTTTGGGAGGTGATGTATATGTTCATCATCTTGATTGAAGCGATGGTTTCATGGTTATATACTTGTGTCCAAACCTACCAAATTGAACACTTTAAATATGTGCAGTTCATTGTACTTCAAATGTTTCTTAATATAAATAGTAGATGATAATAGCATCAATTACAGTTCTAAGCAGGAAATTATGAAGACTTGGCACTGGTAACATTTACAGCTGACGAGAAGTGTCAGATTGAAAATATATTATGAAGTTGAAGCTGACAGGAATTTTAGGTGGCTTAAAGGGAGAGAGTTGGGACAGAGAGGAGTGCATGCTGACTTCAAGGTATATATACCCGGAGAATGGATGTTCACTTTACGATCTTTCACCTCCTTCATTATACTTTGTACCTACTGAGAGAAAGCTATTTTGAACTTTAATTACAAAATACTTTTGGTTCATCTTCACTGCATGTGTCTCTGCGAATTTGAGTACCAGTCTCTAAAACATGTTGAAAATAATAATTTGTTTAATCAGATTCTTTTTCTGTATGTCACAATTTATTGCCCTTGCATGATAGATGAAGAAGCAGGATTTCTGAATTTCTGAAACAGTTACATGTTTGGCTCTCAGTAGATATGTCAATATATTCCTCACAAGGAATATTAGTCAGGGTCAAGGAAGAGAAGAAAAGCTCATTATATGTCCAAGATATATATTTAATGTAGAAATACAGCAGAAGGGTAATATTTGTGTTAAGATTCAACATTTATCTAGGATATTAAATAATAATTTTAAGTAAGTGAACCATTTAATATTTATAATATTTGTTAGCATTAAGACCATTTTACAAAGAAGATGGTTGAATTCTGGAGAATTTAAGTAACATCCAGGGCAGTCATACAACTGGCACTGGATGGTGTTAGATTGAACTCAAGTGTTTTAATTCTTTCTCTATCAAGACATCCCTTTGTCTAATACATTTATTATAATCTTGGAATATAACTTTAAACATTTACATAAGTAATTTCAGGTTACTTGCTTCTTCTTCAGCTCCAACATTAAATTTAATAATCTTAGCATTAAAATCTTATCAGAGATTGAGCTGTCAGGGTTGAGTTAGATTATTATTTTTTATCCCAATGAAAAGAAAACCGCAAAAAAATACCCCTTTCCCCATCCTGCTGCAAGAACAATAACTAATGAACAATGTAGTACTTTTTTCTTTTTATAGCCCGAAGTTTGTGAGTCTAAGAACAAACTGTGGAAATTAGAATGTCAGGTGTTTGATCTATTCAGAAACTCTGTTCCATCCTTATGCTTTTGAATTCTGCTGGGTGAAAAGTCTTAGTACTACAAAAGTAAGGATAAGACAGGTTTGTTGTAAAAATGAATAAATAAATAAATATCTATTTGGCATGACAATAACAATTTCTTTCACATACACTCATCACAGTCTGATGCAGATCAGGCAGTATTTCCCATCTATTAACTAAAAGTAGGATATGTGGCATCCAACTCCATTGCAGATGGGGAGAGAGGACTACAGGTTCCAATGGGATCCTTTTAATGATCATACTTGGAAAATAGCTAATGCCAATCCTGACAACAATGTTACATTAATCAAACCTAAATGACATGGACCCAACCAAACTACAAAAAAGATTATAAGAATTTTCCTTGGGGCCTTGAAAGAGAAAGCAATGAGGTAAATACATACCAGGGTTTTTGTCACAGAATGCCAGAAAAGACTATCTCTACACAGTGAAAAAACACCGATTCCATTAAGCTGGAAGCCAAAATAGCTAAAAATTTTCCATTAATGGACTCCTGTGGTACAGAAGAATGGAACAAAAATAAAATAAAATAAAATAAAATAAAATAAAATAAAAATTTTTAAAGAGTTATAATGTTGACTGTGATAATTGCACAGATTGACCTGATTATTATAAAGAATAATGTTATTGCTTTCCAATGGTTGCAGAGAGATATATATTAAGAATTTAGAGTATTCTTCAGGATCTGTGAGTACTTCCATGTAAACATTAAGAAAAGATGGCGCCTGGGTGGCTCAATTAGGTGGCTGCCTTCTGCTCAGGTCATGATCCCAGTGTCCTGGCATAGAGTCTGGGATCAGGCTCCCTGTTCAGCTGGGAGCCTGTTTCTCCCTTTGCCACTCCCCCTGGCCTGTGCTCTCTCCCAAATAAATAAAATCTTGGGGAAAAAAAAAAAAAAGAAAGAAAGACTACAGCAAACTTCCAACAGGCAAGATGACTGAGGTATTAATTTAAAATGGGATTAATGTTTGGACTATGGTGCCAGGTAAAAGTTCTGAAGAAACTGAAGCTCTAGCTGCAGGCAAAGGGAACACAGAGTAAACAGTGGAGAAATAAATTCATATAGAGACTACCATCTCAGGACTATTTGCAATAATGAGGACTCTAACATCTAATTATACATTTATTTTAACATCATCCATGCAGATACATACATATATTAAAATATTTATATAAAACAAATATATTTATATATTAAATGATACAGAAAAATAAATAAATGATACCTATTAAGGTTAAATATACTATACACACACACACACATAACATATTTTAACTCATTCTTCTCATCCTTTTAACATTTTCTGTGATATTTTATGTACGGTGAAAGTCTGGAAATTCAATTTGCATTTTATGGAAATTCACTTTGCATTTTATGATAGGTTGCCCAGTATCAAGATGGGGTTCTGTGGAGGGAGGGTAAGGATGGATATCCCCTAGATATCTTGGACTAGCTAGAGTACACACTGACTACTAGAACTACTGTTTTCAACCTTTTCAGGAGGTGAGCAAATTGGGGTTTTGCTGCTGCTGTTGTTTTGTTAAAGACGTTTCATTTTTAAGTAATCTCTCTATGCCGTGTGGGGCTCCAACTGAGAACCCTGAAATCGAGAGTCCAGGGCTCTGCCACCTGAACCAGCCCGCCGCCCCTCAAGGATTTTGTTGGTTTGCTAGTGTTTTTTAAAGGAGAGTCACATGATGCATGGGATCACTTTTCTGTTTGAAAATTTAAGAATGGGAAAGGTTGTATTGACCTCGAGGAGACAATATGTACATTTATAGAATTGTGTGGTCACCCGGAATTTTTGAATGCTCCTTCATCCCATCCTAAGATATTGATATTATGTCCTACACGTCAAAGGAAGAAGCTAGAACTCCCTTCCTCCGCCTTCTTGAACACGGGGCGCAGGTACGTAACTGAGGCACAGTGAGACCGAAGTGCTTTAGACCCTGATTTGGAAAAGCTGTGTGAGGTGGGAGCGTCCTGAAGGAACTATTACCTGATTAAAAGGTAAAGGATGGGCCACGCTTTACGTTGCCTCCGTGGAAGAGATCTGGCGTGTGAGACGCGACAGCGCCACGGTGAGCTGTGCGGGCCGCGCCCCGCGGGAGCCGCGCTGTGGGCCTTCCCAGGGCAGCCAGTGCAGCGCGACAGGCACGTTCGTCCTCGCTCCGAAGTCTCCAGATCTGATTCCCTGCTCCTCCTGCGTGCAGACTGGCCGTGTAATATCCTTTAATGAGTGGGTGTGTAATCTTCTGTTACTTATCAGAGTGATTTCATTGCCTGAATTCAAGAATCCTGGCTAGTATAACGTAGCTGAAGTTCAGGAGCGCAAACTCACTTGCCTAGGGTCGCTCCACTGTGGTTGGAAAGGTCAGAATGAGCCCAGTTCCTCTTAACTACGAAACGTGTTCTGCTCCTATGACTTTCACTCTTCCTCTTGCACTATTTCAGGATTACAGTTGTATGTTTTACTTTGCATGGGTCTTATTTCATGTCTTCCTGCCTCTCCCCACTCACTTCTAAATTAAATCTGATTTCCTAAGCAGTAAAAGCTGCTTGGCTTTTATGTTACCTGGGAATTGGGGGGCTGATATTTATTCTAAATTTGCTTCTCCATCTTCAGAAATAAAAGAGAGAAAAGAATAACGTAGTAAATAAACAAGATGGGAGGAAAAAATTTTACAATATGGAGATGAATGAGCAAATTAGCAATTAACTAATTACGAACAGTTATAATTTATCTTCACTGAAATACTGGGATGGGTATGATTGGTAAATTGAATGTGAAAGGGAATGCATCCTATTTAGTGACTTAATAGAATAGGCAGGTCCAGATTCACAAATGGGATTAACTATGCATTTAAACTATTTTATTTTCATTAGTGCCCTCCAGAAACATTTTGAGAAGAGTAAGAGTTCCTTTTTCCAAATATGGAAATGCACTTTTGTTGTTGTTGTTGTTGTTTAATTTGGGAGTTACACTTTGCTGAGCAAAGTTCTGCTCCTTTGCTACTGGAATTTGGAGAGTGTCCCCTAAAAAATGTGTAATAATCAGGTAAAAATGATTGAAAATAGAAACTGTGCTTTCCCAAAGCCCATTCATCAGTCCCTAAATAAAAGTGGTTGTGAACATGCTTTCCTAGCCAGGCAGTATCAAGGACGCTTTTTAACTCAATTGAGTGTGTGTGTGTGTGTGTTAAAAGAGAAGTGTAATTATAAAGGGAAATGGAATGAAATACTGAAGGCGCCTGTTTTTAGAGTTCTGCTGTATGAAATGAGCCAAATATTTTTCATATCTACCTCAAAGGGTTGTCATAAGGATTAAGGAACATGACGATAATAAAGTTTAACATTGATTAAAAAAAAGAGAGAGAGAGAGAGGGAGAAGTGTAGGAGACAAAAAGGCAAAATGGCAGAATGGCAGATGTAAAAATATTCATGCAGAAGGAATCAAATCAAATCTACGATGACTTTATAGTGAAGTGTTGGGAAGTAGTTTAGTACTCGGAGACAGACCTGGGTTAGCCCCAGTCCAGGAAAGTTATTATCTCAGAGTATATTTTATTTATTTATGCTTTATATAGGGAGACATTGGTACTCTCAAGCAGGTTGTTGTGCAAAATAACAAATAACAGAAATGTCCTGTTAAACTATATGAACAACAAACTTAATCTTGTCAAAACGAAAAATAGCAAGTATTGGTCTGCTTTCAGTATTTTTTTTTACTAACAATAATATGGCAAATATGCTCATATGCCAAGATTTGTGCTTGTATTCTGAAATGAAGAAATTTAAATAAGCCGATTAGCTATGATAATTGCAGATGTGTCACAATTAATTTGCTTAAACTGCTAGAGGAGAACACACTTCACAGGGTAAATAATGACAGCCATAAAGACACAATAAAGATTTGACATTCTAGTTCCTCAGTCTGTCCTTCACTTCACCCTGGCATGCTTTTTGTAATGATAATTTTTCCAGTGTGTAAACTGAGAATATTTAGACAATAGTGACTCAGCATGCACATTTATAATTTCAAGGGTTTTACAACTCTTTTTTGTGGTGTATTTAATAGGGACTGGATCCGAAAATTGTTCCCTATATCCTCCATGCTGCTTAGTGTTTGTCTGTTACTCTTTTTCTTAGAACACATACTCATTAAGTACTACTTGAAGTAGTATATTATGAACTTTGATGAATGTGAGAGTTGAAAACATCTATCTTCAAATAAAACTTACATTACCTCAGAAAATTCTTAATATATGGTAAAAATAGGGGTAGGTATAGAAACATCTTGAGTTTTAGTGTTTAGTAAATATCTCAAGCTTTTTTATTATATTTTAAATTTAAATTGACTAAATAGACATTAGATACAAACAGTCTTTGTCCAGTTAATTGAGATTAGCATTTCCTAAATGTAGTCTTTTAAAAAGCAGATGACTTTTTTAAACAAAATTCGGTTAAGCAAAGGCAAGTGGTCATAGTTATTCACTAACGATTTTTAAGCTTTAAGTTATTCCAAGAAATGTCCTTAAAGACAATGCACTTTATATCATGTTGAAGTAATTATTTTAATTAAATGTGACCTTATTTTCTTATTTAATTTTATGCTTTTATGCCTGATATTTTGTGATTGCTAAAAAAACAGCTGATCAAGAATAAGATGCTGTAAATCAGCTGAAGTGTTTATTTGGGATTTTAGGGATTGAATTCTGGGAGACACAGAGTGGATTGAGATTAAAAGCATGCTCCAGTAGGGAGTTGGGAGTACATATTTATAGATTTTTCTTATCAACCTTAAGTAATTTCTCACTATTTATAAACTGTCAATAGCTTTTGTTTTGTTTTATTATGAATGGGTGCTAGAATTTTGTTGAATACTTTTTCTGCATCAAGTTATATGATCACATAATTTTTCTTCCTTTCTTGCTTTTTTGTAGATTACATTGATCATTCATTTTTTAATGTTGGACCAGACTTGCATACCTTAGTCATGATTTGTCTTTATACTTGTTGAATTGGCGTGCTGATATTTGTTGAGGACTTTTGCATCAAAGTTCATGACAGAAATTGGGGGGTATCAGGATAATAGTAGATTCACAGAATGAATTGCAACATACAGAAAATCAATTGATTAGAGACCTTACCTATTTTCTAATGTAAGCACTTAATGCCCTGAATTCCCCTCACAGAACTACTTTCATAATGTGTAACATATTTTGATATTTTTATTTCAATTAAATTTTCTGCATACTTAGATTTCTCTTGAGACTTACTCTTTGACATGTATTGTTTAGAAGTTTGTTGTTTAGGGACACCTTGGTGTCTCAGTCGGTTGAGCATCCGCTTCTTGGTTTCAGTTCAGGTCATGATCTCAGGGTCCTGAGATCAGCCTTGTGTTGGGCTCCATGCTCAGCAAGGACTGTTTGAGATTCTCTCCCTCCCCCCTACCCTTCTACTTGCTCTCTTTCTCTCTCTCTCTAATGAATGAATAAATCTTTAAAAAAAAATAAAGTGTGTTATTTAATTGCCACATGTTTAGACTATTTTCTTTCTGTCTTTCCATTTTTTTTTTTCTTACTTTGGTTCGGTTATATTCATAGAACACTTTATGTAATATTGGTGTTATAACTTTTGTTTAAATCATCAAATATGATTTATAAAATGCAGGTGGAAAAGTATAGTCAGTTGTGTATGTACCCATATTCTACTTTGTTCTTCCATCTTCCTTCTTGATGTTCCATGAGTATTTCTTCTGTCATTTCCTCTCCAAAATTTCCTTTAGACAGTTTTTAGTAATAGGTCTGCTAATGACAAGTTCTTTTAGTTTTCTTTTGTATTTCTGTGTATTTCCTCAAGCTTATCCTCTCTTGGTACTTATCCAGCTTCCCGAATCTATAGGTTTGTGTCTTTGACCACATTTGTGAAGTTTTTGCCATTATTTCTTTAAATACTGTTTCTGTCCTTTACTCCTGCTACTCTGATGATATGAATATTGAATCTTTTGTTATTGTCTCATGGGCCATTGAAAATCTATTGTTCCTCTCTCCACACACACTATTTTACTCTCAGGTACACAGGGGCAAAGGTTTTCAAGGCTGGGCTGCTAATTGTGATATAGTTTCACACACTGGGGTCACCCATAACCACGGTATTATCAGTGTCTCTTGAAAAGCAGTTTTTAATTTTGATAGTACTTATTTTGTCATCTGGTGTAGTGTGTGTTTGTGGGTGTGTGTTTTTTTACTTTATGCTTAGAATTTTATGGGTTCTAACAAAATATTTTCTATCTAATGGTTGTGGAGATATGTTCTGCTTTCTTCTAGAAATTTTCTAATTTAACTAATTTTTAGGCCTGTGATCCAAAAATTAATTTTCATGAATGGTGTGAGGAAAACATTTAGAGTAATTTTGTTCACAGATATATTCTAGTTATTACAGTGCCATGTGTTGAAAATACCATCCTTTCTCCCAATGAATTACCCTAGTAATTTTATTTTAAAAAATATAATGACCTTATATACTTGGGCTAGTTCTGGATCTTCTAGTTTGTACTATTGATCTATTCCTCCAAAATTAAGCCAATACCACATTTGTTGAGTATTATATATTTACAATAAGTCCTCAAGACAGGTTGTATGAGCAAGCATTCTAGATAATCACATACTAGATATAAGAATAGTGATAAAACTCTTAAAATTAGATTGTTCATTTCTACAAAAAAATAACATCCAGGAATTTCTGTTGAGATTGTATGAAAACTAGATAAGATTATAGAACATTATGTTTTTAATTATGTCCTCCAAAATTCATGTGTCGACATTCTAACCCTCATTATATGGCTTTATTTGAAAATAGGGTCACTCCAGATGTAATTAATTAAGATAAGGCCATATTGGGTAGAGTGGGCTTCTAATTCAAATATGATTGGTGTCCTTATAAAAAGAGGAAGTTTGGTGCTTGCTTCAGCAGCACATATACTAAAAAGAGGAAATTCGGATACATATACACATATGAGAATACCATGGGATATGAAAGTAGAGATTACAGTGATGTGTGTATTGGCCAAGAAACACAAAAACTTGCCAGCAAGCCAGCAGAATCTACAGGAAAGACATAGAACAGATTTTCCCTACAGTTAGTCATTCTGGTTAAACCACCCAGCTTGCGATCCTTTGTTATCACAACCCCAGAACACTAATACAAAGAGAAAGAACCTCTAACTATTATTGCATCTTCTGTTTTCATGAACCTGTAATTGACATCTTACTTATTTAGGTTTCTTTACCCTCTGAAACATTTTGTAGTTTTTAATGTAGAGAAGACTTTCTAATGTTTTATCACATTTTCTTGGCTGATATACTGTGAACAATATTTTTTAATTTTTTACTTTCTAATTACCTTATGCTAGAATATAACAGTTCACTTGATTTTTATATATTGACCTACCTTACTAAATCAGCTTTTTAATTTGAGTGGTTTCTTTCCTATGACCCAGGTCTTTATTTTGTTTTCTTCTATTATTGCTCTGACTAGGACTTCCAGTATAATGTTAACTAAAAGTAGAGAGAATGATCATCCATGTCTTGTCTCCCTTCTTGAATGACACTTTTGATATATAACTGCTGAGCATGTTATGTTTGATGTAGTATTTCTTTGGATAGTTTTTATCAGATTGGAAAACTTGTATTCTGTTCTTAGTTTGCATAGTTTTTAATCATGAATGGTTGAGTGTTGAATTTAGTCAAAATTTTTAATTGCTATTTAATGAAATGATTATTGTAGATTATCTAGTTATCTAGCTTTCTTGCCAACTTAATTTATGTAGATATGTAGTACAAATTTCTTGAAAAATTAGTAATTTTCCACTCCAAATCAACCAGTTGACTCCCTTTTACTTTTTTCTGTTTATCAAAAACACATTTAAAAATGAAAACATTCCTAATAAACTGTCCCAGTCTTCAAAAAATAAAGGGTATGGAATTCTTCACATGGCAAAGATGACAAGACTATGTTTATTCATACATCTTTACACTTTATACTTAGTCAGACTTCAATGGATTTAATTATTGCAATCACTGTAGTATAAAATCTGTAATGTAAAGCAATCTACTGCTTGGTAATATAAAAATAATAAGTAGTGCTACAAGATATTTAGAAATACTAACTTTCGATAGTGTCACATCATTAATAAATCCATTATAGGTCTATTTATAATTTAGAACTGTGACCTTCCTGTATTAAATATAATATGCATATTGGAACAACATTTAGCATTTGGTATTTCTCAGGAGGACTAACTCAATTATCCTAAGATTTAACCATATGCTAGATTAAAATTGAGGTCACTTAGTTCCAAATAAGTCATCTAGACAATGTTTTCTACCCTGCAAGAGTAAACCTGAATCTGCTTAATTAGAGGGGCTGAAATCCTTTAGTCAGCCGCCATAAGCTTTCAAAATTGTTAGCCAGGGTAAGGATGGGATGATGGTAAAGATGTTCCTCAGAGTAAAAGAGATCTCTTACTTGCTATTTTTCAAAAAAATATTTAAACATTACTTATGCCTATATGTCTCAGGAAAATTAACAGAAATTCTTTTAAGGTTGATTGATTTTCTAGTACTTAGTAAAACTATCACTTCTACTGATGTACATAGTTACATTAAATGCCACAATTTCTCCAGTCAATGCAAAAAGAGAACAGCTGGTATTACTCTCAAACTTAATGAATCTGTGAATTTCACAATGTGTGTAGAACATGCCGTGGTGTACCACCCAGATCTGTCTGGGACTATCCAGCTCTGGAGCTTCAGAAGATCTCCTGAGGTATTTGCTCCAAAGACATCACAGCTCAACGTCTCCCTTTGCCCAGACCTGCTTTTCCCCTTTAGTGATGTGTTGTTTTCAAGAGCTGTCCCCTGTAAACCTTCTGCAATGAATCTCCAACTAAGACTCTGTTTATCATGGAAATCAACCTAAGATAATGAACCATAATATCTTATTTCTCGAGAGCACTTTACACTAGAAAGTTTTATTATTTTTTTTTAATTTCTAGAATACGCTCTCTTTCCTCTGCTCACCAATTAGATCTCTTAGACATTTAAGTATCCTGCTAAATATTTTAATACCAGTTCAAAAATAAGCTAGGTCCAGTGAGAAGGAATTGTTGCTTCTTTTGTGTTACCATACCTCATGCTCATGCTCATGGTTGTTTTCCAGCATGTATAATATATTACAAGGTAGTGTATTAGTATTAAATAAGATGGATAAAATGGCATCCACCAAAATATCAGAGGGGTTTAGACTGGCAGAACTGTCTGGGGCTTTGGAGAAGGGGAAGTAGAGAGTAGAACTGACCTCATGAAGAAAGAAGGCAGAGCTGAGAACAGAAATACACTGTCCAGGGAGCACCACATGGGCGGCAGGTGAATAACAAGAAGGGGGGATAGGCATTAGAAGGCAGGGAATATCAGGATTGATGGTACTGATGTGGCTGAAGCTGGGCCTTTGTGATTCTACACTATTCACTGGGAGTCAAGAATTAGTCTATTATATCCATGATTGTAGATAAAATTGTGTCTCCTATGGGAAAATAATAAAGGAGGCTAAGTTCCACTCGGGTTTCATGTGAACAGAGCAAATACATATTGCAAGAGCTCAGAGTGAAAAGAATAAGAGGTGAGTAAGGCACAGAACCATAGCAGTGGAACCCCTGGCATTCATAAGAAGACGCAGAGAAGTCTGTGCCTCTGCTCTGGAGGAGGTTTGTAGCTTATGGGTGAACTGTAGCAGTCTTCCTCATTCCCATCACCCTCCCTCCCATTAGTGGAGCTAGAGTAGTGTGTGATCACGTTTCAGTGTGTCATCCTAATGGAAATGTTTTCTCATGAATATATATTTACATACCTCTATGGACAGAGCTCAAGTGTTGTAAGTGCTGTCCCAACTTGAATCCTTTATAGCAAAACCAGCTTTTCACTAATCTTTTCCCCTTCTTCCAAGGCCACTATATCAGAAGCAAGAGTGTATCTCTCTCTCTCTGAGTTACATCCTCCTTCGATTAAACAAAGAAGCAAGAACTATTATTATATTTGATTAAACAAAGAAGCAAGAACTATTATTATATTTGATTCTTATTCCTTATTAAGAATACAAAATTTATCCTTAATGAATATCAAAATATTTGTCAATTATATTCTTAACTGAAAGATGAGTATTTTTATCCATGAAAACGTGATTTTTAGAAGTTAAAAAGCTTAGAAATTGGTATTTTCTATTTCAGTATATTTTGTACTTGTATAAAGAGTAAAGACTGTAAAAATGCCAGTTTCTAAACATAAGTAGAAATTTTGTTGGAAATAAAGATAATTTCCTTCAGTGAAAAGGAACTCAAACAAAAAGTAGTCACAGAAGCTCTCTTTCTGCAGAGCGTGCGATAAAATGACATTTGAGGACACACAAGTACAGTGCTGTGAATGTATATATAATGCGGAGAACTGATGAAATGATATGCTTGGAATTATGGCTCTCCTATGTTGTACAAATATCTTGTAGCCAAACATTTTATAAAAGACAGTAAGAATTGTAAAGAAAAATGTAGCAGAAATACTTGATTTCAAGAAACAAGGTCATAAAAATGATGGAAGCAGACTTAGCAATATCTATACAATCTCTGGGAAGGATAGAGTTTAAAGGTCTTCTATAAATCCCATCCTTCACTTTGGGTGTTTTGATAGAGCCCTCAGAACTGAAAATACAGCAATCCATGGCCTCTTAGCCAGACACTGGCTGCTTATCACAACTTAACAGAAAGTGAGATGAAGCTTGTCAAGGAGAAAATATAGAGCATTTTAGTGGAAAATCCACCAAGACTAGGCTGCATACAATTATTTGATAAATTTAAAATAGACCAGATTGTCAGAATTATTTCCCAGCAAAGACATTGCTGAATGACACAGAATTGATGTGTTAGAGAAATCGCTGATAAGGGACCAGACTGCAGCCAACACTAATCAAATTCTAGACTCTAATAGCCCAAGGGAGTTCAAACTCTTCAACCCAGGGACACAAACTATAGCCAATTCCTTCAGAGTCATTATAACAATATGCTTATATGGGTAAGCATATAAGTTATTACATATCAGTTATTACAAACATAAATGATAAATGCCAACCTTCTCTTTCAACAGCTCCTTTTAAACACCCACAGGGGTTTCAAATCTGGGCCAAAAGCAACCTTTCCAGAATTATTGAAACCTGTCCAGTATACTGGGGAAGCAGTATCTTGCTCTTGGTACTTGGGGACTGGAGTAATTTGACTTACTCTTCAAGTTATGTCTAATTAGAATAAACTGGGAAATAACTGGATATATTTTGGACTGCTCTCATGGGGCAGTTTTAGACCAAATTAACCCAGAAGGAGTCCTGAAATAAGTGTTTGGGTAAATGATATTAAAAACACACTCCCAGAAAAAAACTGGTAAGGAAGGGGAGGAAGGACAGAGGAGTGGCAGCCAAGCAAGATGCCATCTTGGGCAGGAGAAGAGCCTGAGCCCAAGGGGGAGTAACAACGCGGACCACTCGGAGTTGTCCTGAGTAGGGGGGCTGGACTTCCACATTGTAGCATCAGTTCAGTGCCTGGATAAATGTTTTTCCCCAGGGATCTAAAGCCTAGGCCCCTAGAGCTCTCACAGCTTGTACCTTAAGGCAAGCAGGCCCCAGTAGCCCAAGAGCACTCCTCTAGTAAAGACTTCAGGCACTGCATGTTAGAAGGAAAAACACAAGGAGGTGGGAAGTCAAGGAACACAAGAGGAAGCGAGGGCAGAGACAGTAAAAGAGATCCAAGGAAATCTGAACTGAACATCAACATTTTCCCCTACAGGGTCCATCCCTTAAGAATGGCTGTACAGCATAATCGCCCCACTTTGTTTACAATTTATAGGAGTATACTGACTCAAGCTATAAGAGGGAAACAAAGGAAAAGCCAAAAAGAAGCATTGATATACAGAAGAGGTAGAGTCAAGACAAGAAAAGTCACATTATAGAGAAGGAGTTTGAAAATGGTTTTGAAAGATGAATGCGCTTTTTCAAAAGACCATATGTCATAGGACATTCTAGGAATGAAAGTAAGATGAACAAAAACGTTGAGCTAAAAATACATGGGGTATTTCTGAGATATGGTGAATAAAGCATTCTAGGTTAGCTATTAGAGATAGGAACTGATATATTTCAAAAAGTAAATAATACAGCAGGAAGTTTTTTTTAATCATAATCATTGGTCATTAAATTGTCAGCAGTAGGGAGTTATCAGGGTCCTAAGATCTAAAATGTTATCATTAAATTTATGAATTAGGAAGGCTAACCTAGCAACACTCTTGTTGTCTGACTTGAAAAGTGCTCCAGTCAGAACCCTAAATTCTTGAATTTGGGCCCCAGAAGTTCATTCCCAGAAAAGGGAATGAAAAAGAAGAAACAAAGTAGAAATGGAATCTACAAGATCTGACAGCTTCCCAGATAGAGAATTACATGCAGTTGTAGCTTTTTAAAATGGGTAACAAAAAAAATTTTGGCATATTTAATTGCAGATAAAAATCAGTAGCTATTTGAGAAGGATGGTGATTTAGTCCTCTTGTTTATTTGTTTTTATACACCCTAATCATTTGCAACTCTGATTTGAGGGAAATTACAATGCAAGAAATAAAATAAATTATAAAAATAAGTCTGAGTGCTTTCATAAAAGGAGTAAATGACTTGCACCAAAACACAGAAAGGAAGAACAAAGGCAGTTTTTAAACATGTGATATTAACTCCAGCTGGTGCCTATTATAACCATTAGTGAATGTTTCTTTGCATATTTTTGATCACTAAACATTATATGAATAGCACATGCCCAGAAGAAAACAAACTAGCTCTACGATTATCACCAGAACAGACCATATGGATGTCTAACAGGGTAGACTGGAAAGGCAACCACTGCACACATCGTGATTTGGTCACACAAGGGGTTGGATGGACATGCCCAGTTTGGGCATAACAGTAGGCGGGATTATTGGGCTCCTCAGGAAGGAAAATTACTCCAGAAAGATACTTTGTTAGGATGAAGACAGAGGTATACATTTGAGGACTTGTGGGATAGAGCACAGCTGCTGCCTATCCCACCATGGACGGTCGGGCAGTCAAGTCCTACTGTCTGATAAACACCTAGCAATAGCTGTTGTCCTTCACATGTTGTCTTAACAAGTTGACATCCCTACCTGAAATAAACCCCATCTGAGAAGAGGTAGAGGCTCCCTGTCCTGGGGTCACCTGTGAATGAACTGTGTTTGCAGCAAACCAGGCTGCTTGATGCCTGAAGCTCTCCCAGTCACTGTCATCAAGCTAAACAGGAAACTGCTTGGAATGGTAAGTAGACCAGAAGATGACAGACACCAAATGTGTGACCGAAAGAATCTAATAGTAATATTGTGTGAAGGACAAATCCACTCAGCCATAGGAGGAGAAAAGAGAGAGAAGAAAAATATATATACATTCTTTTTTGCATGTGTGTATGTATGTATACCCCTGATGAGAAAGGTGAAAAAATGATCCTTAATGTTATAGCAACCTAAGTAAATGGGTAACATAGTTCTCTTTATTAGAGGAAAACACAGAAATATATAACAGAAAAGTTTTGAAAAGAAGCTACCTAAAACAGTCCTTTATATATGGGTTTAAGTAACTTAATGACATATGTAAGTAGGAATTAGTGATAGGATCATCTTTTCTTCCTTCATTCATTCTTTAAATGCTTATTAATTACATACATACTAGAAGCCAAGTACAGAATATTTTTATGGAAAAGTTATCAAAAGAAAAATATTGGTAAGTTGGACATTAAAGTCAAAAAAAATTTAATCCAACAATTCCCTTATAAGTTTGTAAAGGCAAGGCACAGTCTGGGCTAAGATGTTTGCAACACATAATTAACAAAGACTTAGGATCCAGAATGCCTACAAATAATAAAGAATAAGACAGATAATTGAATAGAATAATGAGCAAAATGCTTAAGTAGATATTTACAAAAGAAGATATCCAAAAGCCCAGTATATGTGAAAATATGCTTAAGTGCTCAATCTTCTTAGGAATAAAAAAAATGACAATCTAAAATATAACACTAATTTATTGTGAAATACTAGGACACATATACCAGAATGCCTAAAGTGAAGACTAATAATTAAACTACTGGCAAGGCTGTAAAGCAGGAATTTTATATTTATGTATTTAAAGTCATACCCTGCTCATGAGAGTAAAAAACAGCATAATCACTTTGGAAATTAGCATAGTGATATCACCCAAAATTGAATACACATATACCAAATGGCTGTGCTATTTCACCATCCAATGAAAAACACACACATATGCTCCCAAAAGATAGGTAACTGAGTATTCTAAAAAGCATTATATAAAATATTCTCAAGCTGAAAACATCCAAAATGTTGATAAACTACAGAATGGATAAAAAACAGTGGTTGTATTCTATCAATGGAATACTACATAGTGATGAAAATGAAATACCTACAGTTCACACAATAAAATGAATTAATTTTAGAGTGTCTATAATAAGCAAAACAAGCTACACGTAGCCTTGTTTTATCATTCAATTTATATAAAGTTCAGAGTACACAGAACTAAAAACAGCATTAGAAGTGGGAAGAGTGGCTACTTTTGGAATGGAGGGAGGCAGGAGAGATAGAGATGACATGAGCTTCTTGAGTATAAGCAATATTCTATTTTTACCTGTGATGCCACACTTTGCAATATTTTATTGAACTCTATACATTTGATTTTTATACCTTCTTAATAAGTATTTCATGTTATTACAAATATTTTTAAAAAGTAGACTCTGGATATAAAAATTTAGAGAGTCCATAATTAATTTACCTCACATATATTTTCTTTTGATATATGTGTGCTAGGTAGAATAATGGCACAAAAAAGATCCACATTCTAATTCCCAAAACTTGTGAATATGTTGCTTTGCATGCAAAAAAAAAAAAAAAAATAAGAGCTTTAAAGATGTGACTAAATTAAGGATTTTGAGATAGGAAGACCATTCGTGTGAATTCAATGTGATCCCAAAGTCCTTGTAAGAGAGTGGCAGCAGCATCAGAGTCTGAGAAATTGATGTGATGACACAGCAGATGTGTTGGCTGGGAAGAGAGGTGGGGTGGGGAAGAAGTGGGAGAAGGAGGAAGGTAGGAAGGACTGGAGGGAAGGAGGGGCAAGGAGAGAACTTTGAAATGCTCTGTCTTCAGCTTTGAGGATAAATAGGATGAGCCAAAAAAGGATGGCAGCCTCTAGAAGCTGTTAAAGGCAAGGAAATGGATTCTTCCCTAGAACTCTAAAAGAAACACAGCTCTGCTGACCCATCTCGTACTTCGGACTTCTAGATTTGTTAAGCTAAATCTCTGTTGTTTTAAACCATTAAGCTTATCCAACTTTTGTAGCAACATGGACGGGACTGGAGGAGATTATGCTGAGTGAAATAAGTCAAGCAGAGAGAGTCAAGTATCATATGGTTTCACTTATTTGTGGAGCATAAGGAATAACACGGAGGACACTGGGAGATGGAGAGGAGAAGTGAGTTGGGGGAAACTGGAAGGGGAGACAAACCATGAGACACTGTGGACTCTGAGAAACAAACTGAGGATTTTGGAAGGGAGGGGGTATGGGGTTGAGTGACCCTGGTGGTGGGTATTATGGAGGGCACATGTTGCATGGAGCACTGGGTGTGGTGCATAAACAATGAATTCTGAAACACTAAAAATAAAATAAAACAAAACAAAATTAAATTAAAAAGCTTGTGGTAATTTGTTAGAGCAACAACACCTATTTAATACAACATGCAAAATGGTGGTGATTTATGAAGGGGGTTCAGAACACATCACCCCAAAATATAGTACTGCTTTATATTGACTATTTTGAGTTAAAGGGACCTGGAAAACAGCAGATGTAAGATGCAAACACTCTGACCTTTTTTTTTTTTTTGTCCTAAAAGCAGAAGCCAAAACTCTTGGGAAAGATGTCCTTCCCATACCAGGAGCAAAGAAACATTATCACTAGGGACAAGAGTCAAGAGGAAATCCATACAAATAAACCTTGTTAAACTAATTCTTATCTTCCTAATCACTTTTTTTGGGATTACCTTAGCCCAAAGCCCTCTGCTTTGACACAGTTACATAATTTAATACTCTGTCCAACTTAGTGATTTTAACTCTAACTGATCCTTTGCTTCTTCCTTTTCTTGACTCCCATGAACCTGCAAAACATATATTAAAACATGTATGCCTTTCTCTTGTTAATCTGTCTTATACAGTGAATTAGGACGTAGTCTGAGATAGTTGCAAGAAAAACAGCAGAAACACTAGGTGTAAAAATCTGTGTTACTTCTAGATCGGAATACTGGATCCCATTCACAATGCTATTGTTATTTCACTCGGGACTGGAATAAATACAGAACGGGGTGAGATGCTAAAGTGCTTTGAATCACAGAGATGGCAAAGTGCTGGCTTTGATTAAATCAGTTTCAAAAAAAAGTCAGTTTCCATTTTAAAAGATAACAGTTTTCAGAAATGTCTAAGGGACCTCCTACAGTGCAAAATATAATTAAATGTGTGTCTCCTTCCTTCAAAAGATGCCAAACTGGTCAACCTGTTGCTGTACCATGTTTAAGACAGCTATTGTTTTCTCCTGAAAAGTTAATTTAATCCTATTTTTTTTACCTTCTAATAACATTTGCCACCATTTCTTAGGGTCATGGTTAAATAGGAAATAGCATATTATTTTAATATTTCAAAATACAGAAAAGCTAATATTTAGGATTTATTTTCCACAATTACATACACAAAGCATATTTATTTAACATTCCCTAAAACACAAGTTTTATAAAATTTTTATTGTAACTGCATTTTCATGCAAATAATGATGCCAATCCTTATTAAGTCACTTAACCAACCCACAGATCATATAACACTTAGAAAACCATCAAATTTTGAGAATATAAAATAATTATCATGCTGAAGTTCTGTTGATTCATCTGACTTTAGTGTCTTATAAATTGTTTATTTAATAATATACTCATTCCCAGCAAAACTTTTTAATAGAAGTTTATAAAGAAAATTACCCAGCTGTGAAATTGGAAGCAATAGTGTTGCAGCTCAACTGAATTTTATTTTTTACTATTTTGCCAACAGTACTCTGCACTTGCTTTTATAGTGCCTCTAACTAAAAAAGGATTATCTAGTCAGAATATATCAGTACATAATAAATGTGCTTCATTTCTTCCAAGTTCTTTTAGCTGACAGCCAAAATGAATGTTTGTCTCAGTGCCGGCACCAGGGGTACTTCTGCAGAGACTATTTCATGGTCCATTGAACCCTAAAGGACATTGTTTTTAAAGGCATATTATCAGAAATGGAGAAGCAAGCCAACGGAGAGGCTATTACAGGTACTACTGAAACTGGAGTATGTACTTCTAGCTTAGGTGGTATTTGGAAGACACAACTATCCCAGAGATATCCGCTCTAAATTGTGCATTCCTTCAGATCTTTACAATTTTATACACGCGATAAATAGTATCTCTCTGTATGTATTTGGAAAGTTTGGCAAGGTAAGCATGCAAGCTGCAATGTCTTAAATTGTAAATACAGATGTGAGACCTTTACTTCTCATCATTCAAAAGTTTCAGCAGATATTCCTGCTTCCTTGAATCTTCCCCTAGAAAGAATTATACTCTTGGTAACCCTGTATTCCTCCTCCGTGCTGTTGCTGTAATATGTTTAAGACATTTACTGATGCCCTTATCACCAAGCATTGCACTGTTTGTTTATATGCGCCTTCCCTACAAGATTGAATTACTTGCGAGCACAGTCCAGAGGTTTTCATCCTTACATCTAATGTCAAGCACGATGACCGACAATACTGAAGGAGTTTAATTTCTTGAATATAGAGCAGCTTTCAAAAAAAAAAAAAAAAAAGAGAGACTAACTGTATCACAAATGTTGTAGAAGGTCACACAACCTTATGTTTTACATTTGGTAACTGGCATAATTTCCTAACATATTTTTGTTTAAGCCCTGTTCTCTTAACTTATGGATTATTTTCACACACACACACAAAGACACACACACATATCTTCTTGTATTATTACAACAAAAATAGGTCAATTCAGCCAAATCCAAACCACATGGTAAGCAGAGACCATCATATTCTGCTTATAAACAATAAATATATATAGTTTGCTTTTATCTTAAGCATATTCTTAAAGCATCTATTTAATTTGGTGATTTATAAAATTACTGAATTTCTGAATTAAAAAACACTATGAAGATTATCAAATTATTTTGCCTTGGAGAGTAAATAAACTGGTATGACTGAAATCCCCTTACACAAACTGAGGTGTCCAGGCATGATGTTTCAACATAATTAATGGTCAACTGTATTAGCAGAAGTAACTATTTCTAACTACCACAACAAACAAACCTTTAAAACTCAGAGCCTTCTGACAATAATAGGTTGTTTCTGACTTCAACAAACAAACAAAATAGGTCTACCTGCATATGGATTTTTGTATCAACTTTATTTATAATCCACCAAAACTTGGATTCAAGATGTCCTTCAATAGGTGAATGGATAAACAAACTGTGGTAAATCCAGACAATGGAATATTATTCAGTGCTAAAAAGAAATGAGCTATCAAACATGAAAAGATACAGAGATTCTAATTCTGCCATTCAGAGAAGGAGAGAGAGAGAGGGAGGGAGAGAGAGAAAAAACAGGAAACTATTAAAGAACAAACTGACAGCTACCAGAGGGGAGGTCGGTGAGGAGACAGATGAAATAGATGATGGGGATTAAAGAGTACACTTACTATGATGAAAAAAACAAAATGAAATAATAAAAAAAGAAAATACATGGAGGACCCTTAAATGCATATTACTCCTATTACTAAATGAAATAAGTCAATATAAAATATAGGATTCTAACTATTTGACATTCTGGAAAAGAATGAGACTGTCTATTGAGACAATAAAGATCACTAGTTTCCAGGGGTTATGGGGAAGGTAGAGATAAATAGAGCACAGAGGATATCTAAGGCAGTGAAACTATTCTGTATGATACTGCAATGGTGGATACACATTACTGTATAGTTGTCAAAACCTGTAGATTGTACATCACCAAGAATGAGCCTTAATGCAAACTATGGACTTTGGATGATAATGATGTGTCAAAGCAGATTCATCAGTTGTAACGAATGTACCATTCTGGGGAGGTGCTGATTGTAGGGGAGGTAATGCATATGTAGGGACACAGGCTATATGGGAACTCTCTGTGCTTTTGAAGAATTTCAGAACTTTTCTTAAAAAGAAATCTAATACAGGCTCACATTTTATTTTACTTCCATACATGCAGAAGGAGGATGTGCTGAAGAACTTACATCAACCTAATAAAAACCAAAATACAAAGGTTCATATTTTCAAAAAACAGTGATATCCATTTAAATATAATTATCAATCATAATTAATATTACAAGAGGTTAAAGATAATTTCCACAGGGACTGAAATGCAAATATTCTATGAAATGTCTTCATCAGAAATGCTATTTTTATTTTTTTATTTTTTTTTAAGATTTTATTTACTTATTTGACAGAGAGAGAGATCACAAGTAGGCAGAGAGTCAGGCAGAGAGAGAGAGAGAGAAGCAGGCTCCCCACTGAGCAAAGAGCCCGATGTAGGGCTCCATCCCAGGACACTGAGATCATGACCTGAGCCGAAGGCAGCGGCTTAAGCCACTGAGCCACCCAGGCACCCCCAGAAATGCTATTTTTAAAAACAGTTATGAAGTGGAAGAGTATTTGCTTTAATATGGCTGCATGCAAAGAATAAACTATTTTCTAATTTTTATTTCATTGACGAGCACTGAGAAGTGTTATAAGTTATCACTATAAAGAAAAAACCTGGCCTTACAAGGTTTGAAACTTAAAATGTAGAAGAGAAGAATGACAGAATTAGAATTTTGACAAATTTTAACAGAGTAAGAATTTTGAATGATAATTTGGAAGTTAGTAGTGATTTGCATCTACATGTGAATAAATGATTTACCATAGACAGAAACTCTGCAAATTATATGAAAGCTGTAAATAGTCCAATTCTTGTAAGCACCATTCAGAGGGGAAACATAGTTAAACTTTTTTCTTTATGAAGTAAAAAAGTTTCAGATATTGAATCTGAGAAAATAGGTCTATCCTTCTAAAAGCAGTACATTTTAACAGTTCCATTAATATGCTGTAATTTATAATCACAGTCAAGAACTGGCATTAAAAGAATGCTTTTTAAAATTATGAGTTCTCTACAGAACTAAGAAAGCTAAAGGGCTTTTGTTTTTTCTTGCATAATTTGAGGAAATGGAGCAGGAAATATTTGGCAATTACATTCTTTAAAAAACCCTACTCTGCAATTTTTAAGAATTATTTCACAATATGTTCTGTGAAGTGTTAATAATCTCTAAGCTTTTAAAAAAGATTTTTAGGCATACAGAGATTCCTTAGTATTCTAATTCTAGAAAAGTGCTACATACAATACAATTTCTATTATCCATCCCTATTTCCACTGATTTCCAATGCAAAATTTCAAATGTGTATTTATTGAAAAATAATAGCCACTAGAAAGCTTATAATGTACATTGTGAATGATGATAACAGACAGATTAGTCAGGCATGCAGAAAAAACCAATGAAGTGAGAAAATAATAATGCCAGGAAATCAAAGGGAGAAAAAAATAAACAACAGTAGTAATACTACAGCAAGCACACTTTTATTTCCTGCTTCTTATCCTCTCCAATTTGTTTTTGTAAATACACCCCATACATAGTAGCGGTCTATACACACTTGGAGCCAGGCTCCTGGAAAGTGCTGTGCTCCTTTTACTTAAGTTCACTGCAGAAGTAGAGTCAGGGCATCAGTCCAATATCTGCAATATGGTTCCCGTGACCGTTCCCGGTTTGCCAGGGATGGTTGCAACTTACACCTTTTTGGTCCTGTGTAAGTAACAGCTCCCCTTTTCACTCTAAAAGCAATTCTAATTTAGGTGATATAGGATCACTCTATGTACTGAAGATTTAACTAAGAAAAGCTTAATACTCAGTCACATCAGACAGAATAAACATAGCCCTTTTGTTGTAAGGTAGAAAAGAGTTTTTTTTTTTAAAAACTAGCTTAAGAATTTTTTTTTTAAAGGCTGACAAAACTGAAAACTTTAGAGATATTTTGGCTTTAAGTGTGACTGTAGTTGGCAGCCTTAAAATTGTCATCAGGGGTGTGTGTGTGTGTGTGTGTGTGTGTGTGTGTTTTGCTGCTCTGCTATCTTTGTTGAGTGCTTGGTTTCATTCTCAAGCAGGTCCATGAATTGAGGTGCCAAAATGTCAGTCCAGAACTACACATTCATATCTTTATGCTTCCAGCTTCAGCATAGGAAAAAGGCTATTTTTCTTTGGGTTTAACTTCCTTGGTTTAAACTACCTCATACCTATCTTCCTGAATCCTGTGGCTAGGAATAATGGTGTGATTGACATATGCCCCAATGTAGGTCCTATCAATAAGATCAAGATCACACAAACATGCACAGAGAGTGAAGAAGACCTATTGCTCAGGAAAATAAACCTGAGGAAATATAAAGGAAAATAAAGATGGGTCACCACATCTTGCCTTCAAACAACAAATGTTCATTTAAGCAGGTACAAACCCACCTGGCTGATACTTCAAAGGTCATTTAGAATCCAAGGAAAACTTAGAGATATTTATTCTACAGCAACAGTTTATTTAATTTCTTAAAATTCTTCCACCATTAATGTGACCCAGTTACTCTCTTGCTCTTCACTATTTTTTCCCCAAATCCCCTGCTACTGACTAATATACTCAGCTACTCCATAATTCCCCAGAATACTGTCCACTCAGTTCAGTAAGTACTAATGATAAGGTGTCACTCGATGAGAACAAAACCATTTTAGTCAGGAACTACCTCTGACAACAGCCTTGAACAGGAAAAATAAGTGGAGCCACGTCCCTTCGAAGAAGAAAGTAGAGAAGTATTTCAAGTCAGATACATAAAGATATACATTATATATAGGTATAGCCATCTATTGGTTATCATTCTTTATATATTAACATAATATATCAAAAATGTCTAGAAAGTTATATACCAAGATGAAAACTTCTGAAGAGAACTCTAGAGTTGAGGATAGCAGTCATTCATAATTGCAAAATTAAAAATTAATCTTCTATCTTTGTGCTATATTAAATACAAATAATGATAATTGGAAACATAGTACAGGTCAGAAAAATAGGAAAGACAAATTATTCTTTTTTTTAAAGATTTTATTTATTTGACAGAAAGAGAGGGAACACAAGCAAGGGCAATGGGAGTGGGAGAAGCAGGCTTCCCACTGAGCAGGGAGCCCGATTCGGGGCTCAATCTGAGGACCCTGGGATCATGACCTCAGCCAAAAGCAGGCACTTAACGACTGAGCCACCCAAGCACCCCAGACAAATTATTTCTAAGGGAATTCAAATTGGCTAATTATATTTACTGGCAAATTCGACTTCAGGAGAGAAAGGTGGAAAGGGATAACAGAAAAGTAATAAAAGATTCTCTAAACTTTACTCATCTTAAAATAAGGAATACAGATAAGGCTATTTCTCATGCCACTTTGGAATCATCGATCCATTATTCTATGATATTTCCTTTTTTAATGCATATTTCTATTTGTTACTACAAATACAATCATGTAAGCTGCTTTATTCTTATACCACACTTTATTCTTATACAATATACACAAACATACATTTGCATTCACCATCCATATTTTTCATTATTTTCATTTTTGACTACAAATGTCAATTATCTTTATCCCATCATTTCCCACCTTGCACATTTAAAGTTATCATAGATATCATTTTTCTAAAAATATTACTTCATTTGTTAACCTTCCTATTTGCGATGGCCAGGAAAATAGTATCATGAATAGCCTATGATTAGTTGACTTGCAGAAAGAAAAAACATGGACGCTGCTTACAGATGGATGTGTGTGATAGGCAGGCACCACCTGAAAGTGGAAAGCTCTGGCACTACAACCTATTTCGGACATTGCATTGAAGGACAGGGCAGAACTCAACACAACCAGTTTTTTGTTTTTCCTGGAAGGAGAAATGAACAGAGGTGCCAGTCTATTCAGTTTCATAGGCTGTGCCTTATGGTTTGGGTGGTTGGTTCATTGACTTATAAGGAAAAATATTAGAAAATTGGTGAAAAAGGAGGTCTGGGATGAGATACGTGGATATAGCTCTTTAAGAGCAAAATACACAGGTATTTGTCTCCCATGTGAAGGCTCACCAAAGAATTATCTCAGCACATAAAGATTTTAATAACCAAATGACTAAGATGACCCATATGTGGATGCCAGTCAGCCATTTTCTCAGCCACACTTGTCATTGCTCAATGGGCTAATGACCAAAGCAGCCAGGGTAGAATGGATGGAGGTTATGCATGGCCTTACCAATATGAACTCCCACTTATCAAAACTGATTTGGCTATGGTCACTGTTAAGTGCCTAATCTGTCAGCAGCACAGACCAACACAGAGTCCCCAGTATGGCGCCATTTCCTGGGGTGATTAACCAGGTATCTGGTGGCATGTTGATCATATTCCTCAGCTTCTATCATGGAAGGGTAGGATATTTTTATTTCTGAAATAGACACTTACTTTATATGGATTTGTCTCACCTCCATGCAAACTTTATGCCAAAACTACCACGGACTTACAGAATGCTTAGTCCACCATTATGGTATTCCACTGCATTGCTTCTTATCAAGAAGCACTGATCCTACCATTTTCACAATCCATCATCCTGAAGCAGCTGGCTTGATAGGATGGTAAAATGATATTCAAAGACTCAGTTACAGTGTAAACCAGGTGGCAAAAATTTGCAGGTCTAGTATAATATTCTCTAAGATGCCTTGTACATTCTAAATTAGCATTCGCAGTCATTCTATGATATTGTTTTTCCCATGACCAGAACTCATCACCAGAAATCAAGAGGTGGAAATGGGAGTGGATCCAGTCATTACTGTTCACCAATAATCCACTCACCAGTGATGATTCACCAGCAAAAAATTTTCCTTCTCATCTTGGTCACCTTTGGTTCTGCTGGTCTAAAGGAGTTCTAAATGAATGAATGCTTCCACTAGGAGACACGATGGTTTCACTGAATTGGAAGCTAAAGCTGCCACCAGGCAAATTTGGACCCCTTATGCTTTTTAATTCAGATTAATGTATTGGGTGGGGTGATTGATTCTGTTTACCAAGGGGAAATTAGACTGCTACTTCACAATGGAGGTGAGACTATGTCTGAAATATAGGAAATCCCTTAGGACAGTACTTCATACTATTGTCCTGTGATTAGAGTTGATGGAAAACTATAACAACCTAATTTTTGCAGGACTGCTAAAGTCCCACATTCTTCAGGAATAAAGATTTGGTCAAACTACCAGACAAACTACTTCACGACCTACTGAAGTGTTTGCTGAGGACAAAGGGAACATGGAATGGTAGTGAAGAAGGTAGTTATAAATACCAGCTACAACCACATGACCAGATGCAGAAATGAGAACTGTAATAGTTATATTTTCCATATGTTATGTATAAATATAAATATACAAAACATATTAACATATATAAATATACATGATTATCCTAAATAATATGTGTGGCCTGATTCAATCAATTGAAATATTTTAAGAGCAGAACTGAGTCCTATTTGAAGAAAAAAAAAAATTCACCTGTAAACAACAGCTTCTGCCCATGCCTAAAATTCCAGCCTTCCGTTTCTGACAACCTGCTCTACAAATTTCAGACTTTCCTTAGCCAGCCCTCACAATCACATAAACCAATTCTTTGAAAAATTTCTTGAAATGTATATTGCCTACTGGTTCTGCCTCTCTATGTGAATCTGAACTGATACACTATTTTTTTCCTAAATGTAGAAAAATACACTAAAATCCCACCACTTCATATCATAAGATGAGCTAAAGCTCTCTGTAATCCTCATTCTGAATACTGTTATCGACAGAGCTTGCATCATGGATGTACTCTATATTTTCTTTGAGAAAAATGAGTTTTTTTACTGAGTATAAGTTAGAGATGTATAAAAACAGCATCTTTTAAAAAGGAAAAACCAAGAAATAAAAGCATACCTAGAAAAATATTTTGTTAATGTATTTTAGAGGAAACCATGAGAGTTTTTTATTTTCCATTTTAAAAATATTAACAGGAAAAAGTTGATAAGCAGGACTTCATTAAAATTATAAAGTCTGCCCTGTGAAAGACTGGCAAGAGAATGAGAAGACAAACCACAGACTATGAAAAAATATTTACAAAAAAATCTGATAAAGGACGATTTACCCAAAATATACAAGGAGCATTTAAAATTCAACAATAAGAAAATGAACAATCTGATTTGGGCAAATGAACTGAACAGACACCTCACCAAGAAGATATACAGGTGGCACATAAGCATATAAAGATGTTCAAAATTATGTGTCATTAGGGAACTACAAATTAAAACAATAAGATACTGATATACACCTGTTAGAAAGGCTAAAGTCCAAAATACTGACAATATAAAAATGCTGACAAGGATGTGGAGCAACATCATTACTGGTGAGAATTCAAAATGGTACTGCCACTCTGGAAAATAGTTTTGACAGTTTTTTACAAAACTAAACATACATTTACCATATGATCCTTGGTAGTTACGCAAAGTCATTGAAAACTTGTGTCCACATGAAAATCTACATTTGCGTGTTTATAGCAGCTTTTTTCATAATTGCCACAAAAGGGAAGGAGCCGAGATATCCTTGAGTAGGTGAATGGAAAATAAACTGTTGTGCCTCCAAAAATGCAGTATTATTCCCTACTAAAAGGGAATAAGCTCTCAGGACATAAAAAGACATGGAAGAATTTTAAATACATACTACTAAGTGAAAGAAGCCAAATTGAAAGGTTTATACTGTACAATTCCAAATAGATGACATTCTGGAAAAGGCAAAACTTTGGAGACAAAAATCAGTGGTTGCCAGAGTTTAGGAAAGAGGGAAAGATGAATAGATGGAGCATAGAGGATTCTTGGGGCATTCTGAAACTATTCTGTATGACACTGTAATGGTGGATATATGTCATTATACAATTATAAAACTAATAGAATATACTAGTACAATATGAACTATGGACTTTGGGTGATAATGATGTGTCAGTGTAGGTTCATGACTATTACAAGGTACCACTCTGGTGGGGGATGTTTATAGTGTGGAAAATATGCATGTGTTGGGGCAGAATATGAGAAATCTCTGTACTCTCTCTTTAATCTTCCTTTGAAACTAAAGCTTATATAAAAACAAGACTATTTTAAAAAGATTTATTTATTTATTTTGAGAGAGAGAGAGCATGCACAGTGGGGGCGGGGGGCAAAGGGAGAAAGAGAGAGAATCTCAAGCAGACTCTCCACTGAATCAGCTCCACATACCAGGGCTTGAGGCAGGGCTGCACACGGGACTGGATCCCATGACCCCAAAATCAAGACCCTGAGATAACAACCGGAGCTGAAACCAAGAGTGAGATGGTTAACTAACTGCATCTCCCAGTACCCCTTTAATAAGTCTTTAAAAAAAAAAATCTCTGGGATTTTGCCACTGTCACTAAAAAGTATTCTAAATGTATAAAAAAATTAACTATTATCAAGTTATTAAAGTTAAGGGGATAGGTGAAGCTTTTTTCTAACTATAGCTACTTCTTAATTAAACAACCAGCAAAATGCAAATTCATCTAAATTTGCACCACCTGAGATTTCATTATGAATTAAGGAGCTTTATTATCATGAGACATCAAATTAACCATTTTGACAAACTTGAGACAGAAAAATAATCAAAATATCCACTAGACAAATCACTTATAACTACAAAATCACAAACTATGACCAATAAAATATAAATGGGCTTTGTTAAAAATATGTTATGAACTCATATTAAATTACCACAATGAAATTGCCTAGCAATCATAGAAGATGGTATTTATATATAACAATATATTTAGATATCAAAAAGGATATGAAAAATTAAAAAAATATATCAGGAATCATATTTCAGTATAAGCAAAACTGAGTGGAGTTTGCAATGCTGTAAGAATGTGACATTTATAATAAAACGAATCTTTGCTTGAATAGAGAGAGTATATTGAATGTTTTGGTTTAATAACCACAGTGTCAAAAAACTGATTATTTAAAACAAAAAAAAAAAAAGGACCTACGAGTAGCAAAGATGTCAGCAGTGAACATTAACACAGCACACAGGACACAGCTCACTGCAGATTTACACTAAACATGGGTAAGAGAGTCTATTATTATATTTTTTACACTTCTAAAATTTTAATCATCTCCAAAGTAAACCATATCATAATTCACTGCTTCAAGGGCCTCTAACCTACACATATACCCTGTTGGAATCAGTTTTCATTCTCAATACTCAGTGAGTGACTGAGTCTTGTGATCTCTGATATTCACTTATATCTGCTCTTTTCAGTTGTCAGCAACCTATCCAAGTCCTAAGACCCATAAACCTATCTGAATTAGTTAGGAAACAATGACATCAGCCTCTAGTTAAGACATTTCTGTACTCCTATAAATCATATATGCAATAGTAGCCTGACTTTCATTGTACAATAATGAGTTCCTAACTATGACAGAATAGGGGAGGAAAATTAAAATATCTTTGAAATCAAACTCACTGAACAGAGGTAAATAAGCTTACTCCAAAAATGACTATGATATAAAATTCTTCTTTCAGCCTCTTAAGGGTATTTTCAAAGTTTTTGTACACAACTTTGATAACTTTGGGCTTCAGTGCAAATTACTACAGTTAACTCAACCCTGTATGTCCAATCCATCCTTTTCCCTCAGATGATCACATATGTAAACCCTCTCTTTATTAAAAAAACAAACAAAACAAAACAAAATAAAAAAAAAAAAACCTTCTTTTTCCAATTCACTTACTGCCAAAGGGAAAGAATGATAGGTCATAAAACACATTATTTAAATAAAACATTTTAATACATTAACCTTTTTATTTCAATTTAATAACACTCTATTAATCCAAGAAATAAAATAATGGGTGGACTCCTGGGCAGAATGACAGTTGGGTCAAAGTAATATTTTTGTTCATAGGCCCTCCCATCATGTGAGACATTAGCTCATGTTTTACGATCTCAACAGGAGAAAGTATTTTTCCCCCTTTTCCCTAAACCTCAAATACCTAAAATTTCTCTAGACATAACCTAAGTTAATTGTCCTTAAAGTCTTGAGTAAAAGGCATTCCATTGAAATGTGGAGAAAATACATGAATTTCTTGCCCCAGTATATCAAGTACTACATTACACACGACCACCTTTTAAAACAACAATCAGTTATTTAGCTCATGAATGTGCCATTTAGGCAGAGCTTAATGATGAGAGTTTGCCTCTGCTCTACATGGCATTAGCCAGGGATGCTCAAAAGATGGCTGGGGATTAGAATCATCTGAAGGATTGCTTGCTCACAGGTCTGGCAGTTAATACAAGCTGGGACTTGGACTACAGCTGCCCGGAAGAGCATCTACACATGGCCTGCCAACAAAGGGAGGGGGTCAAAAAGGAAGCATCCCTCAGAGAGGGAAAGCTAGGAGGAAGCTAGATTGCCCTGGAAGTCACTTCCTGAGCACTCTCCCGGTTGAGGCAGTCACAAAGCCCTGTTACTCTAAACAGAAGAAGCATACACTACAGTTTTTGATGGAGGAATGATTCTAGGGAGTATATAAGATAGGAAATACTGTTGTGGCTCTTCATCAAAACCAGAACTGACCCTTTGCACTTATTTTTACCAAAAATCAAAGCAGATTGCTACTACTAGTATTTCATATGACAATATGGTGCCCTTTCTGAGTTCAGTCCTTATGCTAAAGAAGGGCATGTTATTTACTGTTGGTGAATAGGAACAGGAAATGTGAAAGTTCTAGAACACAGATACTAGAGGGTGTTCTTGCCCTTTTCTTCATTTCTAGCCAAGTACTATGTATTTGTGTCCCTGATTAAGTAGCTTTACATATATTATTATCTGGTTTTAACTAAATGATACCTTACAAAATGGACCCGTGATGATCTCTAAGCTAACCTTCTTGTTTCCACTCTTGCCTTCTTCCTGTCTACCCTCTACAATAATCTTTATAACACAGATATTTCATTGGAATTTTCAATTAATTGAAATGAAAGAATTTCGATGGCTCTGTACCTTTTAAGATGAAATTAATACTCATTAGACTATATATCAAAATTTCTATCTCAACTTTGGCATCATATCTTTCTTGAGTTTCATTAGTTGTTACTCTTCCAAACTTTCCATCCATATAAACTTCATTTGTATCCTAAATTTTCAAAATTTCCCTTCTATAGTCTTCTGCCTTAACAAGTAATTTTCATCCTTTATGACTCAGCTCAGGGTTAACTTTCCCTCATTAAAAAAATTCTTGGTGGGGGAGGGTGCCTGGGTGGCTCAGTGGGTTAAAGCCTCTGCCTTTGGCTCAGGTCATGATTCCAGGGTGCTAGGATGGAGCCCCTCATCAGGCTCTCTGCTTAGCAGGGAGTCTGCTTCCTCCTCTCTCTCTCTCTCTGCCTGCCTCCCTGCCTATTTGTGATCTCTGTCAAATAAATAAATAAAATCTTAAAAAAAAAATTTCTTGGAATTGAAAGAAATGAGTCCACAAATTGAAAGTGCTCAATACATGCTAAAAAAGGGATTAATATTAAAGGCTCTCCTTCACCTAAAAGATAAAAGAGGCAAAATTTCTGAACCCTAATGATAATGGATAAATTTTAAAAGGTCCCAGGTACCAAAAATCACTTCTGTAAGATAGGCTATGAATCAGAGTGGCCTTTAACTTACCAATGGCCACACTGGACATGAGAAGACTGTATGGAAGAGTCTTAAAAAAGTTCTGAGGGAGGGACACCTTGGTGGCTCAGTCCTTTAATAGCTGCCTTTGGCTCAGGCCATGATCCCAGGGTCCTGGGACAAGTCCTGCCTTTGGCTCCTTGCTCAGTAGGGAGCCTGCTTCTCCCTCTGCCTCTGCCTCTGCCTGCTGCTATCCCCATCCCTGCTGTGCTCTCTCTCTCTCTCTGATAAATAAACAAAATCTTTTTTTAAAAGTCCTGAAAGAAAAATAATGTTCAGTATAGATTTCTAAAGTCAGGCTTGTCTATAACTCACATGTTTGCAGTGAAAAGACAGATATTTTGATATATGAAAGTGTTCAGGAGTTTCAAAAATCACAAATTATTCCTAAAGGAAGACTTTTTCCTCGTCACTTTTTGACCAGAAATGAACCCATTTCCCACTTTGTAACATGGCAAATAGTTTGTGTTTAGAAGTCGTCAGCCTATTTTATTACGGGGATGTTGATAAAACTTATCCTTTCAGGAATAAATGAAACAAGATGGGTTTCGGAGGGAGACAAACCATAAGAAACTCAATCTCACAAAACAAACAGAGTTGTCAGGGGGAGGGGAGTAGGGAGAGGGTAGTGGGGGTATGGACATTGAGGAAGGTATGTGCTGTGAAGTGCGTAAACCTGGCGATTCACAGACCTGTACCCCTGGGGCTAATAATACATTATATGTTAAAAAAATAAAATAAAAAATTATTTAAAAAAAAACCTATCCTTCCAATGTTCAGTGAAATTTCAGAATGACCTCTCGTGGGAAGCTTCTAAGATAAATTCAATCCAACTCTTGATTTTAGAGATGAGAAAATCCAAACCCAAGTAAGTGAATTGAATTTTCTAAGGTTGCACAGCTAACAAATGGCAAAAAGGGCTCAGAATCCACATCTGAATCCTTGCTCATTTGTAATAGAATAAACTCATCTTGAACTTTTGTGAACACTCAGAGATTCATTAAACAATTTAAATATGTTTATATCTTTCTAACATTAATTCAATATAACACCTTAATTATCTCCAATAACATTTTTTCAATACAGACCTCTATTCCTCTGCCTCAGTCCTTAAGGAAATCTACAAATGCTTGCGTGACTTGAAACCCAAACCTCCTTGCTGAATAAAACTGCTGCAACATAAAGCATGGCTTTTGAGAAGTATTCCCAGACAAAAACATCTACTGCAACAGAAGTCACTTTTATTTAAATGTATTCTTGATGTTCAATATAGTTTCCCACAAAGATTTCAATTATCATTACACACCTACATTTTTTTAAAAAAATCATAGTTATGTGACTTCATGTGGGAACTTGTGAAAACTATTAATTTCCCTATTTGCAAAAGTCCGTTAGCTTCACCTCAGGATTCCGTTGGAAAAGTAGTTTGAACTGCTAGCTGTTACAACTCATTGTCATGTTTCCTAGTCACTGAAGCAAAGCTGTCCTAAATGAAGACAAAGTAGAAACATTACTCCTGTCAAATGAAGTTACCGGGATCTGACAGAAGCTGTTATTGCCTTAGCACCAAATTTCAAAGTCTTCTATGCATGATCTGTTTCATTATAGGAACCTACAGTCATGGGATTTTTTTTTCCCCTCCCATAACAGCTAAAAAGTACTTGGTTTTATTCACCTAGGTATAATGATGGGATTAACAGTCTGAATCCAAAAGAGATCATCAATGACATTGCCACTGATGTCAGTGTGGTCAGGACAGTAACACGGGCAGCTCAGTCACAGAAGTCTCATTATCGTATTTTGTATGAGAAAAATTAAACTAGTGAGCATACAAAGAGATATATCTGCCTTATAAGAGTCAGAAAACTTTTTGTAGTTGGATTAAATGAAAAGTAGAAGTTATTTGAAATGGGTTACTGTGGTACTGGGAACTTTCATAACAAGTTGCTAAAAATTTAATCTGAAAAGAATCTAATTAAAATGTTATATGATATAGCAAGAGATAAGCATTTCTGAGATATTTTATTTTTCTCTTCAAAAGTAATTAAAGTAGGAGCACCTTGGTGGCTCAGTCACTTGATTTCAGCTCAAGTCATGATCTTGGGGTTGTGGGATCAGGCCTTTATGCACGGAGTCAGCTTGGGATTTTCTCCTTCTCCCTCTGTCCCTCCTCACCCCCTGGCCTCTGTGTGAGCCCTCTCTCTCTCTAAAAAAATAAAATAAAATAAATAATTAAAATAGAGTATCAACAATTTAAAGTTTTAAAAGCATTATTTTGTGACTCATATCCTAAATCTAAACAAACATTGGTAAATTTAATAATCATAATCATCATGATAATCTTTTTTTTTTTTTAAGATTTATTTATTTGAGAGAAAGAACATGAGCAGGAAGAAAAGGAGCAACAGAGGGAGAAGGACAAGCAGACTCCCCACTAAGTGGGGAGCTGATGTGGGGATCAATTCCAGGACCCCAGGATCATGACCTGAGCCAAAAGCAGATACTGAACCAACTAAGCTGCCTAAGCACCACAATCATAATAAATCTTTTAATAATGCTTTACTTTTTTCATAAAAGAATTTATATTTTAAAATAAAGTTATCTATATTTTCCATGTGAATTTTGCTTTTGATTTCATAAAGACTAGTCCTTTGTGAATAAATATTCATCAACATCGTATGACAGTATTTCTGACATTGAATATTGTTTTTAATATTTATGAATTTATTTCATTCTTAATTTGTGTTCATATACTCTATGATTAGAACCACAGTTTTTTTTTTCTAAATAATGAGCCAGATTATAACAAGACATTTTTTGAATAATTCATTGTGTCTCCACTGTCTTAAAGTGTAACCTTTATGATGCACTAAATTCATCATAGCTCTGGACAAGATTTTGGACTTTCTATTCTGTGGCAGACTGATCTATGTGATGGTGTGCAAATATCACAATAAGTTGTAAGAATATTATAGTATACTTAAACTATATGATTCAAATTTATCTCTCAAAACTTTTTTTTTTTAGTTCATTCCTTCTTGGAAGTAAACTTTATTTAAAAATAACTTTTTGCGGGACACCTGGGTGGCTTAGTTGGTTAAGCAGCTGCCTTTGACTCAGGTCACGATCCCAGTATCCTGGGATCGAGTCCTGCATCTGGCTCCCTGGTCTGCGGGGAACTTGCTTCTCTCTCTCTCCCTCTGCCTGCCTCTTTGCCTGCTTGTGCGCGCTCTCTCTCACTGTCAAATAAATAAATAAAATCTTTTTTAAAGATAAATAAATAAATAAAAATAACTTTTTGCTTATATTGAGAGTATTTATTATGTATTCCAGTACAGAAATGTGTTATGCCTCTCTTACTAAAATCATCATTTTTATTGCATTGCAGAATTTTGAACCTTTTTGTATAGTTTAGCATACTTTTTTATAAAGTTCTTTTCTTGGTATTTATTATTTATCCATTGCTTATTGTTCCATTTATTTAGTTCCTGTTATATATAATATTTTTTCCCATTTTATTTTCAATAGATCATTCCTCATATAGGATAAATAGGTTACTGTGTAATAATTTATTTAACTAGCATGCTAAATTCACTTAAACATTTCAGAATGTTTTAGTGATTCTCTTTAATTTCCTTGCTGGACAGTATATCATCTACTAGTAATATGTTGCAGTTTTCCACAAATTAACAATTCAATTCTTTTTAAAATCTTACTGCTTTACCCTGAATTTCTAGGACACTCTTAAATAAGAATGGTGAAGATGGTAAGTAGAAAGATAGATACATACTGTAATTGTGTGATATAAATTAAATATTCTACGATCCCCTTCAACAAAAAAAGAAAGACATGGTTTAGCCATCTATGACTCTAGAAAACAGCATTATGTTTCCTACATAGGAAATATTTAAAAATATTTGTTTAAAGAGTAAGTGACTAAGAAAGCAAAGAAAATTTTAGAAATAAGTACATAATGAAGGCATTTTATAACAACTACCTGTTTCACCTCAAGTTATATTTGCTTCTTATACCTTAACTATTTTCCCAATTAGTTCTAGTTCTAGTTCCAGTTCTAGTTCTAGTTCTAGTTCTAGTTGTAGTGCTAGTACTAGTTCCTTTCCTTACTCCTTACTGATTTCTTTCTCAGGGCTCTGAGTTCTCACCCTGAAGATCATTCTCATATCTGGAGGCCTGAAACTCTTCCAGGCTTCCCTCAAACTGAATGTTCACCTGGTCAGTTTTCAAGATAATATCTATGGGACACATTTGGTGGCATCCTCCCAGAACAAAGTGATCTCCTTTCTCTGAGAACTGCCCACAATTGTTCATCTATACTCTTTGTCTCTAGCCAACCTGTCCCTGTCCATCAGAGTAGAATTGGATAACAGGTCACTGCCAAACAATAGAGACTCTATCCGAGAATTTGAAAGTGGGACTGAGAGCTTGGCATCCTGAGTGGAAAAGATATAAATTTAAAAGCTACCCAGAGACTATATTTTACTTGACCTGCCTCATGCAAGTTAGATGCCAAAAAACTAGTTGAGAGAGAATGAAGCAAAAAAGAAAGATAGTGAGAGGAGATAAGGAAGTTTACCATGATATCTGGTTTGTTTTTATCTTTTAGCAGCTTATTCTTTCACAGCCTGTTGCTTCATTTCTGCTCTCAATTTGTATAAAACATCTTTTTTTTTTTTTTATAAAATCCCTCTTTTTTTAAGTAGGTAGCTTTTGCTGGCACCCATGACTTTCAATCAAAGCATCTTAACGAAGACATAATCAATGTGTCTCCCCCATTCTGAGAAACTCAAATTTTCTCTCCTAAGATACTTAGGTTTTTATATTTATTGATTTGGCTGAGCACAACATCTGGAGCCAGACTGCCTGAGTTAGAATGCTTTCTATACCACTTAAAAATCCTGAGTCTTTGGGTAAGCTACTTGACTTTTCCATGCCTTATTTCAGTCATCTGTAAAATAATGATAATAGCACCTACTTCATAGAGTTAAAAGAATTTAAGCAGGCAATATTCATAAGGCACTTAAAGAGTGCCTCATATGTAGTTTGATAAAACATAGATGTTTGGTAAGTAAGAAATGTAGTTTTAGAAACAACTCACAAGAAAAAAAAGAGAAAACTAACTCACTGAGTTGTGACTGGTGATTATTTTTACTGGATGCATTTTTTTTCCTGCTAGAATAAGATTTCTCTCACCACATGTGATTATATCAACTCTGGTTCCACCCACTATTGTTTTTAATGATTATATTCTCTAGGAAATATAAACTGAAAAATGACCCAAGTAAGAGAGGGAAGCAACGGCCAAATGGCAAGGGAAATATGATTCTCTACCATCAGGTTTTCTGTGAACAAGTTGCAAAGGAGGAGAGACAGCCTAAAAGTTGAAAAGCTTTGAGAAACTCTATTCTAAAAACAATGCCAACAGAGAACAGCATCCTGGAAAGTGTACCAATATTTTAGTTTCTTCTGGGTTTTCTCAATCTGCCTTAGCCCTCACCTTCCTTCCTCTCCTCCTCCCTTCTTTTGTTTCCAATTGACCATATGCATTTGTGTATGTGTGTATGTGTGTGTGTGTGTGTGTGTGTGTGTGTAATTGCATAGAACATTAGCCCATTTCACTTAGAATATCTTGTTGCTATTGTGAGTATTCTTTATTTCTAAGTATAGGCTCTACTTTTGTTCTTTAGGCTTTTTCTTTTCCTTTCTTGTTTCCCTCATATTAAATATTTATTTACATTCTTTTATCAGTCAGGTCCTGTCAGGGAATAGGTGGCAGGCACATGCAAAAGTGGTGATTAAAAAGAGTGTCATAAAGGGACCATTTACAGAGATTTGGGTAGACTGAAGGAAGCAAAAGGAAATGGCAAAGCAGCCAGGAACTAATATCAGCTGGAAGTTAATCACCCCCTGGCACTGAAGGGCAAAGAGAAAGAGTTAACACTGGCTCCCAGTGGGTAGAGGATGATAGTAATGGAATGCAGGTGATACCCCTCAAGATGTCCAGGAGGGGACAATTGCCTCAAAACCCTCTCTCCTCCTACTCCCCAATATTCTGGTGCCCCACTGGACAACCTTAAAAAAAATTCATTTTTAAATGTTTTAATAGGATTCTTAGTAATTTCCCTAATTTTCTCTTTACATATATTTGCAGGCTTTGGATTTAATTTCTCAATCATTTACATTAAACTACTTATGCCATTGCTTCTAGCTTTTGAACTTTAATTTAGTTTTTGGGGGGGAATGATATCATCAAGGTGGCAGAAGAGATGGTTTCTAACTTCAGTGGCCCTCGCAGAAAGACCCACAAGCAGCAGCTGTACATAGAGAGGACACCTACATGAAAATCTCATAACCTGGTGGTGAGGCTGAAGCACCCTCTCTGACCAGAAAAAGATTGGAAAAAAGGAAAGGAGGGAGGGAGGGAGGGAGAAAGGAAGGAGGGAGAGAGGAAGGAAAAAAAAAAAAAGAAGAAAAGAAATACCACAAGGGAAGAGTAAGAAGAGTTTGCATTGCCCTTTCCCCTGCTGGCACAGAACGTCATAGAGATGGTCCCCTGGACCTATAATTTCTCCAGTGGGATCAAGAGAGCCCAAAGTGAACATCCAGCTTCTCCAGTACTATAGGATATTTTCTAGGAGGCTTTAGGGATTACTGGAGGAATAAGTTCTGAGTCTAGATGGGACTATCAAGGATCAGCCAGAGATGGGGAAAGGAAGGAGCTTGCAGCCACCAGAACAGGGATTTCAGTCAACAAAATTTCTTTGGGTGGCAGCACTTGAGCAGAGATGCCAGCCAGGAGTTTTACCCATTTACAGAGCAGAGCCAGGGCCCTAACTGGCCAGGGAACATAGCCAGCAGTGCAAATGGGCTGTACCAGCTACTGAGCCCACCCTGCAGCTTTCCTAGGTAGAGAGGGAAGCCAGTAGCATTACCAAGTTGCTGAGGTAGTCTCTGTTTCCACCTGACAAAGGAACCCAATCAACTACCCCAGGAAAGCCTCAGAACCCAGCCCACAATCTTTCCCAGGTAGGATCCAAGCACACAGCTCCACTTAACTACTGAGTACAGCCTCTAACCCACCCAAAAGAGAGCCCAGCCAGTGACCCAGGGAAGCCAAGGAACCCATTCAACAGTCATAGTCTGGCAAGAGTCAAGCCCACAGCGCTTCTCAACTAGTGAGCATAGGCTCCAGCTTTGCATGACCAGTGAGTCTAGCGAGCACCTCTCAGAACAGAGCACAGCAAGTAGCCTGCCCACTCATAGAGAACCACCTTCCAGCTCACCTGATCAAGAAGCCCTGCCTGTGGCTCCACCTGAACACGGAGTCCAGAGCAGCACCCTATGTCCAGAGATCACATCCTGGGGCCTTACCTGCTCAGGCTGAGTGCAGAGCCAGACTATAGCCCTGCCCAATCATGTCCAGCCAGTGGCACTGCCCTGCTAGGGAACATAGCCTGCAACCCTGTCCAACCAGCAGTGATTATAGAGCACAGATAGTAGCCCTGCCTGACAGTGGAGTCCAGCCAGCAGCCCCGAATGACCAGGAGCACAGCTCATAGTCCCCCTTGAGGGAGACTGTTAAGGGCTGGATTGTGGGGGAAAAAAAGTGGGGAAGGGCTGAATTTTTTGTCCCACTGCAAATTCACATGCTGAAGTTCTAACCTCTAGTACCTAAGAAAGTGACCTTATTTGGAAATAAAATCATTTGTAGATAAAATTAGTTAAGATGAGTTCATACTGGTGTAGGGTAGGACCGTGCCCTAATCCACTCTGACTGGTGTTCATCTACAAAGGGGAAATGAGGACACAGACATGCACATAGGAAGAATGCCACATGAAGAAAAAAGCAGAGTTTGGGGTAATGTGGCAGAAGCCAAGGAACACCAAAGATTGCTAGCAAACCAGAAGCTAGGAAAGCCACATGGAATAGACTGTCCAGCATAGCCCTCAGAAAGAACCAACATTATCAATACCTCGATCTTAGACTTCTAGAATCCACTCTTCCTATAATTTGCTATTTACCAATGTTATATAAATGGAATCATACAGAAGTAGTCTTTGAGAATGATTTCTCTCACTTGGTGTGATTGTTTAAGAATTCATCACGTATCAGTGTTTCATTCCCTTTTATTGAACAGTACTATTCTATTGCATGGATGGACTTTAGGTACAAGCTGACTGCTTTTTCAGATACTCCAGTTTTTGACAATTATGAATAAAGCAAATATAATGTCTAAAGTTGTCTTGGAGAATTAACCTTTGTCCTTCCTTATCAAGAATGAGGAAGCAGGTGCCTGGGTGGATCAGTTGGTTAAGCATCTGTCTTCAGCTCAGGTCATGATCCCAGAGTCCTGGGATCAAGCCCCATGTTGGGCTCTTTGCTCTATGAGGAGTCTGCTTCTCCCTCTCCCTCTGCCCCCTCCCTTGCTCATTCTCCCTTTCTTTCTCTCTCATAAATAAATTCTTAAAAAAAAAAATAGTATTGAGGAGGGACACCTTTGTAAATGAATATCCTTCTTTTAGGCAATAGGCACAGAGCAAGAATTTCATGTATCTCACTTGCCTTCAGCTCCAAATAATTCTTATGCCAAAGTAGCATATTTTGAGGTGGCATATTCTGTTAGCCTTCACTACTATAAACATTCATAAAAAGATGGGGGGGGTGGAACATATGTCTTGGGTAAATACCCAGGAGGATACTGTGTATATTTAACAAAATACTGCAAAGGTGGCTATACCATTTTACATATACTATTTTACATTTCCTCAAGAAACTGAAGCTCAGGTTGCTCCAGATTTTCTCTAGCATGTGGTATTGTGAATTTTTGTTTATGCTCTTATCTTAACCATACTAGTGGATATGAAATAGTTTCTAAATGTATTTCTAATTTGCATTTCCCTAATGACTAATGATGTTGATCATCTTCCTTTACTTAATTTGTCATCCAAATAACCTTTTTTAATTCAATGTTTCTGATAGGAAAGATCGTGATTTCCAAAGACTTGTCTGTCAAAATGGGTAGATATCTGAAACATTTTGTAAATATAGGATTATTGGCAGATTTGTAGGAATTTAACCTAAAATGAAAATCTCTTACCAAACTGATTCATGTACAATTGTACATAAAATAACAATTCTCATAACAACATGTGAAGTCAGTATTATACTTAAGCTTATTTTATGGATAAGGGAAGTGAAATGGAGAAGTTCTGCCAGGTCTTGTGGCTAGCTGGTAAGGACATTTAGAGCCATCTAAAAAAGTGCTCTCATATAGCTGAGCTGTAATCTATACTGTGAGACATCACCTTTGATTTGAATTCTTCTAAAATGAGATATACCTGACCAGAGAGGAACTAAACATTTCCAGTTCAGTTCATCCTTCACAGAGCCTTCAATCAACCCACCTGCATTCATAGTAGGAATATCACAAGAAAGAACTCTATCAAAATTAGCACTGTACCTGTAGCGTTGTCATTGGGGTGGCTGCCTACCACATTACAAAGTCGTCCATCTATGAAGATCCTCAGAAAGTTTTCTTTGATCTCAATACCATGAATAGCTAAAGTCCCCCTGAATATCCTGTGTGTGTGTGTGTGTGTGTTAACACTGGATCATAAATGATGTGATTTATTATGTTCTTTATGTTACTAGTTGCTACTACAAGATGTTAAGCCAAATTTGTGACTCACCTATATGGAGAATCTAGTAAAGCTCTCTAAAACCATTTGGCAACTTGAATATATTCCTGACTTCACTTATCCTTTGTTCTTTCTTTTTTTTTTTCTTTTTTTTTTCTTTTCTTTTTTTTTTTGAGACAAAGAGTGGGTGTGGCAGAGGGAGAGGGAGAAAGAAAATCCCAAATAGGCTCCACACTCAGCAGGGAGCCAACGGGGGGCTCCATCGCATCACCCTGAGATTATAACCTGAGCAAAAATCAAGAATCAGACACTTAATCAATTGCTCCACCCAGGCACCCCCTACTTAACCTATTTTTAACTTTATTTTTCTTTGACCCAGTTCTCTCACCTATTTTTAAGTTAAATCTTATGTTGGTATGTTGTTTGTATTTCCATAAGCCACACAACTGTTTTTTTTTTTTTTTTAGAATTAGAAAAGTCATAAATAAAATGCCCGTTAATGTAGAAAGAAATACAGCAAAAATTGTTCATTTATGTCTATTTGTGCTGCCCATTAAATGTGAAACATTATTCTGCATGTTTGGAATATCTCACAATTAAAATAAAAATAGCTCTTTGCCCTACTGGAGCTTGAAAGGAGGCTGAGGAGAGGGAAGATGGCAGTGAGGTAAACGAAGGAACGAATGAACAGGAAGGCTTCTGGGACATGAAATGACTGGTATGCGGTGCCTCCATTATCTATGTTAATGAATGAAACCAACAAGCTCAAGAAGAGAAAACTGTGGAAGTGCAACCAGTCTAACGGGTCTCTAGCTTAACGGTCCCTAATACAATTGCTTCTTATACATCTTTCTTTTTTTTTTTTTTAACTTTTTTTTTAAGATTTTATTTATTTATTTGACAGAGAGAGAGATCACAAATAGGCAGAGAGACAGACAGAGAGATGAGGAGAAGCAGGCTCCCTGCTGAGCAGAGGCCCCTGGGATCATGACCTGAGCCGAAGGCAGAGGCTTAACCCACTGAGCCACCCAGGAGCCCCGTTATACATCTTTCTTGTCTACATGTCTTGTTTCCCTCAAATATATTCTGAGTAATTTCTCAAAATTGCAAGCCCAGCAAGTCACTCCTCCACTTAAACCTTTTTAATGTTTCAGTATCACTTTGTTGTGGCACTTAAAACTCTCAAAGACAAAGCCTCTGTATAATTCTGTGGCTGTATCCACAATTTGCAATCTTGCAGTTCCCTTTAGTATCATACCTGGAGGAACTTACAGTATAAAATATTCCACTGTATATGGACACCTTACAGAATTTTAAGCTTTGATTTTTATTGTCCTAATTGTCTTGCAAAAGAGAAGAGAATGAGCTAATTTACTTTTAGGATGTTAGATAAGTTTTGCTTCCCAGGATGTTTAAACAAGATACTTGATTTCAGACACTTGGCGCACAAGGGAAGCAATCAGGCCTATTATCCAAAAATAAAGGAGAATCTGCCTTTTGTGTTTAAGTCAAACTAGAGAGGGTTCCTAGTGGCAATGAGGCCTTCCTGAAGAAAGAGGCTTATCTTGATAAATCAATAGGTAGGGGGGGTAAAAGAGTTCATCTGTGCTTTGAATATTCAAAGGAAAACAAACCAGCAATGATGGATTTCCTGCAACTAGAAATACTGGCCTTTCACATAGTGAAGGACAGGACAGTTATCCAAGCCAGCCTGGCCCAGCCTCTCCTATGTGGCTGGGTCCTGGATTAGAAACGCAAAAAGTGTAACAGAAAGGGCTAGGTTCTGACAGCTTCCAGGAAACCTACCAAGGTTGCCTTAAATAAATTAGCACTCTAAAGTGGAGTTGCCTTGTGCTCTAGCACAAGGCTCACAGGTTCCTGGACATCTATCTGCAAACCTCACCTTGTCAGAGTACTCAACCATAGCAGTATGTTAAAAGACTGAAGGACCAGTTTTCAACATTAAGGCAGTAAGGCACTGGGGAACAACTGCATCACCATCATTAATGTCCAACACCAGGGGTCTCCTGCTTGGAAAAGAAGGACCAAACAGATGATCCTCCCATGTAAACTGTGTAAATATCAACAACACCCCCCCCCTGCCACACACACAGAGACACACACACAAACACACACACATGAAAAAAATTAATATTCTTGGAAGATCTGTAAGAATTGGGTTAATCCAAGAGGATACCACTGGACTCCCACACAGTCTGACAGGTGGTGGCCCAAGCTGATTTTCTTCCGATACACAGAAACAAGAGTTGTGACTCTATATATGCTGAATTGTGGAGAAGTTCCAACCAGTTATATATGATCAAACTAGTGGCTGGAATTCTAGGAGGTCCTATAACCCTTAACTTTAGCTAATTCCATATCCTAATCTATTTTAGGCAGCAGAGAATATATCTACTGTTTAAGTTCTAAGAAAGAAAGATTCCACTGTACATTTTACAGCATTAATTTACTTTGTATTTTTTTTCTTTGACCAAAATAAATTTTTATTTTGCTTCACTACCCAAGGAGTGGGAAATGTTGCATTTTTTTTCCCTCTCATGAACTAGAGTGACTAAAGCTATTATAAAAAATACTAGATGGGGCGCCTGGGTGGCTCAGTGGGTTAGGCCACTGCCTTCGGCTCGGGTCATGATCTCAGGGTCCTGGGATCGAGTCCCGTGTCGGGCTCTCTGCTCAGCAGGGAGCCTGCTTCTCTCTCTCTCTCTCTCTCTCTCTCTGCCTGCCTCTCCATCTACTTGTGATCTCTGTCTGTCAAATAAATAAAATCTTTAAAAAAAAAAATACTAGGAAAACTAAGCTGTCGGTGTTGTTTTAAAAATTACATTTTTAAAATGAATAAAAGTTCATAAAGACAGCTTATTTGACAGGCCATTTTTTCACTGTTAATCTTTAAACCACTGACATTTTAGTAAGTCCATAAATGTGTCCAAAGTTTACCAAGTTTTATGTCTACAATGTCTATAAGAAATTTCAATCAGAGCCATGGTTTACTACCCAATTCTACAGACTGCCCTAGTTTTAAAATGTATTTGAAATCTCTTTTTGGACTCAAGAAAACAAGCCAATTGATCACTTAAAAATTATACCATTGACAAAAAAGTGGTTTGGCATTTTTTTCCCTGATAACATTTACTGTCCTATCATATTTGGGGCTTTACCAATGAACCATATGACTGATGAGTTAATCCTGTAATTCCTAAAATGAATTCATTGAAACCCAAGGTTGCCCCCTTTTACCCTACTTCTAAGATGTCCTGAGGAAAAAAATGGTATATTTGCTCAAAGATTTTGGGATACTCCATACTTTTGGAGATACATTATGTATAGATAATTCAGAATTCTCAAACTTATTTGGCCTTGGAAATCAATATGTGAAATATATCTATAAAATGTCCTTTGGTCTGCTGAACATACTTGGGGTAATTCTGAGGACTGTACATCTTGCAGTGTGATTAATTTTTAACTAAAGAACAGCAAACCAGAAGAATCCAGCTTGGGATGTTATATTTTTTTGTCATTCAAATTGGCATAGAATATAAGAATGAGACTGCATTGTGAAATTGAAAAGCAATTACTGTATTTCATCTAACACTAGTCTTCCAGCTTGGCCTAAGTTAGCCTTCCTTTCTAATCGCAATTCATTTGGCAGGAAAACGGCATCATATTTAATTTCACTTGCAACTTGATAATTATAACCATTGCCCTCAAAATAAGATGCAAGCAATTAAATAGCCTTGCAATAAGCCACCTGGTGGCTTAATTAGCTGTGTATGCAATTTTGGAGGTGAGATTAATTGTAGAAGTAAAAGTTAAAATTTATAAAATGAAATCTACACCGGAAAACGGCCCCATATTCTTTTAATTTTCATTGGCTGATTCAAGTTCCAAACACCTGGATCCCAGATCCTTCTAGCGAAGAATACACCAATATTGCTAAACATGGATATATTATACTTCCACTGGAAAAAATTGGAGCCTAAATAAAGTATGTGGCTAGGCAATATCAACCTTTGAAAAGTGATGCTGAACAGTTAATATTAGCAGTCAGAGACTTATTTTAAGATTTTCCTCCAGATGCCTTAAATATGTGAGAAAAAAATATATTTTCACTTATGTATTATTTTTCTCTGGTTAATTTCCCCAAAAGATGTCATATGACATAATAAAGTTAGACAGATATAAAAAAGCATAATGCACATAATACCAATGAACTGTGTTTTCTTTCTACATATTTGCAGGTATTTTACCTTTTAACTCTCTCTGAAGTTTTCATATGCCTTGAGGAGATTGTCAGTGAGTGACTGGAGGGGGGTATTTTATCAGGAATACAAAAAAAAAAAAAAAAAGCTGGATTTTATTATATTAATTTTTAAAAAATTGTTTTCAAAACCAAGCTTTATGAAGAATAGATTGACTAAATTTAATTCCCATTTAAATTATCAAAAGTTGAGTCTTAAAGACTCATATCAGAGAATTTATTTCATAGGGTAGAATGTGTTTCCCCTTGGCCCATGACAGGTAGGTCATAAGGCCACTTGCCATAGGGTAGAAAGTTAACATGACCTAAAAGAAGTAAAATAATCCAAAAGATATCTTTTATCTAGGGACTCTAGGGAAGAAAACAGTTTGAAAAAGCAATGGTCAGATACCTGATTGCAATAATATCTTCTTTACCTTTCTTTGACAGACAAAAGGCTCAGAGAAAAAATGGTTATCTAAAAGCCAAGTAGAGAGGCCTCAGAAAAAGTAAACCTGCCTTGATCTTGGACAATCAGCCTCCAGAAATGTGAAAAAATGAATTTCCGTTGTTTAAGTTACTCCATCCATGTTTGCTACGGCAACTCTAGCAAACTGAAACAAATTTTGGCACCAGGTAGAGGGATGCTGCTGTAACAGATATGTAAAAATGTCGAAGTGGCTTTGGAATTGGATTATTGGTAGAGGCAAGTAGAGTTAGAGGTTCATGGATTGCCTTAAAGAAAGACTATTGGTGGATGTATAGACATAAGGCAATTCTGAAGTTTCAGAAAGAAAGGAGAAACATTATTTAAAATTGGAAAAGAGATGAATGTTTGTTATAAAGTGGCAAGGAATTTGGCAGAATTACATTCCAGTGCCTTGTGGACAGCAGAATTTGTAAGTAATGAATTTGGTTATCTAGTGAGGAGATTTCTAAGCAAACTATTATAGGTGCAAGCTGGTTACTCCTTGCTACTATATAGTAAAATGGTTAAGAGGAGAGAAACAAATTGAAGAAGTAATTATTGAGCAAGAACTAGAACTTGAAGTTTTGGAAAATTCTCAGCCTATCCATATTGCAAAACATGTGAAAGCATGTCCTGAGGAGTATATCAAGAGTATGGCTGGACAGTCATTTGCTAAACAGATTTTGGTATGAGACACTGATCAAGTCAACCATCTCAGCAGAAGCCAGGAATAGCGATACAGTTATCCAAGAAAGATCTGTGGATCTTTTGTCTTATGGCTGGGCCCCTATGTATTAAATAGAAGCCAACAAAGCTTTTGAGAATTTTATAGCAGCATAAATGCTGCCAGCTTAGACTGAAGGGGGCAAAGATAAAACAAAATGGAAGAAGGCTATCAGACTTCTGGGATTCTATGGAGGGACCAATAAAGGCATTCAGCTTCAAACATGATTTCTCATTCAAGAAAACGGAAGAATGACTCCAAAGGCATCTCAAAGGACAGCAGGGCTTTCACTGTCACCAGGAATTCAGATGTAACAGGTCCAGTGGATTGAGGGAGCTATTTCACCCCATAGTTCCAGAGAGTGGAGCCACTTCACTGGTTTCAGAGAACCAAGCCACCCATACCCAGGGAAGAAGGGGTGGGGCGGGCCACCATATTAGTGGGCCTAAAAGACAAGATCACCTCCCCGGTGGGCTGGAAGAACAGAGCATCAAGCCAAAGAGGATAATTCTCAAGACTTAAAATCTAATGAAATTTGCCTTGCTAGGTTTAGGACTTGCTTGGGTCTTATAAAACCTACCTTCCTTCTGATTTCACCTTTTTGGAATAGAAATCTCTATCATATGCCAGTTCCATTATTGTATTTTGGAAGTGGTACTTTGCATGACAGTTCTAACTATCATGTTCTAACAGTTCTATATAGTTAATATAGTAATATTAACTATAATACTTAGTAGCAGCCCCAAGGAGGGGGAAAAATAAAGAATTAGATAAAGCAAACATTTCTCAGTAGATCTTGGCCTATGTGCTCCCCTAAAACAACACAAGGCCAGGAGGAATTTGTTGCTTTCTCCCAAGCACACAAGTTCTTTGCCTTCATATACATTGAAGACCTCTTTGTTAAAGATGTAGAATTTGGTAGGAAATGATTCGAAGGAATGAGCATTTAATCCAAGAAGACTATCCATATTAAAATATACTCTATGTAGGGCACCTGGGTGGCTCAGTGGGTTAAAGCCTATGCCTTTAGTTCAGGTTATGATGCCAGGGTCCTGGGATTGAGCCCTACATTGGGCTCTCTGCTCTGCGGGGAGCCTGCTTCCTTCTCTCTCTCTTTGCCTGCCTCTCTGCCTACTTGAGATCTCTGTCAAATAAATAAATAAAATCTTAAAAAAAAAAGAAAAAGACACTCTATGTTTACAAACATTAAAATTTAGTTTTTCTCCTTTAGACTGATTAAAAGCTCATGAAGAAAGTGATATAAATTACAGCAAGTCTACTCCATATTCTTTACATATCTGTCATGTAAGCAAATTCAAAATTTTGCTTTAAAGAAACTGATATACATATAGAAACTAATATGCATATGCGAAATGTGGCATAAAATAGAGAAATGAGCTAATTTTAGGAGGAATCTTCAGATAAAAACAGATAGCTTAGCTGATCTGAACACACACATGCACACACACACAAAAAAAATATTACCAGTTAATGAGGTTTATTTTAAGAAAAAAATTATATCAAATATTAGGTATGAAAAACAGACTTCTACAAAAACTTGTGACTTTTTAAATTTAAAAATGAGTACATTTTGAAGGAAGTAGGCAGTTCCACAGCCCATTTTTAGTGAGAATTTCTAGTCTCAGAGAACACTTGGCTTCTTCCAACAAGAAAGAGCTAAGCCCCTTTGGTAAGGATTATTTCTGGTCCTTGAAGTTATTTTTCTCTTTGAAATCCTCATGGAAACTTTTTCTCATCTCTAAAGAGCCCTTCAATTAATGTTTTAATGCTTCTGCTCATCCCACTTTTTAAAATCTGAAAGTAAAAGCTGGAGAGGGTTCCAAGGAGTTTACATTGTTTTCATATTTTGGGCTAACAATTCACTTAGCTAAAGTTTTTCTATGATCCCATAGAAAAATTGCAGTGGATATAGACACTGTGCATAAATCAGATGCTACAAAAGAAAAGGTAGGGCTTGTGTAACATTACAGTTCTTTAAAAAGGAAATTTTATTTTTAGTAGACCTTAATCATATGCCAAGACTACCATCAACTATTAAGAACAATAGGGCACCTGGGTGGCTCAGTGGGTTAAACTGCTGCCTTTGGCTCAGGTCATGATCTCAGGGTCCTGGGATCGAGTCCCACATCGGGCTCTCTGCTCAGCAGGGAGCCTGCTTCCCTCTCTCTCTCTCTCTGCCTGCCTCTCCATCTACTTGTGATTTCTCTCTGTCAAATAAATAAATAAAATCTTAAAAAAAAAAAAAAAAGAAAGAAAAAGAAAAAAGAACAATAGCGACAAAATGTGAGTGAAGTGGAAACAGAAGGAAATACCTATACTTGGTTGAAATCATATATTTATAATGTAATTTATAATAACAAATTCTACACCAGAAACGTTTCTTTATTTTTTTGGACTCACTGTCATAGACTCTTAACTTTGTCTTCAAATGTATATTTAACCAAAGTTTAAATATAATTATATTTACAATATGATTACATAAAAAAATACTTAGAAAAGAATTAAAAGATATTTAAGATCTTAACACAGAAAACCACAAAACATCACTAAAAATATAAAAGACCGGGAAAAGGTCTATATGTACCATGTTGAATGGATGGGAATGTTAAAACATTTATTCTTCTGAAACTGATTTATAGATACCATACTATACCATTTAAATCACAGTGGAAAAAAAATTTTTTAATTGACATACCTATTTTTAAATTCATTTCAAAATGCAATGGACATAGAAGAGCAAAAAGGATCCTGAAAAAGATGGACAATTTTGGACAACTAACAGCACCTGATTGCGAGAGTTATACAGACTACAGTAATCAAGAGTGTTTGATGTTGGTATAAGGATAAATAAGCAGGTCAATGAAATGGAATAGAAAATCCAGATAACAAACTACTCATTTGATGTGGAAAATACAGTCATGTTAAATGTGCTGCAAAAACTGATAAATAGTTGGGGGGAAATGGATCACCACCCCACTCATACCACATGCAAAAACTGATTTGAAATCACTCATAGACAAGAACATAAAATCTTAAGTTTCAAAGCTTCTAAAACAGTGGTTGGCAAATTTTCTGAAAGGGCGGATAGTAAATATTTAAAGTTCCAGGGCCATACTCTCTTTGTCATAACTACTCAACTATAACATTGTAATACCAAAAATAGTTATGAAAATAAATAAGTGAATGGCCTAGTTGTGTTCCAATAAAGCTTTACTTTGAAAAATAGGCAACAGAACTATAGGCTTTAGCCACCAACACCTTACAAAAAAATATTTTTGTGAGTTTGATGGAGGCCATGATTTCATGGAAAAGATGCAAAAAGCACTAACAATAACAGAAGAAATTGACAAATTGAATATCAAATTTTTAAAAATAATTTGAGTTCATTGAAGGCAATGTTAGTATAAGAAAAACATAAGCCACAGACTGAGATTTTTTTGAAGCCAATATATCTGACTAAAAATTTATATTAAAAACATTTAAAATCCCTGCAAATCAGCAATTATAATAAAACAATTAAAATAATTAGAAGTCAAACAATTTAAAACAAGAAAGCCTTGAACATTGAGAGAAAAATAATATATGAATGGCTAGTAAATACATGAAAAGTTGTTCAATATCATTATTCACACTGAAATGACAAATTAAAACCACTGGAATGGCTATCATTATAAAGATCAACAAGACCAAATACTGACAAGGATGCAGACCAATAGGAAATTTCATTGCCAGTTGAAGGAGGAAGTGTTACAACCCATGAGGAAAATGTTTCACGGGTCCTTATAAAGTTAAACATATACTGACTCTAAAAGCCAGCAGTTCAACCTGTATTTCCACAAGAGAAATGAAAATACACATCCATGAAGAGATTTGTAAAAGAATATTCACAGACTTTTTCTTAATAGGGAAAAACTGGAAGCTACCCAAAGATCCATTAAAGAGAATGAATATACTGTATATAATGTGATACTACTCAGGAATTTAAAAAAAAAGAAGAAACTATACAAACAATATGAATGAATCTTAAAAACATTATAATGAACAAAACAAGCCCAGAAAAAAATAAGAACCTACTGATGATCTTATTTATGTGAAATTCTAGAACCAGCGAAGTTAATCCTTGGTGACAGAAATCAAAACAGTGACTCCCAAAGGTGGGTTGAGTTTCTGGGCTGATGTAAATATTCTGTATCTTAAGAATGGAGAGACATCATTCAGATACCCTTCAGGAGAACCTTCTGCAGGTAGCAAAGTTAAATGATAGCTGTAGCTGCCACTCCTGTTCAATGTGAGAATCATCCAATAAGCAGTCTCTGTTCAGGCACTCTTCATCAACCCAGCTAAAACTTACTCAAAACTCCTCTCTCATCTGAAATGTCCACCCAATCCTTTCTAATTCTCTTCTTTCATAAACGTCAGGTTGTCCCTGCCTACTCTACCCTTTTCCCCTTTATTCCCATAGACATGTCCTTCAAATTTCTTGCACATCTAATGCCTCTGGCATCTGCTTCTCAGATGATACACAGATGCTGGGTTACTTGGATACGCATTTGTCAAGACTCAGAACAGCACCCTGCGCATTTCATTACACAGAGATCTGCGCATTTCACAGTATGTGAACTTTACATTTAAAAATAAAAATCTGCAGAGCCATTCTATCTTTAAGACTGCAAGAATTCTCATGTAAAATGTCAGTAGTAGAAAAAAAATACTGACACTCTTTACAGGATAATATTTCAGTCACAGACACCCACAGAGGAGCATAAACACACACACTCACGATATGGTTTGGTAATTGCTTGACTTTCAGAGAGCAGGTGCATTCAAAATGATGATTTGGGACCAAAGAATTTAGGCTGAACTGCTGTGCAGTAAGCTAGGTTCACTCACTAGTAGGTAAGTTTTCTGGACAGAAGCATACTGTCACACAATTTATTTAGTATGCCTTAGTAAGGTGCAAATCATTACAAATCTTGAAACCACAGAGCTACAGATGACTTTTCAAAGTACAAATGATACTCAACAAGCTTTATATGAATATTCCACTGTGGAAGCCTACTAAATTCTTCATTTTTAGTTCTTCTCTATTTTCTTCATAGATCCAGAAAGCAATGGATCATTATCTTTTCTAACTCTAATTTTTTTTAAGACTTTTTTTTTTTTAAATTTATTTGACAGACAGAGAGCACTAGTAGGCAGAGAGTCAGGCAGAGAGAGAGAGAGGAGAAAGCAGGCTCTCCACTGAAGCAAAGAGCCCAATGCGGGACTTGATCCAAGGACCCCAGGATCACGACCTGAACCAAATGCAGTGGCTTAACCCACTGAGCCATCCAGGAGCCCCTAACTCTAATTTTTTTTTTTTTTTTGCTACTTTTAAGGTTACATCTGACTCAATATTAGATTATCTTTCCTGAAGTTTGATTTCCTACTATTCTGTATAACTCCAGAAATTAGACTTGTGGCAAAATCTTTCTTCCTTGCTTTCTTAAATCTATTACACATCATCTTTTAATAACTCACCACCACCCTCACCCATCATTGGCTCTTCTATTCATATCCCAACACAACACAATGTGACTCTGACATACAACAAGTGATATGTGTAAGGGTCATTTTTCTATATGCGAACCTACAAACTACAGGGATTTTTTTTTTTAAGATTTTATTTATTTATTTGACAGAGAGAGACCACAAGCAGGCAGAGAGGCAGGCAGAGAGAGAGAGGAGGAAGCAGGCTCCGCTGAGCAGAGAGCCCGATGCGGAACTCTATCCCGGGACCCCGAGACCACGACCCGAGCCAAAGGCAGTGGCCCAACCCACCGAGCCACCCAGGCACCCCAAACTACAGGGATTTTAATGAATGGCTGTAACTGCCCGTTTTTTAATACTGTGAAAGTGACCTTCTTTGTAACCATTCCATGAAAAGGTATGGATACATGAGCTAAGTCTGGTTCAGAATGCTAAATGGACACTGGTAGGGAGATGAGGCATCCTGGATAATCCTCCTCTAGTAAAAGAGAAGGGTAAATACACAGCAAATTCTCACTTGGTCATCATCAAAAGTCCATTTGTCACTGCTATGTGTAACCAGGCACAGCACTGAGTAAACCTGGGAATATAAATAAGACAGTTTTCCTGACTCTCAAGCAATTTCCAGTCTAAGGAGGATGACAAAGAAGCAAGTCAACAGTAACAATAAAATAAGGTAAGAGCTCTGATGAATTCACTGACAAAAGCCCAAGTTGTCAGTGTGGAAGACAAAATGCTCAGGACAAAGAAAGGTCTCATGTCAAAGTCATTATTGTATTCAAGATATTAGCAATAGAGAAAACATTCATTAATGAGGAACATCTCAAAAAAAAAAAAAAAGGATGGAGAAAACATGAAGTTTTATAAAATAATGGAGTCAAAAGGAAGGGCAAAAATTGGTCTTGCCTGAGTCACTGAGGAAGGGTACAAGTGGGTCTTACTGGCACATGTGAGGACAGGATGGTCCTTTATAAATGCAAAAGGGTAGAATTTCTCTACCGCTGCCGCTTTCTGGGAACACAGGCCTCAGATAAAGTTCATAGATTTTCTTGAATGTCTTATACCTTCATCCTCTTTCATGTCTGACCACACTCCAGGAAACTTGGGGAGGAGCAGTGTGGGCACGTGGACATTCTTGGGGAGAATGGAAATAAAGACCTTCTGCAGGAAATCAGCCTGGACCTAAGCCTGGAAGGTAAAGTAGGGGTCAAGGGCAGGCTACCCCAAGATGGGCCACTTTGACTGGAACATTATTTTCAGTTAAAAATAATCAAGACCCAGCAAATTCAGGATAAAGTGCTCTTCTTGGTCCTCCACTGCCTAAATTTACATCAGAAAAGAGAGGCTTTACCAGGAGGAGAGCAATTAACAGAGAATCCCCTTTACTAAGAAATTTATCTACATAATAGAGTAACCTCTGTCTTTCAAATCATCTGCTTTCTATTCCTGCTAATGGCTTTCCTCCCCTTTGTAACCTCATGCCTTGCCCTACTCCTTAGCTTATATAAGCTTCCTGTTGGCTGTGGTCTCTGGAATTTCCTGTCTGTGTGGATTCCCTGTACACAAGCTATTACATTTGATTTTCTCCTGTTAATCTCATGTCTATTTGATTCTAGGTCCAGCTAAAAGGACCTTGTAGAGCAGAAGAAGGTCTTCCTCCCCAATACTCCCATGTGGAACAAGAAAGGGACATTCTAGGACAAAACAAAGTCAGGTAAGTCTGGGGAATGTCAAGCAATTTGAGTGACAGAATTGTAGGATATGAGTCAAAACATGGCAGAAGTTGACACCGGATGTTTAACAAAAAGCACAATTAAGAAAAAGCATTTAAATAAAAGAAAGAGTTTCATAGAAAAATAAAGCAGCACAGCAGCGGCGGTGGCAGCATCTGTAGGAGTTTGGATCTGGGACTCTGGGTGCTCAGTTGGTTAAGCTTCTGCCTTGGGCTCAGGTCATTATCTGAGAGTCCTGGGATCAAGTCCCACATCTGGCTGCTTCCTCAGCAGGGACCCTCCTTCTCCCTCCCTGCTGCTCCTGCTGCTTGTGTGCGGGTTTTCTCTCTCTTCCTCTCTCTCTGTGACAGATAAATAAATAAAATCTTTAAAAAAAAAAAAATACAGTAAAGGAGTTTGGACCTGAAGATGAAGGCCTGGGAAACCATTCGATTATTTTTAAGAAGGACATTATGTGATTAAATTTGTGTCAAGAAAGATTGCTTAGAAAATTTAGATCATATATATACATCATGGAAAGTCATAGCCAAAGACAGAGAAAAAGTAGAAGATTGCTTTAATAATTTGTAGGATGAAAAAAAAATCTGTTGGATGAATGTTGAACTAAGGTTCTATCAGTGAGCACTCGTGGCAGACCATTAACCCTTATATGACCGAATCTCATGATTTATTATTAATAGGTAGCCTGTACACACATATTTTTTGTTCCTCATTTACCTATCAGAACTGGCTATTTGGCCACCCTTCTAAAACCAGATGTTAAAAGTCACAGCATAGATATCTTTGGAAACTTGAGTCTATTCAATTACTGCACATTTATATTCTCTCTTTGGTCCTTTGTTTCTCTAGTCTCCTATTTTAGTTCTATATTTAACTGTATCTCCCCTCCACCTCTAAACCTCAGCCCCCCACAAACTCCAATTGGCAGCTCCTTTAAGGAGAGATCCATCCTGCAAATTACTGTGCTCGCTTGGGTCAGCATTTCACCTTATGTGTACTCAGTAAATGGTTAATTAGCAAGCACACACATACATCATTCCAATGGTAGCTTTGGGTCAGGAAATCAGTGAATTTTAATAACTGACATTCAGAATCTAACATGTAAATTACCTCAATTTACATGTAAATATAAATATGGGGTGCATATTTAAATATATTTACATAATGTATATTTAATATATTTACATTGAAATTCAGCTGCATAAGTTGCTGACATTTTTATTTTCCTGGCTTCCCTGTCTTTTGAAAAAGCTCAATGTCAGTGAAAGAGATTTGAGTTGTAGGAAAAAATGGCCATTTCTGACAAGGCGGCATCATGCTGCCCTGGAAAGTGCTCATATTAGGATCACAGCTGTAACTTCCTATTATTATAAATGTGTGCATATCTTAGTAAAGAATAAAAAAATTTATGATATCAATCATCTTGTAATTCAGGCTGTAGGCACGAAGCTCAGAGAATGGTACCTGTAACCTCGAGGGACATATTCCATCATTAGATTAGCAATCGCTGAGGCAACCACACAGCATTAAAGCAGACAAGTGCTGCCCCAGCGACACAAGAATAATAAGCAAAACAACATGTGGTGTCACTTCATATAGGAAAACTGCAGACATTTTGTAGATGTGAGAATCTTCTTTGCTTTGGATAAAATACAATCACCACCTCTGAGATAAGGATAAAACAGAAGATGAACCAAAGCTATAGCGAAGGGATATATCTTGGTTTATCTGGTTTGTCCGGACTGAGAGCACAGAATGGAAATTGAACACACTGAGCTTAGTGGGTAGATTCTGCATATTCAGTGGTATAAAAGTGGTTTTTCACTCATTTAATTTGAATGTTACACTGTTAGCCTCAAATAGAGCTTGTTTATAAAGCTGACTTCCTTTGCAGAAAGAAACAGTCCAGGTTAAATAATTTGGATTTCACGGAAAATCTATTTTTTCCTTCCCCTCATCACATTTTCCATTTCTAAATGAAGATTGCAAACAGATTTTCCACTGCTCTCCCTTATAAACCTAGTAAGTTACCACTACAATTCTCTCAGAATTTTTTATAAACAAATGCATTTCTCTCTAAAGTACTGGGAGATGTGGTCACCATCGATCTGCCCTGTGGGTAATTAGGATGTACATAATGATGTTATTTGAAGCAGAGCACTTCTGATGTAATCAAAACTGTTCATCTCTTAGAGGTTTCAAATGACGGCCCAATTCACTGGACATTCAGAACATGGCAAAATTCTATGAGCATCAAATCATAGAGCAGGGTCATATTAAGAAAGGAAAAATTTCCATTTTCAATGCTCTGTTGAAAACTGATTTATCACAATAGTTAAAAGACAATTGAGCTGGAAGGGCGCCTGGGTGGCTCAGAGGCAGGTGGCTCTGCCTTCGGCTTGGGTCATGGTCTCAGGGTTCTGGGATCAAGCCCTGCATTGGGCTCTCTGCTCAGCAGGGAGCCTGCTTCTCCCCGCCTCTGCCTGCCTCTCGGTCTACTTGTGATCTCTCTCTGTATCAAATGAATAAAATCTTAAAAAAAACCACAAATTTTTAAAAGAATATTTACTTAACAGAAAAGACCAAATTTGCAAAATTTAATTTTAAACATTATTTTATTACATTATTAAAAATTACATAAATATGGCAAATATTTATAATAGCAAATATGGCAAATGGTAAATATGGCAAAAGGCAGTATTTATGTGGTCCAGTAAAAATTAGAGATAAGGAACAGTATAAAAAATGAAAACCTAAAACTATACGTTTGCTTTTAGTGACTTTCCATGGTTTTGATAAAGCATCTTGGTTTTTCTTTCTCTTAAATTCAGTGGCTTTAGATTGTTAGCTAATGGTTTGAAAGTTTAAAAAGCCTAAAATGGAAATTATGTTTGGGTCTAGTCCCAATTCCAATCCTTTCCTAGTTCATTTCATATTATTCACATCCTTTTAACAAGAGTAACAACAAAAAATTGGACAAGTATTTTGATATTAATCAAATTAATTCAGGATTTTTGTTCAACTGAAATACTAAAGACCAGAAGAATTTATGCTAAGTGCAATTTACATGAAGTAAAGTAGTTTTATTTTCAATCTATATTCAAATTTTCTATACTCTAATTAACATTTTGGCTATTCATTTTAGTAACTATGATCTAACTTTGCAAAATAATAATTGCAATTATATTCTACATTTTGATGGAGAATTCTGAGTGGTAATTGCTCCATATTAATGCACTCATTAAGTGTATTTTATTTATTTTTTTTCATTAAGTGTATTTTAGATATAACCACATTTTTGTGTTACCATACTGAATTTTGTATAAAAGAAATCTCAAGCCTAACACTTAAAAATTCACATCATAATTCTAGCCTGGCAAGTTAAAGAAAACTGAAACTTTATATTTAGAGACTATAAAGGGAATATGTTTGAAAAGCCTGTAATATTCACATTTCAATTATTTTCTTAAAATTTAAGATTTATTTATCATGACATTTTCCTAAGTAGAGATTTATCAATAAAAATTTCTATGTGTGTTTACCTTAACATTGGTAAGAGTTCACAATCGTAATTAATTTTGATACAATTTGATATGATTTCAGTTCTCAGCCCAAAATTAAAAGATCAGAACGGTGAAGTGAAGGTTACACCCAAAATCAATAAAGTGAAACACTTATTTGTACTTAATGTACCATCTCAATTTTTTGGGCAAAATACATGGAAACTTCTGTAGTAGTCTGAATTTAATGGAATGCCCATTTGCCTTATTATTTTATTAAAGCTGTGTTTGTTCATGTACCAAAAAGGACTTTTGTTTTAAAGATTTTATTTATTTATTTGACAGAGATCATAAGTAGGCAGAGGCAGGCAGAGCAAGAGAGAGAGAGAGAGAGAGAGAAGCAGGCTCCCTTTGAGCAAAAAGCCTGATGCGGGGCTTGATCCCTGGACGCAGAGATCATGACCTGAGCCAGAGGCAGAGGCTTAACCCACTGAGCCACCCAGGCACCCCCCCAAAAAGGACTTTTAATAAGATTTTACTTAAAAAGTATGTCTGTGTCTAAAACTAGCTATTCTCAGTACATAGGACAGTGTATGGCATATTCTGGGTGAAGAAGTTCAGGATATGCCACCAAAAATATGTGGCTTTGGTACACTGATTATTTTGAGCTGAAAGCATTTGCAAAGCAGCAAATGAGGAAAGTGGCCTTCTCTGAATTCCCCTTATCTGCTGTGTGACAGATGCTCCAAAAGGAACTCAATAGTTAGAACTCTTCTTCCTGAGAGTTTCATCAACCAGAGATGACTCATCATATAAGAAGTTAGAAGTCCATACCACAGCCAAACTTTATCACAAACTATCATAACCCTCATTTATTCTTCTAAGGCCCATTAATGTTTCTTAAAAATCATTTACTGGCCCTCCCCTTCCCCTATTAAGATGGTATATAAGCTCTCAAATTTCATTACTTTTTCAGGTATTCACTTGTTTTCCTATGATGCCCTTTGCACATAATATTAAACATTAATTAATTTGCATGGCTTTCTCCAGTTAATCTCCCTGTTGTCAGTTTATTCAAAGACCCAGCTCTCAAACCTAGGGGAGCAGAGGAACGTCTCCTGGGATAGACTTACATTTTGAATAAAACAAATACATCCACAAATCAATAAATGAATAGATTAATGAATAAAAGGTATATGTGCTCTTATATATTTTCCCATTCATTGTAAATAGTTGGCTCTTAAGGTCAATTAGTTATAGTTTGTTGTATACATATCTTTTCCATTTCTGTGTCTTTTAATCCTGAGGAATATAGTGGATGCTCAATAAATACTGGTAATTAGAAGGTAGGCAAGGGGTAAATAAGAAAAAAAAAAAGGTAGAAAGGGAAATATGGGAGGAAATACAGAGTAAAGAGGACAAGGGAAAGCTAGGAAAATTCAATTGAAATAATTGAAAATTTAGTTGAATAATTCTAGTTGAAATCATTAAAATTATATACTTTATATTAATATTTAGATATCCTACATTATAATACTACCTACCATTTGTATTTCGAAACAAAATAAGATTGCAAATCAAAAAGAAAATGTTGTGGTATATAAATACTTTAACAATGAAATGCAGTTCGATTCAAAATCCTTCATTACTTGTATACATTAACAGCATCCAAACAAGGAAAAGTTACAGCTAAGAGAAGTCAAAAAAATAAAAAAAAAATTCTACATGGTGTAGCTTCTAATTTTATTTATTTGGCAGAGAGAGAGGGAGCATAAGCAAGGGGAACAGCAGGCAGAGGGAGAGGGAAAAGAAGACTTCCTGCAGAGCAAGGAGCCTGATGTGGGTCTCGATCTCAGGACCCTGGGATCATGACCTGAGCTGAAGGCAGTCAGTTGACCAAGTGAGCCACCCAGGCACCCTACAATGGTATAGCTTCTAACCATCCCTCCGACCCATACACATGGGGAAATAAAGAAAATAGCAAACACCTTGAATGTTACTCATGATCACTAAATTTAGAGATAAGCTCCTGGAACAAGCAATAGACAAAAGAAAGGAGAATGTGGTCAGGTGGAAAATGGGTTTGGCGAGGAAAGAAGAGGGGCAAAGCAAATGCCAATTCATTTTTTTCCTTTTAAAAAAAAATATTTATTTATTTATTTATTTGAGAGAGAGAGAGAGAGAGAGAGAGACTGAGAGGGCACATGCGCTATGCACCACACCAGTGATGGGAGGGGCAGAGGGAGAGGGAGTAGAAGACTTCCTACTGAGCAGGGAGCCTGACAGGAAAGGGGCTGCATCCCAGGACCCTGAGATCATGACCTGAGTAAAACTCATGCTTAACTGACTGAGCCACCCCAGGCACCCCATCAATTCAAATTCTTAAGGAAGTTCAGATCAACCATCAATGCTCAAAATGTTTAATTGTGTAGAAGAGTTACAATAGTAGACTTGTTTCTTCCCAGCCATAATGATGGATTTGGCAGACATGAAAATAAAAAAATAATTAACAGCCTTTCAAGGAGCAGAAACCCTGGGAAAAGCCATAACGCAAGCCCCACTTGAACTCTCCTCTATACTACTGGCTTGCCCATAGAGCCGATTAACACCATAACCTTGCATTATTCATCACTTTGTTCTTCTGCAGATTCTGGGAAAATAAGTGCATAATCTGCCGTGGCTCTTTGATCTCTGCATCTCTGATGCAGGCCTGGATGTGCATGCTGAATTGGGGCAATGATCTGATGCTCCAGGATATATTACCTCAGTAGGGAAGATAACAGTTTTCAAACTAGGTGGTATAAATCCTGGTACAGAACATTTAACAGAAGCAGCAGCAGCAACCAGGACCTCATACAAGGCTAAACCTTCTTCCCCACAATTGCCCTTAGGTTACAGAGAATCTAAAAGATGGGAACACTTCATTCACACACTGTAGCTATGAAATAAGGTGTAGGAAAAACAATGCTGTGTCCAACATCAAAACAGATTAGAAGTCTGTATCACAACCTTTCTATAAAATCTTTACAAATAGTCTAATTCTCTTCCTGAATGTTCTGCCCTTAAGATGTTGCTAACAATATAAGGAAAATATTAGTCAAAACTGCTTCCTTTTAAAAATTCTTATACTAAAAAGACTTATATTTCTCTTCATTACTATATACCCTGACCCCCACAAATTCACTTCTCTTTGTATCTTAATCTTTTAGGTTATTCTTTGACATGGCCTTATTGTCTCTTATAAAAAGATTTAGATTTAATTTACTAAAAGTCAAGATAGCAATTACCATCACAAAAACTTTTGAAGTTATAAATCATGTCTTTTTGTTTTATATAATCAATAGAATTTATAACTAATTTATATAGACTCTACTAGCACTTGCAGATCTTGATTATTTTAAAAGTCGGGGGTGCCTAGGTGACTCACTTGGTTGAGCAACCAGCTCTTGATTTCAGCTTGGGTCATGATCTCAGGGTCATGGGATCAAACCCCAAAGTGGGCTCCGTGCTCAGTGGGGAGTCTGCTTGAAATTCTCTCTCCCTCTCCTTCTGCCCCTCCCCCTGCTCGCATGCTCTCTCTTTCTCAAATAAATAAATCTTTAAATAAATTAATAAATGTATGTCAAAGTATGCTTTAATTGCCATTATATGGTAAAAATAATCTGAATAATTTGTTTAAATACTAGAAAGATAGTAGGAAAATAAATAATAAATTTATAACATGATGCATAATTATAAATAATGTACAAAAAAAAGTAAAGCTGGTTTAAAGCAATAGGGAATGCCACGCAGGGTAGACCTAGAATTATTGGTGAGGTTGGAGTAAAGGAGTTACATTTTGCAAGGTGTGATTGCAGTGACAGATCAAGGGGGAGGAGTGATAGGGTGAAAGAAGCTGTTCCTGAAATTAGGGAGTTGGCCTGGCACTATCGGCTGGGTTGTAGTGTTTTCCTGTTGAACATAATTCCACAGAACATTAATATCAGATAAGGTCACTCAGACCATGATGGATCAAGACAAAAAGACAATTCTGTAACCATGTCTAAACACAGACAAAACTGAAATTATTCAAACCACAAAAATGTCCACACATCTTCCTGTCCTGGATAATATGAGCTACTGTGGCTCCGTTAACAATTAATATCCTTAGTATTAATTAATTCTTTCTACCCTAAGGTAAGATGTATTCAGAAATCCAGTCATAGAATGCCAAATGCCTGACAGCATCCAAATGCATAGTAAAAGTCCTGCTTCCTAAATCCTTCCTAAAATCATGGCATGTGAGCCTAACTCATAGTAATCAGTTTTTGTAATGTGCTCTTACCAGGATGCCCTTGTGGTGTGCATTGTCCGTCCTTGAAATGAACCTTTAACCCAACCTGTTCAACTATAGGTTTATTATTCCTATAATAAACCTATAGTTTATAATTGATATAGTTTATAGCTGATAAATGAAAGACACTAAAAATGCGAAGCAGGCATCCTTGAAAAGGTGGCAGAACCAATGGATTGAAAGGTCTTAGAGGAAGGAGTTGAAATGACAAGAAGTAGAGATCAGAAAGTGAGGTATTTCAAATGAGATCATGGAGGAGGTACAGTTATTCACAATGTCAGGGTCTAGAGAATGGCCATGAGAATAGACAGAGTGGATGTGGGAGACAGAATACTGCAAGAGAAAGTATCCAGAACTAGGACATCAGAACATTACAAAGATCACACACATGGACATTGTAACCACTGTGACTTAGGAAAAGAGTACTGTTAGAGACGGAGACATTGAGCCAAAAATTAAAATCATTACTGAGTGAGAATAGCCTCTGAATAAGCACAACATAGAAATATACTGTAGACTGGGAGAAAAATCTTCAAAGACAACAGATTTTAGGGAAAAGAGAAAGAAAATCATTTGAAAGTATTAAGGAAGGTCAGGGAAGACACCTACTGCACCCACAGCCTTGTGCAGTATGGAGAGACAGGCTGTTGCTTGATAGGGCAGAACGAGAGGAGGATCTGTAGGAGAAAGCCATATTTCAATAAACTTAGAAGGTAAAGAGGACATTTAAAGAAAGGAGAGGGGATATGTCACTTTTAAATGATGGACTAGAAACTCAGAAGTCACTATGGAAGCAAAGAGAAGACAGGGATGAGGAAGATCTGGCAAAATACGGAATCATGGAGATGTGAATCTCTATGAATTCTAGACAAAGCTGTGTAAGAAGGCGTAAGATTTTAAATGTTGTCACCAAACACGATATTTTCAGGTTGCTCTCTCCCTGTCCTCCTCCATCTCCTCCCCCACCTGCTGCCCTCCCTTTCTCTCTCAAATGGATAAATAAATCTTTAAGAAAATAGTTATAGTTTTTAGAAATAGTCCATTTTCTTAATGGCATACCACATTTGCTCCCCCCAAATCTCTTCCACATCAGTAAGTAGCATCTCTATCAACTAAGTTTCACAAGCCCCAAATCTTAGATTTATTCTTTTCTCTTTCATGTCCCACAGCTAATTCATTTGACAAAACCTGTTCACTATATATTCAAAATATTATCCAGACTCTTCTCTTTCCTTCTATTTCTACCATCTCTCCCCAAGTCACCATCTCTAGCTCAGTTTATTGCAATACATTATTGTGCTGAATAATTTCTGCTTGTTCTTTCAGATCCACTCTCTAGCATCTTCCATACCTCTTTGGGCACTGGAACACTGACCTGCATGGATTCCAAGAGATTCTTCCCCTCTAGCCTACGAAGATTCTAGCAGGATCTCCTAGTTTATAAAGAAAATGCACTTACAGTATTTCTTTGCCTAGCCCATCTTTGGGGCAGGGAAAAGGGGAGATCATGGTATATTGGTTATGTCCCTCTACCATAAACCACAGTTTACTAAGGTAAATCCATTTTGTTTAAAGCAATCAATAGGGTATAGCAAGAGAAAAGGAAAATTCTCTCACCAAACACTACCAATGGCCATTTAACCCCAATTTGTGAAGGTAATTATTTTCTCACACTTGAATAAATCTTCTGCTGGGCCTCCTATTTTATTGGGCACTTTCAGATCATAAAAAAGCTGTCTAGTCACTGTGAATCAAAACAAAGAGAAAAATGACATCATGGCAATAATTAAAAGGTTCAATTCTCTGGTAGGTAGACTGTTTACATGGCCTCTTAGAGTTTTGCTATACTAATCCCTGGAACATTTGAATATGATGAGATATCACTCCTGTGACTTGTTATGTGATATGCACAGTTGACTTTTAGATAGGGAGATTATTTGGCCAGGTCTGATGTAATCACAGAAGGCTTTAAAAGCAAAAGCTTTTCTCAGGCTGAAGCAGAAAAGGATTGGAGAGAAACTGCAAGCATTAAGAAAGACCAGCCTTAAAACATTCAGGAGGTTACATGAAGAGCAAATGAGTGTTCTCTCTCTCTCTCTTTTAAGATTTATTTATTTACTTTAAAAAGAGCGAGCAAGCAGGAGTAAGGACAGAGTGGTAGAAAGAATTCATAAGCAGACCCCCCAGATGAGCACAGAATCTGATGCGGGGCTTAATCCCAGGACCCTGAGATCATGACCTGAGCTGAAAACAAGAGTCAACTGCTTAACCAACTGAGCCACCCAGGCACCCCAAGGAATTAGGTGTTCTTAAGAGATGAGAGAGGTCCCTGCTGACATTTAACAAGGACAAAAGTATTTTAATCCTACAACTAAAGGAAGTAACCTCTTCCAGTAACAATCATACTCTTGGAATAGGACTCCAAACTCCAGATGAAAATGTAGCCCCTGTCAACACTTTGATTTTGGTCTTATCAGACCTAAACAGAGAACTCAATTAAGTCATCTTGGACTTCTGACCTACGGAACTGTGAGCTAGTAAATGTGTGTTGTTTTAAAACACTGTGTGGGAATTTGATAGGCAAAGATAGAAAACTAATACAAATCCAAGGTCATTAAAGTTCCAAACTTGAAGTATAAGCTGCTCTCTTCTAGGCAGCATCCCCTGGAAACTTAATAGAGAAAAGGAAATAAGAGGTGTGTTGTCAGTATCTTCTCTGCTTTGCCGCCTTGTACTATTTCTTCTTAACTCTTGATAGTCATGGTGTCTGACCCCACTAGGGCAGGAGCAGCAATAGAAAAAAAGATAAGAAAAGGCCTCACTTGACTAGTACCACACTGTTCTGTTGGTGGACCTCTCTGACATGATTGCTTAATATTATTTATTGAGTTTCATAAATAATCAGGACTAATTTCCCTTTAGGGGTACATATCTTGGGTTTCTTAGATTTTTTAAATAACTTTCTCCATTGTTCAGATCCCTGATATAGTCTACTCTCCAAGCAACCACTCATATCCTACCCTACTCAAGTCATATCCCGAAAGGTATAAACCCCAGAGACCTTTCGTTCAGGGTTCCTTTGCTTTGGAAGGCTGCCTACTGGGGCAGGATATTTTTTAAATGGCTTCAGCTTGGTTAACTGTTAGAGTATTCATGTGGTCCAAAGAAGGTTATAAATCCAGGTCAGGAAAATGGTAGAAGAGCTTTTGTTCTCACTGCTGTCCTCCCTCTTCCTCCTTTCCCATCACAAAGACATGCGACCAGATTTTTGCTTGGAGATATTTTCAAGTGTGAGTCCGGACGCCACTTGATAAATATCAAGTTCTCAAGTGGTCTCATTGAAGGAGAGGTGAGGGAGAAGAGGAGTGCCTGTTTCCCATGAGAGATGGTGATGGGTATCAGAGCATGACGACAGCTATCTTCCAAGAAATTCTGGCATCCTTTTTGAACTCTCAAGTGAAAATTTTGCTAAAGTGGACTCTAAAGCTTTTTGACCACCTCCTTTTCAATGTCCTGCAATAGTCTTAAAACCTCATTTTTTAATCTGGGAGAACCTCCATATACTCTTTTGTCTTAGGTATGTTGGAGCTGAGGGAAATATAATATTTTAACACAGTACTAACATGAACTTCATTTCTGTATTTTCCACGGTTAGACTCTAATAATCTTAGAGGTAGAAACTGTGCTTTGAAAAATAAAAATAAACACTATTCCCTAATTATCTATATGTCAGACAATATCGTTGAGGTAGTGTTTCCCTGACAACATTTGCTGTAGATATCATTCTTCCTATAGGATGGATAAAACAGAAAAAGCAAAGTTAAGTAAATGTACAAGGTCCTCCAGATTTTAAAAGTACTAGGTCTGAGTTGATATTTATATCTGTCTTAACCCTACAACCTATTTGCTTTCTATTAGGATAATGGTCTTATAAAGAAAATCCCTAGAATAAAAGGCTCCATCTTCCAAATGTTTGAAATATTTGTGGTTGCAGCATTCCATCCTGTTGCGGTGTCCTGCTATTTTCTTCCCATGAGACTCCACCTTCATTACACACAACCCCAATCTGAAAATATGCAGAGTGTGAATTCCCAAGGACCTGGAATGAGGAGTTTGACCTATGTTTCTCCCACAGCACAGCAGCAGTGTGGTAATCACACCCCCACAGCACCTTCTCCTTTCTCTGCTGCTCCCTTAGTTGCCTGTTCTAGTTTTTTGTTTTTTGTTTTCTTTTTTAATGTTAAAAAAAATAAAAAATTAAAAACCCTGAAAAACTGGATAGAGATTTATCTAATGTTCATGTATGGAAAGAGAACAGTTACCTCTAGAACTACTTCCTAACAAGCTCCAAACGTGTTTTTTTCAGGAACACTACCTCCTTTCCCCACAACTCTTTCTCATTTTCTTCTTAGAAAATTCAAGAGATATTCCTGAATATCTTATTTCAAAGTAAAGGATACCAGTGCACAAATGCTATTAGTAAACAAACAAATGAAAGAAAAGTATTAACTATTCTTACTCTGACCACGGTCACCAGTTTGGTCAGTGACCACAGAATCTTTTTGAGGGGTGTGAGTTATTTGATAAGATGATTTTTTTGCTGTGTAAATGCATTCAGCTTCTCTTTTCCCCTTCTCAAAGACTCAGTTTGAAATCAACTCTGTAAAAGTTAAAGGTCTTAGCTGAGATTCAGACAATCATAGTTTAAATCCTAGCTAGTCTCCTTAGGAGCTGCTTGATTTAGGACAAATTACTTAACTTAGTCTTTTCGCTCTATAATGGAAGATTTAGATCTTAAAATCCCTTAAGTCTTTAATTATTACAAAGAGATTTAAAAGGATAATGCAAGGTAATAGGAAAAAGTATACAAAGCACTCATCACTGCAGTTAATACTAAGCATCATGGTACTGGGGTCCTGGGATCGAGTCCTGCACTGGGATCCTTGCTCAGTGGGGAGCCTGCATCTCCCTCTGCCTGCTGTTTCCCCTGCCTGTGATAGCTCTCTCTCTTTCTCTGTCAAATAAATAAAATCTACAAAAAAATTATAACTGTTAATCCTCCTCCTCCTCCTCCTCATCATCATCACTATCATCACTGTATTAAAGAGGTAGGCTAGAGAAGAAAGCATATGTAGGTTTTGAATCAGAAGAAACCGGTTGGAATCCTGGCTTTGACAAACTACAAACATGTTCCTAATATTTACAGTCTTTGGTGTCTACATCGTAAAATGGTTTTGATGATGATACTTACCTTACAAACTTGTTGTGAGGATTAAAGATAATCTATTTTAAGTGCCCAGCATGGGCACTTTGTAAAGTGCCCATTTACTCCTTTTAGTTTGGTGTGTATCTATTCAGTACTTGCTCACACAAATACAGGAATGTACCATTCAGAAGCTCAATAAGGGCTTATTGATGGGTGGTTGCAAGCAATCCATGATACTTAGGACATTGACAAAGAATATCATTGATTGCTGTCTGCATGTTTTGGGTGTGTTGGTTCAACACTACCTGTAAGAAAACAGCCAAACAAGATTTTATAGTATATTTTGCCCTTAATATTGCTATCCCATGTGACTAAATTGTTATGTGAAAACCTGATGGGAGGGCTATTCAACAATGTTCAGTTTTTCCCCCTATTTTATGAGAAATGTCTAGTAACTGTCATGATGTCTAATAACTATCTTATCTTTATAGTTACTTTATAGTTACCTTATCTAGTAATTATCATGATGTCCAATAACTATCATGTTTCTGTAAAGCATCCAAAGTTATGCACTCAGGCAATTAAGTAAAAAATATTTACAAATTAGGGGCACCTGGGTGGCTCAGTGGGTTAAAGCCTCTGCTTTCGGCTCAGGTCCTGATCCCAGGGTCCTGGGATTGAAACCCGTGTGGGGCTCTCTGCTCAGCGGGGAGCCTACTTCCTCCTCTCTGCCTGCCTCTGCCTACTTGTGATCTCTGTAAAAAAAAACAAATAAAAATCTTTAAAAAAAATTTATAAATTAGACCTACTAACTGTTTCTTGACTTTAAACATGTTATACTTTTTGCCTGCCTTTACCTTTTTATTTATTATTTCTTTATTTAAATTTGAGCTAGTTAACAGATAGTGTAATATATTGGTTTCTGGAATAGAATTCAGGGATTCATTACTTACATACAACACCCAGAATTCACCACCACAAGTGTCCTCCCATCCACATCACCCATATGGCCCATCCCCGCACCCACCCCACTCTGTCAACCCTCAGTTTGTTCTCTGTAGTTAAGAATCTTTTATGGTTTGCCTCCCTCTCTTGTTTTTCTCCCCTTCTCCCCATGTTCATCTGTTTTGTTTCTTAAATTCCATATAAGAGTGAAATCATATAGTATTTGTCTTTCTCTGACTGGCTGATTTTGCTTAGCATAATAATCTCTAGTTCCATCCATGTTACAAATGACAAGCTGTCTTTCTTTTTGATGGCTGAGTAACATTCCATTATATTTGTGTGTGTGTGTGTGTATGTGTATGTATATGTGTATATATCTATATGTGTATACACATAAAAATGCACCATATCTTCTTTAGCCATTCATCTATTGATAGACATAGTTTGGCTATTATAGTTTGGACATTGCTGCTATAAACATTGGGGTGCATGTACCCCCTTGAATCACTATGTTTGTATCCTTTGCTGGGTCATAGGGTAGCTCTATTTTTAACTTTTTTTTTTTAAGATTTTATTTATTTATTTGACAGAGATCACAAGTAGGCAGAGAGGCAGGCAGAGAGAGAGAGAGAGAGGGAAGCAGGCTCCCTGCTGAGCAGAGAGCCTGATGTGGGACTCGATCCTGGGACCCCGAGATCATGACCTGAGCCGAAGGCAGCAGCTTAACCCACTGAGCCACCCAGGCACCCCTATTTTTAACTTTTTGAAGAACCTCTGTACTGTTTCCTGGAGTGGCTGTACCAGTTTGCATTCCTACCAACAGTGCATGAGGGTTCTCCTTTCTCTGGATCCTCCCCAACATCTGTTGTTTCCCTTGTTGTTAATTTTAACTGTTCCAACAGATATGAGGTGGTATGTCATCATGGTTTTGATTTGTATTTCCCTGATGATGAGCGATGTTAAACATCTTTTCATGTGTCTATTAGCCATCTAGATATCCTCTTTGGAAAAATGTCTATTCATGTCTTCTGCCCATTTCTTAACTGGATAATTTGTTTTTTTGGGTGTTAGATAAGTTCATTACAGATTTTGGATAGTAATGTTTAACAGATATGTCATTTGCAAATATCTTCTCCTATCCATAGGTTGCCTTTTAGTTTGATTGTTTCCTTTGTTATGCAGAAGTTTTTGTTTGTTTGTTTTTATCTTAAAGAAGTCCTAATAGTTCATTTTGTATCCCTTGCTTCCAGAGAAATGTCTTTTTTTAATTTCGTTGATTTTATTTTATTTTTTTTAATTTTTAAATTTTTTATTAGCATATAATGTATTATTAGCCCCAGGGGTACAAGTATGTGAATCACCAGGTTTACACACTTCACAGCATTTACCATAGCACATACCTCCCCCAATGTCCATAACCCCACCACACTCTTCCAACCACCTTACCCCCAGCAACCCTTAGTTTGTTTTGTGAGATTAAGAGTCTCTTATGGTTGGAGCGCCTGGGTGGCTCAGTGGGTTAAGCCGCTGCCTTCGGCTCGGGTCATGATCTCAGGGTCCTGGGATCGAGTCCTGCATCGGGCTCTCTGCTCAGCAGGGAGTCTGCTTCCCTCTCTCTCTCTGCCTGCCTCTCAGTCTACTTGTGATTTCTCTCTGTCAAATAAATAAATAAAATCTTTAAAAAAAAAAAAAAAGAGTCTCTTATGGTTTACAGAGACATGTTTTGTTAGAAGCTGCTACAGCTGAGGTCAAAGAAATGGCTGCCTATGTTTTCCTCTAAGATTTTGATGGATTCACATTGAGGTCTTTCATCCATTTTGAATTTATTTTTGTGTGTGTTATAAAGGGAGTGGGCAGGCCAGATTCATTCGTCTACATGTGACTGTCCATTTTTCCCAACACCATTTGTTGAAGAGACTGTCTTTTAATCATTCTTTATTCCAATATTTTTTTCCTGATTTGTTGAAAATTAGTTGACCATATAGTTGTGGATTCCATTTTTAGGTTTTCTATTCTATTCCAATGATCTATGTGTCTGTTGTCATGCTGCTACCGTACTGTTTTGATCACTACAGTTTTGTAATATAGCTTGAAGTCTGGAATTGTGATGTCTGCAGCTTTGCTCTTCTTTTTCAAGATCGCTTTGGGTATTTGGAGTCTTCCATAATTCTATACTAATTTTACGATTGTTTCTTCTAGCTCTGTGAAAAATGATGGTAGTATGTTGACAGGGATTGCATTAAATGTATAGATTGCTCTGAGTAGTATAGACATTTTAACAATATTTGTTCTTCCAACCCATGAGCATGGAATGTTTTTCCATTTCTTTATGTCACCTTCAGTTTCTTTCGTAAGTGTTCTATAGTTTTCAGAGTACAGCTCTTTTACCTCTTTGGTTAGGTCTATTCCTAGGTATCTTACGGTCTTGGGTGCAATTGTAAATAGGATCTATTCCTTGATTTCTCTTTCTGCTGCTTCTTTGTTAGTGTATAGAAATTCAACAGACTTCTGTGTGTTGATTTTATATCCTGCCACTTTGCTGAATTCCTGTACTAGTTTTAAAACTCCAAATTTTAGGGAGCCTGTGTGGCATGGACCTTCACTATCCTCTGGTGGAGGGTCTCACAGCACTGTGGCTGGTGCAGATTTGTCCCAAAAGGGCAGTCCTCAAAAGCCTCAATATGCAGGGTCTTGGAGTTTATGGTAAAATGCAGCAAAAAAACAGTATCCAGATTAGCTGCCCTCAGCAGATGTCTCTGCTCCTGGGCTAATGAACAGGCCACCTCAATGGTATCTGCTAACTCTTTTGTCCCTAGAGAGGCAGTACCACCTCTCCCAAATGCAGTCCATGAAGGGAAACTGTCTCTCCCAATGTGACAATGCAGACCCTCAGACTGCACGTTTGGCTCCTGGGCCTTTACCCTCCTTTTCCACAGGTGCGCCTCTATACCCACCAGACTCCACCCAGCAATGGTGTGGACTTCTGAAACTTTAGTCTTTGAGCTCTGTGGCTTATAAAAACTTGCAATAATCAGCCCTTCTCATTTTCCCCATTGCTTGTGCAATGCCCGGCTCTTTGTTCTCTCTCTCTCTCTCTCTCTCTCTCTCTCTCTTGCGCGCGCGCACGCACGCTGATTAGGACTCCCTCCCTTCTGCAACACCTATAATTCTTTTCTCTCCCAGTCACATCTCCCCACCTCCTACCTCCACACAAAGTGGCCTCTTTTCTTCCTTTAGTTATGGAATTTGTTTTCTCAGTCCTCGGATTGATTTCCTGGGTGTTCAGAATGACCTGATATTTATCTAGCTGTGTTCAAGGGATGAGGCAAACATAGGGTGCTCCTTACTGTTCTACCATCTATTCCTGTTTTATTGTTTCTAACTTTCAAACAAAGTCACAAAATGTCCTAGGAAAAAGCCTTGTGGTCCAGTTTCTTTCAGAGGAAAGTAGCTATGTCTCTGGGTTAATCTAAAACTTGCAATCTCTGTGGTCCTATAAAATATGAAAGCTAGTGTCATGATAATTCATACCATAAGATAATGTTAATTCTTGTACATTCCTACTTCCCACCTATACCTTTAGCTCCATTTTTAACTTCCTATGTAATTAGTTTTGATGTTCATACTTTAGCCATGAAGTAAGATGAAGTTGAAGGATGTCATTATGAAAAAGATAAAAAGAAAATAAGAAATGCTTAACTATTTTTCATGTTAATCTAAAGATGATATATTATAATTATATAATGGTTTTATATAAAGTGAAAAATAACCACCAACACATTTCATTTGTATCATGTAAATTAAATTTCATGATTTGCTCTATAAAAAATCTGATGTGATATATTTTGCCAGAGAAGGTTTTAAAAATTATAGGCAAAAAAAATAAATTCTAAAAGTTTCAAAAACAGTAAGATAATATAACCAACACAAAACAACAAGTTGTAATAAAAATAAAGGTGAATGGGGAAAAGTGATGATTAATTATAAAATAAATTTTAAAATTTCAAGACAATTAGAAAGGCAAATCTTAAATTTTTTAAGGTTGAAGTTATAGGCATTTCCTAATTATTATATTTTATACTCAGGAAAGAAATGTGAAGTATTTCATTTTAAGCAAAAATCGTATTTTCTTTGAGGCTAATATCCCACTAATTGAGTTTTAGTCATGATACAGGCTTCCCAATCAAGTGTTATTATTATTGTGTTCTTTTCTGCACATAAATTATAGTCGGGGAGCAAGAATTCCTGGTTCTTCTAGCTGGACTAAGAATGGAATTGACATTAAACAGATTAACATGAGAAAGTCAAATTTAACAGAGTACATACATAGAATCCACACCGACAGGGAAAGTCCAGAGACAGGCAAAATGAAGTATATATGTCATTCTGAACTAAGGAGAAGGGGGCAGGGGTCTGGGACTTCAGAGGAAAGTAATGCATGTCATGGGGACATAAGAAGAGCAGCTGTTTGCCCTGCCATACAGATGAGTCACTCAGATAAAATGTTTATCTCTACTAATAAACGTTATTTTGGGAAAGACCCCCAAGCTAGATTCTGTGTAGTTAATGGAGGAACAAATGTTTCTCTTGAGCCCATAGGGTCCTGATGCCTTCAGTGCAGAATAACCTTCATGCCCAAATGGCCCATCTTACAGTGGCCTACCCTTAGCTCCTACATTATCATAAAGGGGGAATGAAAGAGGTATATATTCTAAAGGTTATTAATATTTTTTTCTGTGTTCCCAAATGAGGGCTTTGGGATAAAATGTGTAGGAATGAAAATTTTTCCCTTCTACCCTACTAGATTCTGTGGCCGGCCCAAGAACTGCATTGACATAAGTCAGATTAACAGGGAAAAAAATAATTAACGTACATACACATAGGAGCCATACAAAGATATGAGGCTCAAAAGGCAGGCAAACAGTTGAGACTCACACACCATCCTGAGCTAAGAAAAAGGATGGGAGTTAGTGTTTCTGGGGAGGCGATTCACTAGAAAGTGGGTGGAAGAAATGTAATGTAAACAAAGTAAAAATGATTTCTGGTACTAGCTCTTTTTCCTGGTGTATAAATGTAAATTACTAACAAATTTCTTTTATAAATGGAGAGTTCCCCCACCAATGAGGAAACGTTTACTTTCTTAGGCATTTAAGTAGCAGGTGAAGAGCTTTTTCTGAGTCTGCTGGGTCTTAACTGCCTTTAGTTTAAAATAAGTGTCATGCCAAATAACATACTTTGGGGTGGCATGTTCTATACCCCTTCAACTGCTATTTCATCAACATTATAAAACCTGAGTTTCCATTCACAATTTGACGTTATACTCAATTTTGCAAACAGATTCTTACAGAATATTTTCAATAAAGATTCATTTTCTACCTTTCAAAATTCAATAAGACACAGTGGATTTGCCAAGGATTTTCTTTACATTTGGAAAGAAATCAACATTTAAAAAGACTTAGCAGCTGGCACTAAAATAAAATTGAATTAACTCAATGAAATTGAATACAGTCACAGAAAACAGGGCCACAAAATAGCATCAGTTGGTCTTCTTACTAAATTAATGTAATTTTGAAAATATGCTTCACTGTTTGTTATGTTTTGTTATCTTCACAATGCCAAATTCCACTGAAAAATTCACATTCTCACTTTTTCAGAGAAATCCAGGACCAAAGAATATAACTCCTAGATTCAGGAATATTCTAAGCTATGTACTTGTTTATGCTTGTATCTTATGTCATTTTATTGAAGTGCTCTTCAGTATATGTGGCATGTAGTCCCTGTCAGGCAGTAGGTGTTAACTAACGGTTGGTAATATTGTCATTACTCCAGAGGATAACCAGGTATTCGTCTGGCTGATTATAGTTACGCTATCTTCTTAGTCCGAGAGCCCATAATTACAGGCTTATTTTGGAAAGTGCAATATTTCTCAAGGCCATCATATACACACTGAAAATATTAAGAGATTTAAAATTTTAACACGTGGGACTTCTGCTCTGCCGTTTTAGTTTTATTCAGCACTTTAATTGAAAACCCTATATTTAAATAGACATCATGTCCATGGTTCTCAAAGAGATGAAACTCTTTCCTTGTCATAAGAAATCATTACAGTCATAATCCATGAAGATGAAGAGTATTGCTCCAAAAGGTGGGAAAAAATGAAGACCTTATGATAATAGGAATTTTACTTTAAAGGCAAATTTCTCTATTTTTCCCATTTTGGATTAATCTTCAAATAATTTTCAGGTCTCTGGAAATTTGTATTTCCACTTGCACAACAGATACTCCCATCATAGAGGTTTTCAATAACAAAGTAACTTGTTTTCCCCACAATCCCACAATTTGGCAGGTTCAGTAGGGAATTCTTTCTCTGTTTCCATGTAGCATCCACTCATTTGGGAGCTAGAACATATACTTACAAGTTGGCTCACTCACATGGCTGACAAGTGGGTTCTTTTTGTCAAGAGGCACTTAATTGGGGCCAGAGACCTCAGTTCCTCTCTGTGAGGGCTTTTTTGAGTTCCTTGGCTTTCCTAGTAGTATGGTAGTTACACTTCAAGAGCCAAGTACCCCAAAAGAACATGGCTGAAGCAGTATGACATTCATGTGATCTAACCTCAGAAGTCAAAAAGAAGACTTTTACCAGAGTAAACAGCCTATCCAAATCCAAAGAACCCATGGAACCAAGATTTCAAATCAAGAAGTATCAAACTCATGCTGTAAGAAGAATATGTGAGGTGGGAGATACTTTGGTAACCATTTTTAGAAAACAAAATGTCACAGTTTGTCTTCTAATCACAAAACCTTAGATTCCTCCCACAAGCAAAATATGTTCTCCCTTTCCCTTAGACACATTCCATTAGAGCATCATCAGCTTGAAGTCCACAGTTTGTCATCTCCTCAGGTCTAGGTGTGGATAAAACTTTTGGGTAGATTTACTTACATACAACTTTTTAAGTACTTTGTCTCTTGATCTAAAGAACTGAGAACCTAAAGATATATTATTTACCTACCACACACATATTGGTGAGATAGGCAACAGGGATAGGTAGGATCATTACTATAGATGCTCTCATTCTAGAAGGGAAGATTCTTAAAAGACACAGCAGCTATGAGCCTATAAAAATTCTGAAATACATAAAGGAATATAATATCAATTCCATGATTAGGACTCAGCTTTAATGCCTGAGAACTGTTCTCTGTAGCTCTCGTTTTCACCCTCCAGACTATTGCTTCTGAGTCATTCTTCCTTTTCCATAGGAAACAGTCTGTGTTTGCAGTAATTTTCTGTGCCTTCTTCCTGCCCACAATCATTTCAGAATCTAAGAAATCATTTTCTTTTATACTCTTTTTGATATTTTAGTCCAAACTGGTATAATTAAAAAAAAAAAAACTTTTAGGCTTATTGCCAACAATTTATAACCCACTGTACTAGACAAAAGTCATATCCATAATTTAAGGTAAGCCCTTCTCTACCTCTGTTTCATGTGAAATCTCTATGGGACAATGGCTTTAAGATTCCTAGAAGACCATGGTAATAGGGTTTGTAAGACATGCTCTTGTATCTGAGAGCTCCTCAGGAAAGGTGTATGAAGCAATACTCTATAGATGTTTTTCCCTGAGGTCTTCAAGGTCTTCACAGGTCTATTCTGAATGGGGTTTATCCCTAGAAGCCCTTTCTTTATTTCAGACTAATTTGCTATCTGGGCCATTTGGGAATAAAAGAACAGTGTTCTGATTTAATTTCAACCCCATTGACTCCTGATTCATTTATATTTCCTGGAAATGTCACCTAAAGATTTTATAGATTTTTCTTAAGCTCATCTCTATCCTCTTGCATTATCCTATGGACATATGGAAGCAAGTCAGCACTCCAATTATTTTTTCAAAATTTCTTACCTACATCATCAAATTCACATAGTACATTTCTTTCCTTTGTTTCACCCTGCTGCAGGGAATGGTACGTCAAACCTCCCACCACTACATAACAAGGCTTCCTTTTCTTTCAGCCTCCAGTAACATTCTCTTTACTTTCTTTTATGCTCTAACTATAAATACTGTCCCAGAGTCTCCTTACACCTTTAGTAGTAATTTTCTAGAAATTCTTTCGGACATCACCTATCATAGTTACAAAGCCAGAGCCACTTCCAGAGGTTTCTGTCATAGCAATATTCCACTCAGTACAAAAATCTGTTCTAGTCACTTACTTCTGGGAAGCTAACTGCACCCAAACCTTAATGGCTTAAAATTACAATAATCTAATTTTATTTACACATTGGCAATTTGGGCAGAGCGTGGTGGAAACAGCAAGAAGATGCTGGCATACAGCTGAGAATTTAGAATCAGGCAAAAAATCAAAAAGAAAACACAACACACACACACACACACACACATTTCATGATTTGGTATGAAAAATCACCCCCATGTCTCCTTTTGCTGCTGTCACAGATATGAACACAAAACATAAAGCCTTTGCTTGTTCCAGGCAATGATTTATAGAAGATAAACTTTTCTTGAATTTTGCCATCACTTACAAATCTTACAGATGCTATAGCACAACACTTATTGGGGAAATTTGACCACTTATCAGCTTGGATGAGGAAGCTCTCTTTGACATGTCATCAGTGTGACTTCTGGAGCTCTTAGAGAGTGGAATCATATCAATTCTTGTTAAGTGCCCTTCAATGTGAAGATAGACTGTTACGGCGTTCCCAATTGTACTATTGAATAAAATGACTCAAGACATTAAAATTTTTCATCAGCAACTTAATCAGAATTGTCAACAGTCCTACATATAGAACCTTTCTTTTCATCTCATGCTTTTTTTTTCAAAAATGTTCACACTGGATGACCAGACATGTTTCTTAAACACTAATGAATAGCTAAATGATAAATTTGCATAATACTTTAAAAAGTCATAATACAATTCATTCCTAATCTATACAATCCATACTTTGCAATGATTACAACAGCAAAATATGAAGAAGACTCACTGAGTCTTCTCACTGAGACACTGAGGTCTTTACAATAGAAATTTCCCTCCAATTTCCTGTTATCTCAGTAGAGCTGATTTACTGTTCTAAGTCATCTGAATATCCAAGAAGGTATTTGATGTCCTCCCTGGCACAACCTGTACTCTTTGCAATATTAGTGGCTTCTATCTTACACTGAAAAATGACAACCAAATATATTCAATTCTACCGCTCATTGCCATAAGGACTGAAGGATTTTTAATGAAATTGCTAACAGGGCTGCTCCATCAAGGTCCACCACGGTGTGAAAGTACTAGCATTGTATGGAATGTGCAGTTTAAAAAGATACATTTTTGTTTTGCTTTTTTAAGTCATGTTCTCTCACTGACTGAACTCATAGCATTAAATTATGGACACCCAGGATTTCACAAAATCCCACTGAGAATCATGTTCTAGAACAATTTTAAATCCTGTCATGAAGTAGCATTTAAATGCTTTCTGGGTGCCTTACTCATATTTGTATATATATCTGCTTGAGTATATGTATTTGCTTAATGATTATTTAGTGAGTGGGAATTAAATGGAAAGTGGAAAGAAATTTAGAAAGCCAGTCTTTGCTTTTAATGAGACTAAAATCTAACTGAAGAAAAGATAAATATGGTATAAAAATTAAAGAACTAAATGTAGCAATTATAGAAATTAAAAGAAATGACAGAAATTAAAAGAAACAAGAAAACAAAAACTATCAGAGTTTAAATATTTGAGACTCAAATTTGACAATTTTGAACTGTCTTAGAGCCCTGTGTTCCTGAAAAACAATGAAGGTTAAGAAATCCTCCCACTATTTTCTGTTCTGGGAAATAGCTTACTGCAAGCACCATCCTTCTGATTAAGATAAGATAGATTTACAGATAACCCCTAGGTTTACCTATGACAAGTCTGGACACAGACCATCCAAATCCCCCCCCCTTTTTTTTTTTGGTCTTCTAAATGATTAGCTTAGTGATTTATTCCTATTAATGAATCTGGACAAACTGTGTACTCATGTGCTTTGACCAGATTTTAGCCAGCCTTCTCTCTTGGTCACAGGCCTTGGACCTAGAATTATCTTTCAACTTTAGCAAGCACTGCAATGCAGAACCACCCCTCTTAAGAGCTCCTCCAGAGAATTTACTGACCTCAGGTGAAAAACTTCCCCCAATAAACTTCCTCTTGGCTCTGTTGGAGCAGGCAGTTAGACAAGAACAGGAGGAGAGAAAGGAGTATGACAGACAGACAGTTGCCAGGGATCACTCAGTCTCCACCCAAAGACCATTCCATCTCCCTTAGGCCAACTCCTTCTGCGGTACAGCACAGAGGATCCCAGCTACAGGGACTTTCCCAACTTTGGAGCATGCACACTTAAGAAAGACCGTTTCAGCTAGTAACCCAGAAGCTATTATAATATTAATATAATACAATTTGCATTGAGGTTTGCTGCCACCCCCTACCACAGGCTGCACTTAGGCATTCTGGGGAAGATGACTAACCCAAACTTAGAATGTTGAAGGGAAAGAAACGAAAGAAGGCCCAAGAGTGACTCAATAATGACAAAGTGGGGGTGGGGGGTTGGGAACCAAATAAAGCCAAATAAAAGAACACAGTGAGAAACTCAGTCAGCCCGCTCCTCTATCTCTGGAGTGTTACTGTCGCTTTTTGCGAAATAAGAAACTTTTGCTACTTGAATTTCTTTCCAGTCTCAACTGAATTCTTTCCTCTGAGAAGGCAAGGATCCAGGAGATCCACCTGCTAACACCTCAACCTGCTCTTCCCACTCCACTGCCTCACAACCAATTTTTTCTAGCCTCGTTTAATCCTCTTTGTCAGAGAAAAGTCCTTTTGTCTGACCTTTGAGACACCTAGAAATCTCAGGTTGTGGCTTCTTCCTGTGTTGCAATAATTCCCTTCCTTTTTGTGTAAGTTTTTTCAAATAAAGTCTCTTCAAGATCAGCTTTTTTTTATTAGTTGACAAATTCTAGTAATATGTCATATAAGAGACTGAAATCGAGAAAGATTTATGTACAAAATATTCATTGCAATATATGTAATAACAAAACACTGAAACAACCTCAAATGCTACTAAAGGATTTGTTTAAAAATATGCAATAGAGCTATGCAATTGGGAGAAAAAAATGAGGAAGACCTATAAGTATTAATAAGGAATATACCTCATATATATTGTTAAATAAAAAACAATATGCATAAAACTTTTTTTGTGGCCTAATATGTGATCTATTCCAGAGAATGTTCCATTTGCACTTGAAAAGCATGTGTATTCTATTATTTTAGGATGTAATGATCTGAATATATCTGTTAGATCCATCTGGTCTAGTGTTTCAAAACCATCGTTTCCTTGTTGATTATATGTTTGGATGATCTGCCCATTGATATAAGTGGGATGTTAAAGACCCCAACTATCATTGTATTACTCTCAATTATTTCTTTTATGTTTGTCATTTACTGTTTTATGCATTTGGGTGCTCCCATGTTGGATGAATATTTATAATTGTGATAACTTCTTGTAGGATTGTCCTCTTTATTATTATATAGTATCCTACTTCGTCTTTTGTGATAGTGTTTGTTTTAAAGTCATTTTGCACCATATAAGTATTCCTACCCTTGCTTTCTTTTGACCTCCATTTTCATGATAAATGCTTCTCCATCCTCTCACTTTCATTCTGCAGGTGTCTTTGGGTCTGAAATGAGTCTCTTATAGGCAGCATATAGATAGGTCTTTAGTCACTCTGTCAGACTATGTCTTTTGATTGTTTAGTCCATTTTCATTCAAAGTAAATATTGATAGATGTGTAATATTGCCATTTTGTTACTTGTTGTGTGGTTGTTTAGTAGTTTTCCTCTGATCCTTCTCTTGCTCTGCTTCATGGTTTGTTGGCTTTCTTCAGTGATAACTTAGATTCCTGTCTCTTTATCCTTTGCATATCTATTACTGGTTTGGGGGGTTTTTTGTTTTTTTTTTTTTTAAAGATTTTATTTATCTGACAGAGAGAGATCACGAGTAGGCAGAGAGGCAGGCGGGAGGAGTACCGGGGGAGGGGGGAGGGGGAAAGCAGGCTCTCCACTGAGCAGAGAGCCTGACTCGGGGCTTGATCCCAGGACCCTGAGATCATGACCAGAGCTGAAGGCAGAGGCTTAACCCACTGAGCCACCCAGGCATCTCTATAACTGGTTTTTGATTTGTGGTTACCATTAGGTTTGTATATAAACTCTGCACATTGTAGTCTATATTAAGTTGATGCCTACGTAAGTTTGAACCCATTCTTTACTCTCCCCCCACCAACACACACATTTTAGGTATATAGTATCATATCTGACAGCCTTTTATTTAATGAATCCCTTGACTGATTTTTATAGAAATATTTATTTTTACTGCTTTTGTGTTTTTTACTTAGTATACACTCATTTGTGTAAATATTCATACACATATTCTTATATACTGACACTTTATATTGTAGAAGAGGGGAAAAATATATTTTTCCTATATCCATCTTGGTTCTCCAGCTGGTGCTCTGAAAATTAGACTGGTAAAAGACTAACAAGAGAAAAATAAACAGAAGTTTAATAATTTGTGCATTGCTTCTGTACACATGGAAGCACCCATTAATGAGCAATCCAAAGGGATGGTAGAACATGGATTTATAGACCAATTCAGACTAACAAAGAAAAAGGGGTTTGGGGCTTCTGAAGGGAGGAGGGAGGTTTTGGAAAGAGAACCTGGAAGAGAGTGGTAAATAGGTTTTTTTTTTTCAAAATTTTTATTATGCTGTTTTAAGATTTTGCCTTCTCCACTGATAGAGTTATTAGGAGTCTTCCTCTTCCTGGTGCAGGAGATGGAAACAAATGGGCATTTCCTTTGCAAACAGAAAACTTTACCCCAGTATTTAGAGCTTTTCCTCATCTGTTGCTTCTCAATGACCTTTAGCTCAAAATAATCCATTTGCCAAAGAACCATATTTGGAGCAGCATATTGTAATGCATATACTTGAATACATGATGCCTACTTCTAAAATGATATTTGAATGAAAATGTGATTTTCCTCGGGAAATAGGGGTAAGATCTAGGTACAAGGGAAATTTAATTCTAGAATTTTGTGCACTAGAATTTTTTTACCTATATGCATGTATTATTATTCTATTTCTTTTTCAGTATAGTGCCAGTAAAAAATTAGTGCACTAACTTGTGATAAGCACCAGGTATTGTATAGAAGTGTTGAATCGCTACATAGCACACCCAAAACTAATATTACACTGTATTTTAAGTAACAGGAATTTAAATAAAAACTTTAAAAAAATAGTACACTATAATGGAACAATTTTTTAATAATAAAACTAATAGAACTGTCTAACTTCAAAACTTTTGTTATTCCCATTACTCCACAGTGTGACCTGGAAACTGAAGACCTCAGTCCTTCTCCCTGATCTCTTAGGGCCTCCCAGGATTAGGAACAGCTACAAGAGTTGGGGAAAACTACAATCCCAGGGAGTGGGATCCAATCTCATACTTCTCCTTACTCCATCTCAGAGTTTTCTGTACACTTAGCAGGTATCTAAGAATAATTTGTCATTGCAATTAAATAGTAATAGTAGGTAAAATTTATACAGAATTATAGAAAGTTTCCATTTGTGTGGTTGAAATGTTTTTAAAGAAAGTACTCTTTTCTGCCCAAATAACAAAGCCTTCTTGAAAATCAATTGCTTTGATGATAGTAATAATACAATATTTTTCTTTTTTTTTTTTTTAAAGAATTTATTTATTTATTTGACAGAGAGAGATCACAAGTAGGCAGAGAGGCAGGCAGAGAGAGAGAGGAGGAAGCAGGCTCCCCGCTGAGCAGAGAGCCCGATGCGGGACTGGATCCCAGGACCCTGGGATCATGACCTGAGCCGAAGGCAGTGGCTTAACCCACTGAGCCACCCAGGCGCCCCTACAAATATTTTTCTAATAGCCCTAATTACCTTAGCTTGTGCAGTTCTTCAGACTAAATATAGGTTTTTGTTTTTTGGGGTTTTTTGGTTTTTTGGTTTTGGATTTTTTTTTTTTTTTTTTAACATTTTATGGGCTAGCTAAATTCCCTGAGGGGACATTGTCTCTTTCCAGAGATTTATGTGGCTTGAATGGTAGGGATGATAAACACTTGCTGTTCAATAGTGTAGTTAATACTCAGCCCCAGGGTAAGGGAGCAGTGAAGCATTCTTACTCTGAGGTACAGTGCTTCTGCAGCAATCAGCCATACTATTTCTTTTTCTGAGGAAATTTGCATCAAAATGCTCAATCCACAGGGAGCTCAACATTCACTCACTGCTCACTGCCCAAGGAAAACAGCTATTATGGTCATTTCCCAGTCTTTCAAGACAGAACAAAACGCAAAGCAAAAGCAAAGTAAAAGAAACACTACTGTAACAAGAATTGCAAGAGAAACAGAGCTATCTTAATAGGAACCTCATTCTGCCTTAGTGTTTACTTTACTTGAAACATATTAATATCTACCAGTCATGGATTATTATTTTCCTCATAGTCACCATCTTTAATGGTAACATTAAATATGGGGGAGGGAAACAAACCTATCTTTTTATTTCTTACATCATAAAGCATCTTTTCTTTTCTTTATCTTATTTGTTTTCATTTATTCAATAAGGGGAATTTGAAGAGTTACAAGAAATGAATTTGTTACAAGAAAAGAAATGGGGATTTGTTACAAGAAAAGAAATGAATGAATAAATAAAAAGGAGGGGAAAGGGGATTAGTTAAAGTGGACTTGGACTTTGTTTGCAAACACATTTAGGTTAATGCTGAAAATTGTACTGTTCTATTTATGTTTAGAGATCACAGAGGTAACATTTTCTTTGCTGCAATACAATTTCCTTTTTCAAAAACATCAACAAGAATTAAAACCAGAAGATGAAATAACATTTTTGACTCAACTAGAAACAGCTCCAATGTGATGCCATAACCCATATAAAAGGGTTGTTAATAAAATGCCAATTGAATATTATCCCCACCTTAAAAGACCACCAGAGACGTGAGTCAAAGCCAATCAGCAAGGGCCGTTTATTGCAGGTTCGAACCTGGACCTCTGCGGCGCTCGTTGCCGATAACACCGAGAGGCCCAGAGCTGGGTCGGTGCAGGATCTTTATAGACAGATACAAACAAGTTTCGGGTGGGGCTGAGCTGATTGATTGATAGTTTGAACAGGTATACTTGGCGTCAGTGGATTGGGTCAGGGGACCCGCGCACGAAAGCAGACAAAGCAATCTTACAGAAGCAGAACTGGCCGGTTAGCCCACGCATGCGAAAAAAAAGCACTACCAGGATATTGAAGGCCTGGTTACTTATCAAGTAAAGACAATTGGGAGTCTCCTGGTGGAATGTTACATTCCTGCTATGAAACATCCTTGTTAATGAGATTTAGGTTTAGAAGAAATTTAACTTTATTTACTTTTCCTTCTACCTCCGCCTGCTTCGGTTTTTTATGGAGGGGAGGGTGACATTAGGGCTATCCATAAGGTAACTTCTTTGTTGTAATCTCAAGGACATTTGCAAACCAAGGGAGACTCCTGTCTTGCAGGACTGTGATCTCTGCAAGTTAACTATTTATCGTTTTATGGCAGTCAGGGGTGCCTGAGGAATGCTACACATATGGAGGGGAGCGGGTGAAGGGGGGGGTGCAAGGCGCCAGCCTTTGCTTTGTCCTCAGCCAGCCTCCTGCTCCTTCATTTAATAACAGTGAAAACAGGATCAGGTGAAATGAAGCTACCCATAGGGGATGCTGCAGATATTAAGTAGAAACCTTGTTTTGGGGAAGAAAAATTTTCTCTATCCTTCAAGGTCCTTCTAGCTGGACTAAAAACTAAATTAATAGAGACGGGGAGTCTTGGCTGGCTCAGTAGGCTAAGTGTCTGTCTTCGGCTCAGGTCATGATCCCAAGGCCCTGGGATTGAGTCCCACATCAGGCTTCTGGCTCCTCAGGGAGCCTACTTCTCCCTCTGCCTGCCACTCCCCCACTTGTGCTCTCACACTCTCACTCTGACAAATAAATCTTTAAAAAATATAAGCAAATAAATAAATAAATAAATAAAATTGACATGAAACAGATTAACAGGAGAAAATAAAATTTAATAGCATACAAATAGGGAAGCCACACAGACATGGAAATTACAAAGACAGTTAGGCAATATGATGTGTATATGAACTAAGGAGAGGGGCAGGGGTCCAAGGACACAAAAGGAACATGGACAATTAGCAGGAAGGTAAAAGGAGATGTTTGGAAAACAAAGGTGCCCTGTTATGCAGATAAGTTTCTAAGGTAAAAAGGAATCTCTATTGATAGCACTTTTCTTAGTAAGGCTTGGGGTTGAGGATGAGGTGAAGAGCCTTATCTGAATCTGCTGGGTCTGGATTGCTTTTATTTCAAAATAATATCTGTGCAATGTGGCCCATCTCGGCGTGCCCTACCCTTAATCCCTACATTTGTTTCCAAATAGCATGCCAGTCCAGAAGCCCCAAACCAGTATGCTCTCTCTTGCTGCTGAATGCAGGGGGAATGGAGTAGAAAACAAAACTTTCAGACATGGCAACTATAAAACAATACAGCTCTCTTTTTACAGAACAGAAGAAAAAATATGGGCAAAAAGAATTTTGCAGTTGATTTAAGATAACCGGAGTCTCTTCCTGGTTTGTAAATACAGAACTTCCCTGTTAGTTGGGTGTCAAGTCATATCAGCCTGGAGGGAACAGCTGAAAAGGCAGAATATGGGAGAGAATGGGTTTGTGACAGACCAAAAAGCAAGTTCTCGGCTGAGTGGGCTCTGCCTCACATTCCCCTTCTTTCATACTTTCTTTCTGTCACTTGTGGGACCATTCAAATATGAATACTAACCTTTATGGAACCAGCATGAAAACTATATCCAGATGGAGAAAGGAAAAAGATATTAATATATGAACTATAAAAAGAAACATTATAAAAATCTAAGGCACAAAGAAATTTAAAACTATGGCACTATTCAATTCTATTATGGAATTTTAAAAATTTATTCATTCTAAAAGAAGATCTCAGGGAGTAGTGTCTGGAGGGCACAGTCAATTAAGCATCTGCCTTTGGCTCAGGTCATGATCTTGAGGTCCTGGGATCTAGCCCCACATAAAGTTCCCCGCTCAGTGAAGAGTCTGCTTCTCCGTTGCCCTCTGCCCCTCTCCCCACTCACGCTGTCTCTCAAATAAATAAATAAAATATTTTTAAAAATATCTCAAAGAAAAGAATGATAGGTTTGATGAAGTTCTAGAACATAGGTGAGGTTCGATGGAGTGAGGTCTGGAGCCGATGACCAAGAAAGAATTCTTGAGAAATCTTTGGTGTAAATGGTGGTTTATTAAAGCACGGGGACAGGACCCATGGGCAGGAAGAGCTGCTGCCCTGGGCATGTGAGGAGTGGTCTATTACATACTTGTAAGTTGGGAGGGGGTTAGGGATGGCGTAAGTCTCTAAAGAAATTTTGGGAGCAAGGTTTCTAGGACCTTGAGGGGCTAGCTATTGTCTGGGGAAAAGGTTATTCATTACCAGTAATAAAAACCTTCTCATGAGACTATTTAGATGTATATCAGTGGGCCATATGCTTGGAAATGATTGTTGACACTATCTTGGAGGTTTAGAGATAAAGTTTCTTAAAGGAATTGTTAAAGTAGACTTCCAGGATCCTGGTTTGGGGGTAAGGGGTCGGTCAGGCTAGGATTGTCCTTTGCCCTTAGCAAAACCTCAAGGTGAGGGCAGTTGAGTCCCTAGAGGAGAGCCACTCTGCCTGTTTCAAGGGCTTGTCAGTAGGTAAGGAATTTTAATGTTTTTCTTCTGCCTCTGTTTCCCACATCAGGTTCAAACAAGGAATGGTAAAATAACAGATGTGGTGAAATAATTTTGTAGTACCAAGTAAAAAATAGAAGAAAAAATAAATTATAATGAAATTATAGTTAGAGGTTAAAAAAAAATTACAGTTAGAGGGGAAAAAAAAGGTTCCAAAAAAAAATCAGGCAGTAATTCTGACATCTAGATATTCCGAAAATCCTCTTACTATAAAATATTCATAATATTATATATTTGAATTTATATTTATATAAATTTATATAATTTATATTGAATTTATATTTGAATTATAACACTATATATTTTAAAATAGCTAAAATATGTCAGATGAATAACTGAACTTGAAGAACGGTAAACTAAATATTTGTACCTGGAAAAAAAAAAATTAAGGAACGACATGATTCCATCTAGTAGGCTGATGTTGAACCCTAAGGGATTTTGCCAGAGCTCCATAACCTAGAGCTTTGGTTTTCAAAAACTACATGGAGTATAAGTTCTTATACCTTTGTAAAGTAAAAAGTTAGAACTAAGTCTCCAAAAGGAGCTGAAATGCAAGGGCTAAAACACATAGAATTTTTAATTCCAAAACTGTAACTTTAAAAAAATAAATTCATAGATGAAAGGCATGAAAGTCAAACACTATTTAAAAGAGGAAATAGGGGCAGCTGGGTGGTTCAGTGGGTTAAAGCCCCTGCCTTCAGGTCATGATCCCAGGGTCCTGGTATCGAGCCCCATATCAGGCTCTCTGCTTGGCAGGGGGACTGCTTCCTCCTCTCTCTCTGCCTCCCTCTCTACCTATTTGTGATCTCTGCTTGTCAAATAAACAAATAAAATCTTAAAAAAAAAAAAGAGGAAATAATTTTCTAAATTTCTTAAAAGCCCTTGAGGCCACAGGTCATATAAATTTTGCTACTTGAAGTGGACATGGGGTGGAAATACACGGATAATTTGGAGCAATCTGAAAATACTGTAGACAACAGCATGCTTTTTAAAGCACAGCTTAGCAGAAGCTTCAAGCCCTCCATTCAGGCATTCATCATGGTGAGAAACAACAATGTAGCATGTTTTGGAAGGACCTGTTAAGATAGCCAAAAGTCCCCATGCATAGCTATATAAGAACTGCAGAATATCCAGAACATCCAGCGTGTCACAACTGGAATGGGGTGGCACATGGATGTGGTGAGAGGACTAGAAGACCAGTCGAAATCTGGAACCACGATAAAGGGAGCTCAGTGTTCAAGGACTTTAGTCAGAGACACCCAGCTGCCACTAGGGTATAAAGAGCTTGACAAGCTGCAGTGTTTATCCATGGTCTAATAGGACAGTCACAGCTTTCAAATCTCACTACGCTCAAAGTAGACTGCAACTACAACTGATACCTTCATCAGAGACTCAGGACAGACTCTGAGCTAAGCCACTATCAGGTTCCTGAACCACGGAAGCCATAGGATAATAAATATGTGTTCTTTAAAGCTGCTAAATTTGGGGACAATTTGTCACACTGCCATAAATGCTAATATACAGGATAACTCGCAGGGGCGGGGCCTCTATTTAAAATATGGGGAGGTACCAGGGTGGCTCAGTCCTTAAGGTTCTGCCTTCGGCTCAGGTCATGATCCCAGAGTCATGGAACCCAGCCCTGTATCGGGCTCCCTGCTTAACAGAGGGAAGCCTGCTTCTCCCTCTCTCACCCACCACCGCTGCTTGTGATCCTTCTCTTGCTGTCTCTCTTTCTCTCCGTGTCAAATAAATAAATAAAATCTTTTTAAAAATTTTAATGAATAAATAAAACATGGGGAGCCAGGACTGGGGAAAGTGGACATTATACATGGATGCTAATCTGTAAGATACACAGCCCACCCCTCTTTTTTTCAGCCCTCTTATGTACTCATCCCACTGAACACCCAGCTATAAAGAGTCAGGTAAGTACTGTTCATGCTGACTAACATATAACAAATGCCCCAAACTTGAATTAAAACCATCTCTAATTGTTAAACTCGCCAGAGAGGCAGTAAAACCCCCAAAGTCATATTCCTTTATAGAATTAAATGATGGAATAAATTCATGTAGAATACTTTCTTCTCCAAAATTTCATATTTTAAGCTGATCACTTAAAACCAAAAGGAACAATATTCTTTTTTTTTTTAATTTTGTATTTTTTATAAACATATATTTTTATCCCC